>NW_022990947.1:1267673-1326007 GCF_902827175.1 Gymnodraco acuticeps
AGGCTCTTCCCCATTGACTTCAATGTTAAAAAAAAGAGTTTTAAAAAGCTGAATATTTCAAAAAGTATGAAATATTTTGAAAAAGTTGAAAGTTTCCCATCGATTCCTGAACAGGCTGAATAGTTTAATATTTGAATGGTTTCTGTAGCTGAAAATAAGCTGAAGTTATGGAGTGCCAAAGTATTGGCTGAAATAATAATAAGGGGAAGAATAAAGATTTGAAGCACTATAGTGGAATGCTGTAAACAGCATTCGCACTAATAAGGGGAAGAATAAAGATTTGAAGCACTATAGTGGAATGCTGTAAACAGCATTCGCACTAACTAGAAAATGCATTTCTTGCAGAAAATGCGTGCGAATGCTGTAAACTGTGAACATTTATGGCTGAATTTAGCTGAAAATGCAGAAAAAGCTGAATATGTTATTAGCTGAATGGTAGCTGCTTTTAGCTAAAAAAATGCAGAAAAAAGCTGAATATTTAAAAGAAAAGGTTTAAAAAAGGTATAAACAACAACATGTATAGCCTTGATGTCCTGAAATAGCTGAATAATGTAATAGTTGAATGGGTTATGCAGCTGAAAATAGGCTGAAGGAGTTAAATATCAGATGTAAGTAGTAGTGAATTAATTTGTATTAAGATGAGAAAAGAAAGTAAAAAGGCTTGGGAAACTTTTGAACTAACTTGATGGTGAATGATCTGTCGCCATGGCAATGGCATTTGATGACATCCCATAATACTCTTAGATGTGTTGATGGCTGCATTGTTACCAAACCTGTGAAGTTTTGGGCCATTTCGAGTATTTTCACTGAAGTTATGAGAAAACCGTGTTTCATGGTGAGCATTGTGTTGCCATGGCAACGGCATTTGAAGAAATCTCAAAACTGTCACGTAGATGTCTTCACGGCTGGACTGTTACGGCCCGTCCACACAGCAGCTTTTGGCGATTTGTCCACCGCTTCCAGCGCGTCTCCGCCCATTGACTTTGAATGGGGATGACGTCACTTTCCCTCGCTTGTCGCCGAACTGCATTGTGGGGGGGCGAGGCGAAGATTTCCAGGATTTCCAGGATGTTCAGGATTCCAAAGTTGAACAATGTTCAACTTTTGAGGCTGAGCTGGAAGCGACAGCCAATCAGATCCGTTTATGCAAATCTGACATTTCAAGCGCTAGCCAATCAAACCGCGTGCAAGCTGGGAGAACCAGACCCGGAGTTCATTTCCTCATATTCCAAACGAGAAATTACGGTAGCAAATCACCCGGTTCTTTACGACCAGACTATTTACCGGGATACAAACCGGAGGAACCAGGCATGGAGGGAGGTGGCAGAGACAGTGGGTGAAACTGGTAGGTTTTCGCCTGTTTGGGGAGTTTATATATATATATATATTGCTCGCATAAAAATCCCCGTTTTTTTTTGCTTTGTATGTCGGGGGCGGGAGATTCATGTGATTGGTTGTTGGTCGTGTTGCTCGCAAAAAATCCCCAAGCTGTCAGACACGCCCAGCTCCTAGATTTTCAAGATTTGTTCAAAGCTGCTGTGTGGACGGGCCGTTAGCACACATGTGAAGTTTGCGCACTCTTTGAACATTTGCATAGGAGTTATAGTGACATCATATTTTATGGCGAGGGATGCGTTTCCATGGAAACGGCATATGGTGAGATCTCAGATTTGGCGTAGAGCTGTGGAGGCATGGACCGGTGATATACAAGTGAAGATTAGGGGACGATTGGACCGTGTCCATTGGACTTATAGCGACATCAAGTTGTATGGCGAGGGATGCGTTTCCATGGAAACGGCATATGGTGAGATCTCAGATTTGGCGTAGAGCTCTTGAGGCATGGACCGGTGATATACAAGTGAAGATTGGGGGACGATTGGACAGTGTCGATTTGACTTACAGCCTCATCGTGTTTCATGGCGAGTGGTCTGTCGCCATGGCGATGACACCCCATACTACGCTTAGATGCATTGATGGCTGCATCTTTATCAAACCTGTGAAGTTCTGGGCTGTTTGGAGTATTTTCACTGAAGCTATGAGAAAACCGTGTTTCAAGGCGAGCATTGTGTTGCCATGGCAACGGCATTTGGAGAAATCTCAAGACTGTCCCGAATCGTCTTCACAGCTGGACTGTTGAAGTCTGCTGCATGTCAGTTGGAGTGATGACATCATCGTGTTCCATTACACAGGTGTTTATATTTGAACTAACGAGCTCTGTAGAGATCACAGGTTTCCATTGTTCTGAATGAGAGATGAACCTCTTACATGTGAACGTTTTGTGGAAGAACCGTAACAGATATCTGTGAAATTTCAAAACGTGAAGCATGTCAAGGAAGTTGAGTATCTGAAGTGTAATTGTTGTGTAGTTTTGGTTTAATAATGTGGCCTTTTTGGCAGTTTAACTAAAGGTGTGCGGCTGCTACCGTGAGGAAATATCTGCCTGAAATTACAATGGGCTTCAATGGAGGAATGTTGAACGTTTTTGTCACTTAATGCCCTCAAGAGGCATTTTCTTTAATATTTTTTCTTATTTTTTCTTTATTTTACAAGCTAGAAGAGGTTTTCCTACGTTTTCCATGAAAAAATATGTCTGAGGAGTGTAGGGTTTGGGAAGTATGGCAAGTTTAAAACATTTTTGGGGGAGAATTTTGAGCTGTCCTGCACTCTGTTTTGAGATCAAAGCACTCTAGAGTTAATGAGCTGCTCCATCCACTCTAATGTAAACATCTTAAAAATGCCTCTCTACCAAGCTCCAAACTAAATTCAATATCTCAAAAAGTTGAAAAGATATCAAAATTATTTTATACAAGTTTTATAGCTGAAGGTATTGTGATCATTTGAAAGTTGGAATGAAGTGTCTGGCTGAAATTATGTGGAAGGAGATGCATTTGGCGCAAAGTGTAGGAAAACAGGATTTGAAGGCATCTCCCATTGACTTCAATGTTAAAAAAAGAGTTTAAAAAGCTTAATATTTCAAAAAGTATGAAATATTTTGAAAAAGTTGAAGGTTTCCCATCGATTCCTGAACAGGCTGAATAGTTTAATATTTGAATGGTTTCTGTAGCCGAAAGTAAGCTGAAGTTATGGAGAGCTAAAGTATTGGCTGATTTGAAGGCTCTTCCCATTGACTTCAATGTTAAAAAAAGAGTTTAAAAAGCTGAATATTTCAAAAAGTATGAAATATTTTGAAAAAGTTGAAGGTTTCCCATCGATTCCTGAACAGGCTGAATAGTTTAATATTTGAATGGTTTCTGTAGCCGAAAGTAAGCTGAAGTTATGGAGAGCTAAAGTATTGGCTGATTTGAAGGCTCTTCCCATTGACTTCAATGTTAAAAAAAGAGCTTAAAAAGCTGAATATTTCAAAAAGTATAACATATTTTGAAAAAGTTGAAGGTTTCCCATCGATTCCTGAACAGGCTGAATAGTTTAATATTTGAATGGTTTCTGTAGCTGAAAATAAGCTGAAGTTATGGAAAGCCAAAGTATTGGCTGAAATAATAATAATAATAACTAGAAAATGCATTTCTTGCAGAAAATGCGTGCGAATGCTGTAAACTGTGAACATTTATGGCTGAATTTAGCTGAAAATGCAGAAAAAGCTGAATATGTTATTAGCTGAATGGTAGCTGCTTTTAGCTAAAAAAATGCAGAAAAAGCTGAATATTTAAAAGAAAAGGTTTAAAAAAGGTATAAACAACAACATGTATAGCCTTGATGTCCTGAAATAGCTGAATAATGTAATAGTTGAATGGGTTATGCAGCTGAAAATAGGCTGAAGGAGTTAAATATCATATGTAAGTAGTAGTGAATGAATTTGTATTAAGATGAGAAAAGAAAGTAAAAAGGCTTGGGAAACTTTTGAACTAACTTGATGGTGAATGATCTGTCGCCATGGCAACGGCATTTGATGACATCCCATAATACTCTTAGATGTGTTGATGGCTGCATTGTTACCAAACCTGTGAAGTTTTGGGCCATTTCGAGTATTTTCACTGAAGTTATGAGAAAACCGTGTTTCATGGTGAGCATTGTGTTGCCATGGCAACGGCATTTGAAGAAATCTCAAAACTGTCACGTAGATGTCTTCACGGCTGGACTGTTAGCACACATGTGAAGATTGAGCACTCTTTGAACATTTGCATAGGAGTTATAGTGACATCATATTTTATGGCGAGGGATGCGTTTTCATGGAAACGGCATATGGTGAGATCTCAGATTTGGCGTAGAGCTGTGGAGGCATGGACCGGTGATATACAAGTGAAGATTGGGGGACGATTGGACCGTGTCCATTGGACTTATAGCGACATCAAGTTGTATGGCGAGGGATGCGTTTCCATGGAAACGGCATATGGTGAGATCTCAGATTTGGCGTAGAGCTCTTGAGGCATGGACCGGTGATATACAAGTGAAGATTGGGGGACGATTGGACAGTGTCGATTTGACTTACAGCCTCATCGTGTTTCATGGCGAGTGGTCTGTCGCCATGGCGATGACATTTGATGACACCCCATACTACGCTTAGATGCATTGATGGCTGCATCGTTATCAAACCTGTGAAGTTCTGGGTTGTTTGGAGTATTTTCACTGAAGCTATGAGAAAACCGTGTTTCAAGGCGAGCATTGTGTTGCCATGGCAACGGCATTTGGAGAAATCTCAAGACTGTCCCGAATCGTCTTCACAGCTGGACTGTTGAAGTCTGCTGCATGGCAGTTGGAGTGATGACATCATCGTGTTCCATTGCACAGGTGTTTATATTTGAACTAACGAGCTCTGTAGAGATCACAGGTTTCCATTGTTCTGAATGAGAGATGAACCTCTTACATGTGAACGTTTTGTGGAAGAACCGTAACAGATATCTGTGAAATTTCAAAACGTGAAGCATGTCAAGGAAGTTGAGTATCTGAAGTGTAATTTTTGTGTAGTTTTGGTTTAATAATGTGGCCTTTTTGGCAGTTTAACTAAAGGTGTGCGGCTGCTACCATGAGGAAATATCTGCCTGAAATTACAATGGGCTTCAATGGAGGAATGTTGAACGTTTTTGTCACTTAATGCCCTCAAGAGGCATTTTCTTTAATATTTTTTCTTATTTTTTCTTTATTTTACAAGCTAGGAGAGGTTTTCCTACGTTTTCCATGAAAAAATATGTCTGAGGAGTGTAGGGTTTGGGAAGTATGGCAAGTTTAAAACATTTTTGGGGGAGAATTTTGAGCTGTCCTGCACTCTGTTTTGAGATCAAAGCACTCTAGAGTTAATGAGCTGCTCCATCCACTCTAATGTAAAAATCTTAAAAAGGCCTCTCTACCAAGCTCCAAACTAAATTCAATATCTCAAAAAGTTGAAAAGATATCAAAATTATTTTATACAAGTTTTATAGCTGAAGGTATTGTGATCATTTGAAAGTTGGAATGAAGTGTCTGGCTGAAATTATGTGGAAGGAGATGCATTTGGCGCAAAGTGTAGGAAAAGTGGATTTGAAGGCTCTTCCCATTGACTTCAATGTTAAAAAAAAGAGTTTAAAAAGCTGAATATTTCAAAAAGTATGAAATATTTTGAAAAAGTTGAAAGTTTCCCATCGATTCCTGAACAGGCTGAATAGTTTAATATTTGAATGGTTTCTGTAGCTGAAAATAAGCTGAAGTTATGGAGTGCCAAAGTATTGGCTGAAATAATAATAAGGGGAAGAATAAAGATTTGAAGTACTATAGTGGAATGCTGTAAACAGCATTCGCACTAATAAGGGGAAGAATAAAGATTTGAAGTACTATAGTGGGAATGCTGTAAACAGCATTCGCACTAATAAGGGGAAGAATAAAGATTTGAAGCACTATAGTGGAATGCTGTAAACAGCATTCGCACTAATAATAAGGGGAAGAATAAAGATTTGAAGCACTATAGTGGAATGCTGTAAACAGCATTCGCACTAATAATAATAAGGGGAAGAATAAAGATTTGAAGCACTATAGTGGGAATGCTGTAAACAGCATTCGCACTAATAAGGGGAAGAATAAAGATTTGAAGCACTATAGTGGAATGCTGTAAACAGCATTCGCACTAATAATAAGGGGAAGAATAAAGATTTGAAGCACTATAGTGGGAATGCTGTAAACAGCATTCGCACTAATAATAATAAGGGGAAGAATAAAGATTTGAAGCACTATAGTGGAATGCTGTAAACAGCATTCGCACTAATAAGGGGAAGAATAAAGATTTGAAGCACTATAGTGGAATGCTGTAAACAGCATTCGCACTAATAAGGGGAAGAATAAAGATTTGAAGTACTATAGTGGGAATGCTGTAAACAGCATTCGCACTAATAATAATAAGGGGAAGAATAAAGATTTGAAGCACTATAGTGGAATGCTGTAAACAGCATTCGCACTAATAATAAGGGGAAGAATAAAGATTTGAAGCACTATAGTGGAATGCTGTAAACAGCATTCGCACTAATAATAAGGGGAAGAATAAAGATTTGAAGTACTATAGTGGAATGCTGTAAACAGCATTCGCACTAATAAAGATTTGAAGTACTATAGTGGAATGCTGTAAACAGCATTCGCACTAAATATATAAACAACCGGACCTGAGGGGTTCAGCCTCTTTTTCTGCTAGCGAGAGCCAGGGACAGCTGCTTTTCTGTCGGACAATATCTTGTTTGTGACTTTACCACACTTTTTATTAATTAAAGTACCAATTTTGAAACAATCTCAGAGACTCCATTTAGTCTCCTTTTTAAGCTTCTCTTTCCTGGACGCGAGAATAAGAACACAGTTAACAATCCGAGCTGCTCGTAATGGCTACCGGCGGGCAACAAGTCGTCTCGTGCATTAGCTGCGGAGCGCAGGGCCACACTTCTCCGCTCTGCCCTTCAGTGCCTCTCTCCGGGTCTAGCGTTTTCCCCATGCAGTATTCCGGGAACAATAAACCAAACCGTCAGGTGATCAAGCAAAGGGATAATAAGATTTGCGTTTATTTTAATGAGAACGTGTGTTCTTACCCTTATTGTACTTTTCTTCACATTTGCAGTACCTGCAGGGATGCTCACCCGAGTTCAGTTTGCCCCAGGCGCCGGCCCCCTTTCCCGCGCCAGAATCAACGTGGTGGAAAAACCTTTTAAAACATCACCCCTCGACTCCCATTAACACCACACACTTAGCAGCTGCGCTTTCGACTCACCCAAATCCCGTGTTCGTTGATTATCTTTTGTCAGGGCTCTCTCAAGGGTTCAGGGTAGGGGTCCTTTCTCCCCCCTCAGTGACTTTAGTGGCTAAAAACCTGCAGTCAGCCGCCAAAGAACCCACCATAGTCTCTCAGCTCATTCAAAAAGAGCTCAACAAAGGATATTTAATCGGTCCTTTCCATTCCTCTCCGTTCCCAGTGTTCCGGACAAGCCCAATAGGGGTCGCTACACGCAAATACTCAGAGAAGAAAAGGCTCATTTTCGATCTGTCCGCTCCTCGCGCTGGTCCGTTTTGCAGCACCAATAGCCTTATTCCCCCAGAGTATTTTTCGCTTCATTACGCTTCAGTCGATAATGCCATCAAGCTTATCAAATTCGCAGGGCAAGGAGCGCGGCTCTCCAAAGCAGACATCACCGACGCGTTCAAAATAATTCCCATTCACCCATCTCAGTGGCACATGTTCGGTATCAGGTGGGAGTCCAAATTCTACTTTGCTGTCCGTTTAACCTTCGGGTGCAGAAGTAGCCCTTGCATTAATTATTTTTCCGAAGCCCTCTGCTGGATCCTCCTAAACATCGTCAGAATCCCCTCCGTCCTTCACTTATTGGACGATTTCCCCCTCGGGACAACTCAGGCGCCTCTTTAGCAAAACTCAAACTATGCTTTCAGGAGTTAGGTGTTCCCCTCTCAGAAGAGAAAACGCTAGGTCCCACCACACGCCTGGAGTTTTTGGGCATTACACTCGACTCTGTAGACATGGAAGCGTCTCTCCCCACGGACAAACTGCAGCGCATTCGCGACATCTCAAAAGCCTTCTGCGAGCAACAAGTTATCACCAAGCAGCAGCTGCTCTCCCTGCTCGGGCACCTCAACTTCGCCATGCGTATCATCCCTCAGGGGCGCTCTTTTATTTCCCGGCTCCTGGATACAGCATCGGCTGCAGAAAACCTCCATGACCACGTCTTCCTAGATGAAGGCTGCCGCTCAGACCTGCGGTTTTGGTCCCTCCTGCTCGCACACTGGAATGGCGTCACCTTCTTCTACGACGACCTCGTGTACTCCTCCGACTCCATGAGATTATTTACGGACGCTGCCCCATCCGTGGGTTTTGGGGGTTTCTTCCAGGGAGAGTGGTTCGCAGGCTTGTGGCCTCCGTCATTCCCCAGCCATGCCTCTTCCTCCGCTCTGCATGAGATCTTTCCGATCGCTGTTGCCTGCCACGTGTGGGGTCACCTCTGGCCCCGGAAGCGGATCTCAGTACTCTGTGACAACCAATCAGTGGTCGGGATTATTAATAAAGCGCACTCCCCGTGCTGCGACATCATGCCGTTCATGAGAAGCATCACGTGGTCTTCCATCACCCACAACTTCCTCATCTCCGTCCCTGCTAAGTCAGGTTGCCCCGCACGTCCGGGAAGCCCTGCATGTTCAGGACGCCCCGTACGTCCGGGATGCCCTGTATGTCCAGGACGCCCTGTATGTCCAGGACGCCCTGTATGTCCAGGATGCCCTGTATGTCCAGGATGCCCCGTACGTCCGGGAAGCCCCGTATGTCCGGGACGCCCTGTATGTCCAGGATGCCCTGTACGTCCAGGATGCCCCGTACGTCCGGGAAGCCCTGTATGTCAAGGACGCCCTGTATGTCCAGGATGCCCTGTACGTCCAGGGTGCCCTGTACGTCCAGGGTGCCCTGTACATCCAGGAAGCCCTGTACGTCCAGGAAGGATGCCTGGGAGGCATCAGTATGTCTAAATTCCCACATGTATTAACCTCTCATTTCATCCATAGATTTCCACTGCATCCCACAAGGTAAGATTTCTTCACGTTTAGTACTTCATACTTCACTTCTTTTGGGGGTTCATCGGAAACGGTTCTTTCCCTTCCCGAATGATATCCTACAAAACCTGGGCCTAATCGCCAAACACCATTTAATTCACTTTCATTCAATGATAAACTGTCATAATTATGTTTCATTTATATAATGTGACCGATAATAAACATGTATTCCATACATCACGTCTCTCCTGATTGAAATGAAGCTTAGCGCAAGTTCAGGCAGGAAGACCTATCACTCCGTATTGCACATCATGGCAATACTCGAGTCTCGCTCCCTTCACTAGATGACAGGGAGCGCCACTCCTTAGCTAACCTATCACTTCCCTCCATTCACAAGCCTAATTATCGCACCTGTTAATCCCTCTATATATGCTCTCCCCTTTTCTATCAGCTGTCTTCCAGGTGTCAACGCGCAACCCTCCTCCACCCTTTCGCCTCCTGCTTCCAACTCAGGGCCAAGCTTAACCTTCTCCCTTCCAACCGGACCTAACCACTTATCACCACCACCAGTGTCTAGACCCATCGGAAACGGTTCTTTCCCTTCCCGAATGATATCCTACAAAACCTGGGCCTAATCGCCAAAACACCATTTCATTCACTTGTTATAAACTGTCATCATTATGTTTCATTTATATAATGTGACCGATAATAAACATGTATTCCATACATCACGTCTCTCCTGATTGAACTAGCTTATTTGTTATGAACAAGACTTCACTTTAAAATAGGGAACACGTTCTTAGATATAAATACCTAATTTTGAATGATTTAGACTTAATTAACACTTAGGCCTATAGTTGCATGTCTTGTTACATAAGGATAGATCATATTTTTTAAGTGTTATTATGGGAGAATTACTATTGGTACTACTGCCTTATTAGGCCAATATTGAGCATATTAAGACCAAACAACTTCCTTACTTGCAATAAATAAGCACCAAATTAGAGGGTTATTGAGGAAAAACTCTCAACTAATGGCCTATTACTTGTAGAATATGGTCATGTAGAATAAGGCATTAATAAGTGTTTTATAATGACCAATAAAGAGCCAATATACTGCTAATATGCATGTTAATTAATGACTAGTTGATGGTGAATTTGTGTACCTTAATATAAAGTGTTACCAAAAGTTCTTATTGTAGCTCAAATTTAGCCAGCAGTGCTCTGAGCAGCTTCAGGCTTTGTTTTCAAGGCTGTAAACCAGTCAAGGAATTCATATTTAAACTGGCTTTCTGTTGGATCAACCTGACTTCCTTTTAAAGTATACTCTCTCACAACCAGTACAATGTCCTCTCACATAAACTGTCATAAGCTCTCAAAAACACAAGCATAGTCTTTCACATACACTATCATTCTCTCTCACACACACACACACACACACACACACACACACACACACACACTACTATACCCTCATACATACTACACTTCCTCTCACATACACTATCATTCTCTCTCTCACACACACTACTATACCCTCATACATACTACAATTCCTCTCTCACATACACTATCATTCTCTCTCTCACAAACACTACTATACCCTCATACATACTACAATTCCTCTCTCACATACAAAGTTTTCTATCTTGCATACACTACTAGAGTATTATACTGTAGTATGATGTTGTCTATAAGTGGGAATAATAGTGTTTCTGAGAAAGTACAGTTTGGTATGTAAGTAAGTTTGATTTATGGCCCAGACAAAAGTGTGTGAAAGAGAGTATGTATTTTGCGTGTAAAAGTGTTTAGCAATATGTATAAAAGAGTTTAATGGTGTATGTGTGATATTCTGATATTGTTTGTAAGACCAAGTATGAGTTGTGAGCTAGACGGCCTCTCATATTATGAAGTGGATTCTAGCAATTACTGTGCCAGTGAAGGGAGCGGAGGAGCGGCGTGGTGTGGTAAAATGTTGGAAGGTTGAAGACCAGACAAGCTGCTGCATTCTGGATGAGCTGCAGAGGTCGGATGGCACATGCAGGTAGACCAGCCAGGAGGGAGTTGCAGTAGTCTAGGCGTGACGAGAGCCTGGACCAGAAACTGCGTCGCTTTCTGGGTCAGGAGGGGACGTGTCCTCCTGATGTTGTAAAGAGTGTATCTGCAGCAGCGGGTTGCAGCAGCGGGTTGTAGCAGAGATGTTTGCAGTGAAGGACAGGTTGTTATCAAGGGTCACACCCAGATTCCTTGCAGTCTGACTCGGGGAAACAACAGAGGGGCCGATGTTGATTGTTAGGTCAAGAGTGGGACAATCTTTTCCCGGAAGAAATAGCAGTTCAGTCTTGTCCAGGTTGAGCTTGAGGTGGTGAGCAGACATCCACGAGAGATGTCCGCTAGACAGGCAGAGATACGTGCGACAACCTGGGTTTCAGAACGGGTGTCGTCAGCATAGCAGTGGTATGAAAAACCATGCGGGCTAATGACAGATCCGAGCAAGTTTGTGTACAGAGATAAGAGGAGGGGACCGAGGACAGAGCCATGAGGCAAGGCAAGGCAAGTTTATTTATATAGCACCTTTCAACACTAGGCAATTCAAGGTGCTTTACAAAAAACGAAAGACATTCAGAAAATGGCATTTAAAATCAGTCATTAAAAAGAAAAGATAATAAAAGAAACATTAAAAGAAAAAATACATGGATACAAGTTACAGTGCAGTTTAAGATATGAATAGTTCAATTAAAAGCAGCGGCAAAAAGAAAAGTCTTCAGCCTGGATTTAAAAGTAGTCAGAGTTGCAGCGGACCTGCAGGTTTCTGGGAGTTTGTTCCAGATATTTGGAGCATAATAACTGAACGCTGCTTTACCATGTTTAGTTCTGACTCTGGGGACAGAAAGCTGACCAGTCCCTGAAGACCTGAGAGATCTGGATGGTTCATAATTTAGCAGGAAGTCAGAAATGTATTTTGGGCCTAAACCATTCAAAGCTTTATAAACCAGCAGCAGTATTTTTGAAATCTATTCTTTGACACACAGGAAGCCAGTGTAAAGACTTCAGAACAGGAGTGATGTGATCCACTTTCTTAGTGTTAGTGAGGACTCGAGCAGCGGCGTTCTGAATCAGCTGCAGCTTTCTAATAGATTTTTTAGTGAGACCTGTAAAGACACCATTACAGTAGTCCAGTCTACTGAAGATAAAAGCATGGACAAGTTTTTCCAAATCCTGCTGTGACATTAGTCTTTTAATCCTAGATATATTCTTTAGGTGATAGTAGGCTGATTTAGTAACTGTTTTAATGTGACTGTTGAAACTCAGGTCAGAGTCCATGACTACACCTAGATTTCTGGCTTTATCTGTTGTTTTGAACATTGCAGACTGAAGCTCAGCGCTAACTTTTATACGTTCTGCCTTGGCTCCAAAAACCATTACCTCAGTTTTATCTATGTTTAATTGGAGAAAGTTCTGACACATCCAGTCATTGATTTGTTCAATGTACTTACTCAGTGTTTGAATTGGAGCATAGTCTCCTGGTGAAATTGTTATGTAAATGTGTGTGTCATCCGCATAGCTATGGTAACTTATTTTGTTGTTTTTCATTATCTGAGCCAGTGGTAGCATGTAGATGTTAAAGAGAAGAGGCCCCAAGATGGAGCCTTGAGGTACCCCACATGTCATATTTGTCAACTCAGATGTGTATTTACCTATAGAAACAACGTTTTTTTCTGTCCTTTAAGTAGGATTCAAACCAATTTAGAACTGTTTCCGAAAGTCCCACCCAGTTTTCTTGGATTGTAGCTGACATTCTCGTGGATTCATCTTCTTATTACAGACTCATGCATTTCCTAACATTCGGTCTATATGCTCTAAAATGTATTATCTCTTCGATTTACACACGGCATCTATTGCACGTCTGTCCGTCCTGGGAGAGGGATCCCTCCTCTGTTGCTCTCCCTGAGGTTTCTCCCATTTTTTCCCCTTAAACTGTGGGTTTTCTCTGGAAGTTTTTCCTTGTACGATGTGAAGGTCTAAGGATAGAGGGTGTCGTTTTTTTCATACTGATATTCTGAACAATCTGTGTTGTTGTATTTGCTGTAAAGTGTCTCTACTGTAGGCTATTTTTATTTTATGTACAGCACTTTGGCTCGACCAAACATCGTTTATAAATGTGCTATATAAATAAAACTTGATTTGATTGGATTTTCTAGTCGGTCTAGTAATATGTTGCTGTCAACAGTGTCAAACGCAGCACTGAGATCTAATAATACTAATACTGAAGTTCTGCCACTGTCTGTGTTTAAGTGGATGTCATTGAAGACCTTTACAAGAGCAGTCTCAGTGCTGTGGTTTGGACGAAAGCCTGACTGGAACACATTGAAACAACTATTTAAATGCTAGAAATTACTCAACTGTTGAAAAACAACTTTTTCAATGATTTGGTTTGATATGGGCCTGTAATTGTTCATTACTGAAGCATCTAGATTATTCTTTTTTAAGAGCGCTTTAATGACTGCAGTTTTCAGGGCCTGTGGAAAAATACCTGAGTGAAGAGATTTGTTTACTATATGAAGTAGATCTGAGGCCATGCAACGAAAAACATCTTTGAAAAATCCTGTTGGAATAATATCAAGGCAGCAGGAGGATTTCAGAAGTTGAATAATGTCCTCTAGGTTTTTATCATTAATCTGATGGAATTGTGTCTTATTTTTATCTTGGTTTTATGGAAATTATAGATAGACATGCACCCCTGCGTACATTTAGAGTGAAGGGACGAGACAATCCTTAGTTTTCTGCTGAATTATCTAGTCTCCTTCATGAGAGAAACAAGGCCTGGGCAAAGGCTAGGAAATCAGGCTCAGAGGTAGAATGGCTGCGTTTTAGGCAGCTAAGAAATAGCTTCACATCGCAAATCAAAAGTGCTAAGTCTAAGTATTATCTGTCAGTAACCACAAAGAACCTGAATAATCCTGGACATTTTTGGAAAGCCATAAAATCGATATCCACCGATGATATCCGTAATGAGCTACCTCCGTGCATTACCACAACATCTGGCACTACATCGGACAGGGCCACTATGTTAAATTGTTTTAATGAGCATTTTGTGTCCTGTGGCTCTCTGTTTGATTCTGTCACTAACTCTGCTTCTGTGAACACTACAGTCTGTGACTCTGAAAAACGTGTTTTGGAAAACCCTTTTAGTTTTACTCCTTTTACTGTTGATGTTGTTCGTGAAGCTTTAACCAAGTTAGATCCTAAGAAACCGGCTGGCCCGGACAACGTAGAGCCTTTCTTTTTAAAGATAGCTGCAGATTTTATTGCTTTATTTTATTTTATTTTATTGATTTTATTTGTATCTCACTACTCTTTTTAACCTCTCCCTCAGCTCAAACACAATTCCAAAATTGTGGAAGTCAGCGTATGTCCTGCCTCTACTAAAAGGTGGGGAGGCCACTTTATTAAATAATTATAGGCCCATCTCTAAATTATCAGTTCTGGCTAAGGTTCTTGAACGCAGGCCTAGTGAGTGAACAGGTAAAGGTGTTTTTATGTACAAATAACATCCTGTCTAAACATCAGTCAGGCTTCAGAAAGCAACACAGCACCATCACTGCGACAATAAAAGTGGTGAATGATGTGGCGAGTTTTTTAGATAATAAGCAGAATTGTGCAGCTCTATTTATTGACCTGTCCAAAGCGTTTGATACCGTCGATCATCGCATCTTAAAGCAGAGGCTACTCAGTATTGGCATATCCAGCGATGCAGTAGGGTGGTTTGTGAACTACCTCTCTGAAAGGTCCCAATGTGTTCATTTTGATGGGATGTCTTCTGAGTGGTTAAACATTATTAATGGTGTTCCTCAAGGTTCTGTTTTAGGTCCACTTTTATTCTCCATCTACATCAATAGTTTAGGTGAAAATGTCGATGGAGCAACCTTACATTTTTTTGCGGACGATACCGTGATGTACTGTGCAGGTCCCTCCATTAAGGAGGCTGTTGTTGAATTGCAAGCAGTTTTTAACAGCTCTCTGAACTAAAGCTTCTTTTAAATGTTGATAAAACCAAGGTAATGCTCTTTTCAAAAGCTAAAAAGACACCAGAGCCTGTTGTAGATATTGTAACTAAGCAAGGAATAAAAATTGAAGTGGTTACCTGTTACAAATACCTTGGTATCTGGCTTGATGATTGTCTCACTTTTAAACGTCATGTAAATAACCTGCTTAAAAAACTGAGAGTTAGGCTAGGTTTCTTCTACAGGAACAAGTCCTGTTTCTCGCTTGAAGCCAGGAAAAGGCTAGTCACTGTGACCTTTTTACCTGTGCTGGACTATGGTGATTTGATTTATATGAATGCACCTGCTAATTGCCTGGTCAAGTTAGATGCTGCGTATCACAGCGCACTGAGATTTGTGACAAACTGTAAAGCATTAACCCATCACTGTACCCTGTATGCAAGGGCTGGTTTGCCTTCGCTAACTGTACGGAGGCTCAGTCACTGGTACATTTTTATATACAAAGCCATGTTAGGGAAACTTCCATCCTACATCTGCTCCCTGATCTCACGGTGAATTGTAAGTGGCTACTGACATGGAATCACTGCTAAATTTGATAAACTCACACAAACGTTTGAGCACTTCCTGTTTCTAAGCTGATTCACCGCTCTTAATCTATTACCTATCAACACAGATATTGGCAAAGCTACTGGCAGGCAGGGCCCTGGCATGTCCTGGAAAGAGTTGAGAGTGCCTTACGCCCTTGAGCCTGGACCCAGCACATATCAGTAAGAGTTTGTTGCATTTTGTACACACACATCCTTTTCAGGCTTCGGAGACTGCAGATGCTTTCTTGAAGGGAGGGACCCCTTACAGGGTAGGTCAATTGCCTACAGGGACCCCTGTAGATAATTGACAAGGTTCGGACTCGGACTCTCTCCAAGTTAGCCTGTAGGTGCAGTCTTTGAGGTAGGAGGTGAGGAGGGAAAGTGCAGAGCCTGAAACTCCAAGTTATTGGAGAGTGTGAAGGAGGATCTGATGGATCTGATTCACCGTGTCGAAGGCTGCAGGCAACACTCACAGCAAGGGGACGGAGAATGAGACGAGTTGATGTTATGATTGTGTATTTCTGTCTGAACGGACCAATGATTAGACCAATGATTAGAACTGACTGCGTGTTGTTTACGACCCTGTTCATCATAACACATAGAGTTAGGCTTAACTTTGCACTCTTTCTGGCTTGTGAAGCAACTTTTGACCCCTTGTCACAGGCTAAATATCTTTATATTGCTTCATATTGCTGCTATTGCTGCAGAAAAGATAATAAGCAGTTCAAGATAAACTTTTGTTAAAATAAAATTGTTGAGTGTTATACTTCCCCAATATGTAGATGTAACCTGTAAAGGAACATTTAATCTGTCTGTTTTTCTCAAAACAGTGACAGGAGTATTGTGTGCTTCTGAAATGTTTTCATTTTTAATAATTCATTAGACACCTAAGGGAGTAGAAGTCAGATATTCAGAGTAAAAGAAAGATGAGAGAAAAGTCTGTAACAAATTAAACAAAATGTTGTTCTATTTCATGTTCAGTTACAGCTACATAAATCAGTAGCAGCTACTCAAAACCTTACAAATGTAATGCTTTTATAAAAAGATATACATTGATATTGAGCAGAATTTAGTTAAGCCCTCCATGCAGTCCCAGTTTCTCATGAGACTCCTTTGGAAAATATATTGCCCACCCCGTTCTGGACCCCTATGTTAGGAGTTAAATGAATTACCATAAACGTACAAAGTTGATTTGGTTGAAGGCTGTGTGATTTGCAGTTTTGGCAGCTTTCATAAGTTCTCATTAAATGTTAAAGTTCTGTTTTAAATAATACTTTACCTGGACTGACAGGAAATATGGGATATGCAACAAAAATCCCCAGGCAAAGAAAACTGCTGAGTTTTGCAGAGTTGCATACTGTATGATAAACATTATAACTACAATAAAAAAGTTGAAATATGGTATATTGTTTTGTCTGGAGGAGAGTAAGCAGAGCAACTCCACATTCATTGACCATATCTGTCTCTGTCAGAACCTCACAGCCTGACAGCTCTGGCAGACCGACCTTCCCGGGCAGATGGCGGTCAGAGATGCCTTCTGAACATCATGAGAGCCAGAGAAGCGGCACTAATGGAGGGCATGGTCTGGTGGCCTACTGTCTGAGCCAACTGTTATTCTAGGTGCTGGGACTCGGCTTTCTGCCGTACAGTTGCCAAGTCATTCAGCATGGGCTGGCGAGTTTTGTTGTTGTTGTTTTTATCAGTCTACGTATGTAGTTGGCAATTATGCGTGACCTTTTGATAGTCTGGAATTGGTTTTATGACCTGAAGTGACACTGTGCTCAAAGAAATGTTTTCTCCCATTTGTATATTTTTCTACAGTAAAAAGATCACTTTCCCAAAACAAAATTATGTATCAGTACCTAGAGAAACATAGTAAGTTATTAATGTATTCAAGTTACATAGCATAATATTTAATAATAATAAATGATTCTGCTGCATATTGTTAGGTAAAAGGCACATTTTCCCACTTGCTCTTCATAGATGACAATGCCATGCAATTTTGGCATTGCTCAAAAATTGCTGTACCTGGACAATTGCTCTCAAAATAAGAGGCTTACCTTGAGGGAGCTTCACTTTTCTGTAAATGTAGGGCTGGGAAAGTCGGCACCAAGTGTTTGAGCTCTGTATTGCTTCTATTGTATGTGTCTGCTATATATTTAGAACAAGAAACGTAATTGCAACTGTAGTAAAAGTAACATTTTCTATCATTTGCATCTCATTTTAAATGGAGCACTACAATTATTTGACAGCCTCAATTTGAGGGCAGAATAAATTGGGTCTCGCTTATTTCTATAGATGATATGACGCAAGAATCAATGCTCACTAACACAACCTCACTTGACCGAAGGCTGCCAGAAAAACTTCATCTCAACCCAGACACTCAGTGCTCTCCTATTGAGCTGCCAGTATGTGTTGGATATGCCTTCTGTCTGGATGTGTGGATTTCACATACAAGTATGTTGAACATTCTATATTAAATAGCAAACAATCTCAACTTTGACCTGTAGACACATGTCTGATTGTTATCGACGTCATCATCCAGACACAGTTTTGTGTCTCCCTCAACATTTGCACAACTATAAACATTATAATTGAACCAAATCTAAGGGTCAGTCTTTTAAACTATCCCATAAGATCCTTTACTATATTCATTTTTCCTTAGAAATCTCCTCTACTTACTTACTTCGTCTACAACTTTGCTCAGCCTTGAATCACATTTCAGCCAGGGAGAGGAAATGGTTCTCTATTGCCCTCAGTGTTCACTCAACAATATCCCATCTCAATAATAATATATGTGTTTTTCGTTTTTTTTTGTCTATGTCAAAGTTGTTGTTCATGCATGCTTTCACTGCCATGACAGCGGAAAGTGTCTGCCATGAGAAAGGTCAATAAGCCCGATAATAAGTGTTATAGTCAGAAGAAGAACAACAGACATAGTTTATCACCCCAAGAGAAAACTGGTTTAGGTTTCACAATGAGCTTTTTTGGCAGGAGAAGCCGAGGCAAAACGACCAACCCCCAACCCCAACACACACTCCCCTCACATACACCCAATGTCCTTCCAACAGTTTGACTCCATAACAAGAACAACACCAAGCCTCCACACCATTTCAAGACTCTTCTGTTTGCTGCTCTACACCCACCATGAAGGCAAGTAGATGTTACACTCAATAACAATTACAAACACATGTTTCACATTTCTGCAAAACCTCTGACTTATATAACTGAGAACAGATTTTTGAGTTGTAGTATTTTCACTTTTACTGTCTTCTTTTTACTACTGCGACATTTTCTGCCCGCAACTTATTCTCTTGTCTTTGTATCTCATTCTGTCTTCTCTTTTCTCTTGTTCTCTTCTTTTTTTCTTCAGAGAATTACTCAACTTCTTTTTGCAGCCTTGCCATGGCTGCTATTCCAGGTCATTTCAAAGGGGTGAATCTGTTTTTGCTTACGGTTTCAACATCAAAAACAAAGGAACAAAATTACAAATATACAATTACTTTTTGGTTTTGTTTAATTTATAGAATTACAAATGTTATTCCTTAGGTTTTGTGAACAAAGAGTTAATTGCCAGTGGGGGCCTTATGGTGAATGGTCAGAGTGTGATGGCTGCACCAAATTACAGGTAAAAGGATTCATTTGTAGTATTGACTTGTGCACTTCTCAGTTTGTTAATTACCTTAAGAAGATAAAATATCACATCATATAGAATTTGGGTAAAATATACATTTTACCAACAAGACTGCTCAATTATATTTTAAATGTATTCATTTTGAGTATATTTTCTTATTTTCTAATCTTTGCAACATTGTGGTATGTTTCAGACAAGGAGTCGAGCTATGGCAGTACACACTCAGTTTGGAGGGAACCCATGTGATGGGGATCGCAGCGAGACCAGAGCCTGTGAAACGACGCAAGGCTGCCCTCTGGAGGAGGGATGTGGGGACAGGTTTCGCTGTCGTTCAGGTTTGAAATTACAGTAAAGTTCTCCTATTATGCTATTTTTAGGCATATATTATAGGTGTCAGATATATACAAAACATGTCTATGAAGTGTTTTGCTCAAAATACCAAACAGATCACCCATTCTAGCCATGCCTCATACCCCTCTATTTCAGCCCTGTTAGAGAAGTGCTGATTCTGGGTTTAACGCTTTGAAAAAAGAAAAGAAAAAGAGGGTGGGGGGGGGGGGGGAGCTTATGCTGAGTATCTGATCAGGAGAATTCTATCCAGATACAGCTACATGCTGCCGTGATTAAACGCCATATCATGTTAAAAACCACATCAAGGATTATTTTTGACAGTATGGAACTCAAATGCTTTTTCTCTTGCGGGTTTACCACAAAGTGGGTGAGTACCTTTATACCAAGGTTGTTGACACATACTCTCTCCAGTACAGGTTAGCTCTGAGTGTTAGCGATGCTTGCTAGTGCAAACAAAGACCATATACGTCCAAAACAGTCGGGCATTGTTTCTGATAGCGACGTTTCTGATAGGGCCGTGGTTCCACAGTTCCGATATTACGTCATATCGGCAGGAAATCTGGATCAGTTTGTCACGATCTTGGAAACACAAGGTATTGGACTCAAATGCACGACCCAGGAGACAGAGGTAAAGTATGAGTAAGATACTTTATTCCAAAAACAGGATAATAAATAAGGATCGACACTCTGGATGAGGTGACAAAAAAGGTTCAAAAAGGCACAAAAGAAAATCGCTCACTAAGTGAGTAACAAACTTACAAAATAATTCGAGAAGATAAATCAGACTTGAGACAAGGTGAGTAATAGAGACAGGACAAGACGAACTGACACAAAACAAGGGGAGACTGGGGAATTTAAACAAGACGTGGGAACAATCAGGGGCGGCGCTGGCGCTGATGAGAGCGGGAGACACACACGGATAGGGAGTCAAGAGCCCTGGAAAGAAACATAACAGGTGAGTACCAAAATAAAACAGGAAGTGGGAGACAAGACAAAAAATAAAAACATGAAGCATGACTAAATTCAACATTTTTGACGGGACACAACACAATTCCGTTGTACCCCCGTTTTTAGAGATTTCGGCAAGGAGGAATAGAGAGAGGGTTTTGTTTTCTGACACTTTGTGAGTTCTCTTACACACCCGGGACACATATTTATGTAGAAAAGACATACACAAGCTAATTTTGCATGATAGCTAGACCTTTAAACTGCTCACTGCTATAATCTTACATACTTAAATACATGGGCGTCGCAGCCATTATATGAAAGTGGGACAAGTCCCCCCCACCTTTTAAAATGATTAGTTTTAGACCCCCCCCCACTTTTACCATGTGGAAAGTCCGTGCATCGGTCTGTCCACTCGCCACTCGTTGTAGAGCGCTGTGTCAGTGCTTCATTATCAAATCCATTCCACTTGCTTATTGAGAGAATGTCCAAATCAATGAAACTCCGTACCATGTTTTCACTGCTACTTTGTACAAAGGCAGATTCTCAGAGCCGTACACATGCTGCGTGTTTTGTGTTGCTGTGTCTTTAGTTGTAAAATTATGCGCGCCACAGTTCTCATTCATAACACTCCGTTCGATGTCTCACTATGGGATGTGCCTCATTGCGGAGCAAACAGAAGCATCAATCTCATTACGCCAATCCTGATTGGCTGGTGATCTTGACGTCAGCGTCAGGGAATCACCCCCTATAAGTAGCTTGCGCTACGTCGCATGCGTCATTCAAAATAAGCACCTCTTCTCGCTTCACCATAGCAAGGAGGGCCGTCTGGTGAGACATCTCACTACATGTTACTCTGAGAACTGGGGTTACGTAAGTAACCTATAGTTCTCATTCATAACACTCCGTTCGATGTCTCACTATGGGATATTGTAGCTCCCGTATTGCCAGACGAGCTTATCTCGAAATTCACCAAACCAACCAGAACTTAACAGGTAGAGCTCTGACTCAACAAGGTGCCCAGCACTGCTCGGGCCACACTAGGAGCAGAGACGTCTAGCCTGTAAAAGCGGACAAAAGTGAGCGGCGAGGACCAGTTCGCTGCTGCACAAATGTCTTGGATGGAAACACCCTTGAACAAAGTCCAGGATGTAGCCAGACCACGAGTCGAATGAGCACGCAGACCCGAAGGTGCCTGCAAACCCTGACTCGTATAGGCCAAAGCAATTGCCTCTACAATCCAGTGGGAGACCCGTTGCTTAGTAACGGGCTTGCCCTTCTGAGGGTTAGCCCAGGACACAAAGAGTTGGTCATTATGACAAAACTCTTTTGATCTGTCCATATAGGTGCGTAAAGCACGGACTGGACACAGCAAATCCGGCTGCTGTTCCCCGGAGGAACACAGCGGCGGATTAAATGCCTCAATGTCAATTGGGGTACATGAACCAACCACCTTAGGTATAAAGGCAGGGTTGGGCTTCAACAACACTCTCGTTTGCCCTGGGGCGAACTGAGTGGATGAAGGATGTACAGATAGCGCATGAATGTCACTGACTCGCTTGGCTGATGCCAGGGCCAGTAACAGCACTGTCTTGAGTGACAAGTGCTTCATGTCAGCTTCTTCAAGGGGTTCAAATGGGGTTAGAGTGAGCCCATCTAAAACCACTGCCAAGTCCCATAAGGGCACCAGTGACCTGGAAACAGGGAGGAGCCTGCGAGCTTTAAGATGCGATGATCGACGGTATCAAACGCTTTGGAAAGGTCAATAAATAGAGCTGTACAACTCTGCTTATTGTCTAAAATACTCGTAATGTCATTCACCACTTTCATTGTGGCAGTGATGGTGCTATGTTGCTTTCTGAAGCCTGACTGATGTTTAGACAGGATATCATTTTTACATAAAAACTCCTTTACCTGTTCACTCTCTAAGCGTTCAAGAACCTTCGCCAGAACTGACAATTTAGAGATTGGCCTATAGTTATTTAAAATAGTTGCCTCCCCTCCTTTTAGTAAAGGCAAGACATAAGCTGACTTCCATACTTTTGGAATTGCATTTGTGCTGAGGGAGAGGTTAAAAGAGTAGTAAGAGGAAGAGCAATAAAATCTGCAGCTATCTTTAAAAAGAAAGGTTCTACGTTGTCCGGGCCAGCCGGTTTCTTAGGATCTAGCTTAGATAAGGCTTCATGAACAACATTGACAGTAAAAGGAGTAAAACTGAAAGGGTTTTCCAAACCACATTATTCAGAGTCACGGATTGGGGTGTTCACAGAAGCAGAGTTAGTCACAGAATCAAACATAGAACCGCAGGACACAAAATGCTCATTAAAGCAATTTAGCATAGTAGCCCTGTCCGATATAGAGCCAGATGCTGTGGTAAGGCACGGAGGTAGCTCATTACGGATCTCACCGGTGGATATCGATTTTTATTGCTTTCCAAAATTTCCTTGGATTATTTAGGTTTTCTGTGGTAACTGACAAATAGTACTTCGACTTTGCACTTTTGACATTTGAAGTGAAGCTATTCCTTAGCTGCCTAAAACGCAGCCACTCTACCTCTGAGCCTGATTGCCTAGCCTTTGCCCAGGCCGTGTTTCTCTCATGAAGGAGACTAAACAGCTCAGCAGAAAACCAAGGATTGTCTCGTCCCTTTACTCTAAATTTACGCAGGGGTGCATGTCTATCAATGATCTCCATAAAACCAAGATAAAAATAAGACCATGCGGTTTCCACATCAGCACACAGATCGATTTTACCCCAATCAAAATCAAACAGATCATGCACAAAACCCTGCTCAACAAAATGTTTTTTGTCTCTCTTAATGATAATGCGAGGTTTAACCTTTTGGACCTTAGTGTCCCTAATTGTGGCTACAACACAGTGATCGCTCAGATCATTTGCAAAAAGGACTATCTGAGGGTTTAGATAGTTAACTTTAGTCTAAGTAGTGGGTCTCAAACGGTTTGGTAACACAAAAATACAGTTTAAAAAAGGGAGTGATTTGTAAAATATGCATAAAGAAAAAGTCAATCTGTTTACAGTTCTGTTTCACATGGGTGTTGATGAGAGATGTATCCATAGATCTCCTAACTTTGCTCTCAAAATGCACCAGATTGATGCTTTTAACTTCAATATTTAAAAAAGAATCTTCCCGGGGGAGCATGCCCACACCACCTGCCCACACCCCCTGTCAAATTGTCCCACCCACATTGAGGATGCTTCCTACGCCCATGATTAAATAACAATCACTGAGCCGTCCGCATGTCTTCTGACTCACAGGGCAGTGCATAAATCGGGCTCTGCTGTGTAACGGAGATCAGGACTGTGAGGAAGATGGACACGATGAACAGGTCTGTGTCGTTGAAAAATACATTACATGTGGGATGTCAGTTCCTCCGCCTAACATCAAGGACCTAGGACTCGGGTATGGGACACATTGTTTGAACACACTCACACAAACAGGTACGATGTGCTGTGTAATGGAGACTTTCATTGCTCCTGCAGGTTTGATGTGGTGTCAGGGAAGCGGAGGGGCAGTGTCATCAACACAGTGAGCTTTGGGGGGCAGTGCCGCAAGATCTACAGCGGAGTTCATAAAACTTTGTACAGACTGCCCCTTAGTACCATCCAGTACAGCTTCTTGGTAAGTCACTCTGGAAACACATACAGTGGCAAATTTGGCAATTATTATTGTAAAGGGGCCCTGTGTTGATTGTTCATGAATTCCACTGTTAACAGTCAACTTTATAATACATAGATCTAGATCTAGACTATAACTTTTCAGCCTTTTTATTTTGATCTTTGCATTAGTTGTGAGTATTGCAACATGTTCTTCTTTCTTTTTGGTAATTAAACCAATCGCTGTTAAAGTTAAGGAAAGATTGTGGCTATGTTTGAAACATTGCTGTCAATGACTTGAGGATCTTTCACAGAGCTGTATCTCTGGTGTCAAAGTCATTAGGTTAGTTGACTTTAGTCAGCTACCATGGAGCCATTCGTCTGTTATTGTGTGTGTATCTGTCTTTTTGTTAATGATGGAAAACTAAAGGTAAAATAATAACTCTGCAACACAACTTGTGGTCAAAATCTCCACAGGGTACCTTTTAAATATCCAACATCTAATTTTTGTGAAAAATGCAGAACATTTCTCGATTTAAGATGTTAAATTAACATTGTGAAACCTCTGCTGTCAGGTCAAAGCTCAAAATGACTTCAGTGATGAGACGTTCACCAGTAAATGGCACTATGCAAAGGACATTATCAATAGAGAGAAAGTGACCGGGACAACGGAAGGATTTAGCAACTATGACTTTCATGAGACACATGACACGGCTCAGGTGTGTACAAACCTGCATATCGTCACTGTATATTTGATTAAGTATTAGATTGGTAAAGGCAAAACAAATGAAATGTAACTTTCTCATTGATTTTTTGCTCCTTCTAGAAACAAAAGCTTTTGATTTTAAAGAGTGACATAGAGGTGACTCAGTTCCAGAGTAACTCCCCTCAGTACCTCCCATTATCTGAGGAGTTTTGGAAGACACTGGTTAAACTCCCATCAGTCTACGACTACGCTGCATACAGGAATGTGTTGGAGAGGTTTGGAACACACTACCTGTCTGCAGGAAGCCTCGGAGGCTCATTCAAGGTCATCGCAAAGATTGATGAAGAAACTGAGAAATTGATGGGTGAAGATTAATTAATCATCAGCAGCTTCTTGGCAGGCCTAAATTAAAGAACAGTGAATCTCCAGGAACCAGACAGCATCAGCTTGTCATTTTTTTTAAATATTCATGATGGAATATGTAGGGAAAAAAGGTACCTTTTACCTAACATGCTGGTGTTCACATTAAGATTTCTTCTGATGTTTGCTGGTTTGCGTTTTAACATTATAAAAGTATTATAAGAACTAGCCCTTGTTGTTATAAACAACATTTTCAATATATATTCTATGGTGTATTTCTATGTGTCTATTTTTTCAAGAGTTAGTTATCAGATTTCATTTGAAAATGTGAAAGCCAATTTATTTTTTCATCCCTGAAATGTCATGTTATGTCACTATGCTTCCTCATTTAGAAATGAAATAGCAATTATTTTTTAAACGCAACTTAACACATATGATATTTACAGTCACACAGGATTTCCAAATCCACATGACCCTTTTAACGTTCTGTGGGTACATTTAACTGGGAAAACTAGTTGGATGAAACATTAATTAGTATTATGAATGAATCTATCCAGTGTGGTTAATATATGACACTTACTTTGAATTGTCTTTTTCCTTTGATTTACCTAAGTCAGTGAAAGCTCTCATTATGATGAATGTGCAAGGACTAAACGCTGGGTTTTTATATTCCCCATCACCCATGTGTCCTGCAAGAGTGGCCAAAGTCCAACACGATCAACATCTGGTGAGCTTTTAATGTTACTACAACAAACATAACAGCACATGAAATAACTTTACATTCTGAATCTTTCTGTCATTCTTAATATCTGAATTTCTTTGTAGACATTACTAGGAGGTTAAACTTCCAAAAAGTGGATGTGCAAGGAGGAGGCAGCCAACAAAAAGCTGCCCTTTTGCTCATACAGCCGTCTTCTCCTGACAGGAACTGGGAAGTGTACTCAAACTGGGCCGAGTCTGTCGGGTCATTTCCACATGTTACGAAACAAACGGTGAGGAAAAGTCAAATTAATGTAATGTTAGATTTACTTCTGTTTATTTTAGTGTATCATCTTATCGAATAATACAACCCCTCTGTCCCTCTGGTTCTTGTAGCTGCGGCCCCTGTCAGAGCTGGTGAAGGAGGTCCAGTGTGCCGGGGCGAAGAGGCTGTACCTCCGTAGGGCCATAGAGCAGTACCTCAGTGAGAGCCACACCTGCCACTGTCGGCCCTGCAGAAACAATGGCATGGTTGTCATGGATGGAGATGAGTGCAAATGCATCTGTAAGCATGGCACATCAGGAGTGGCCTGTGAGGAGGGAACTGAAGCCGAGGGTCAGCCGGGTGGGTGTTACATTTCAGACACATACTTTACTCCTGCTTTGGTCTTGGTTGAGTTGATTTGATGTGTTAGTAAGGGAGTCACCCTTCATCGGATAATATCACATACACTGTATTACATTTCTGAATGTAATTTAATTAATTTAACTCCTTTATTGTCATTGTACAGGTACAACTAAATTGATACTAAATATATATCAACAGACAATACAATTAAAACGACATGCAGTTCTAATCACAGTGTTCAATAACATACAGGTAGTGAAATTAAATTAATTAAATACAGAAATAAATATGTGTTCTGTTTCTACTCGTTAGGGGTGATTGACGGTATTTGGGCCTGCTGGTCTGCCTGGTCGTCGTGCTCTGGGGTCAAAAGGTCAAGAAGTCGCTCCTGCTCTAATCCCGCTCCTCAGAACGCTGGACAACAATGTATCGGAGAACCCACTGAGACATCCAACTGTGAAGACCAAGACATGCAATACTTAAGGTCAGAGCTAGACGTTTTTTGTTTGCAAATATCACATTTTCAATAAGAGGTGGTTTCTAATAGATGTCATCAATATGCAGCAATAAATCATGCTATAAACTGTTTTTCACAGAACTATGGAGCCTCAGTGCTTTGACCAAACTCTCCCAGCAAGCCAGACCTGTGGAACACCGCCTGCTCTGATCAATGGCTACATACTGGTAAATATTAAGCCAAACTTGAACTTTTTCTTACATTTAATATTTTGCATTGGTTATTGTTTTTTTAGTCCCTAATTTCTGTTATTTTTTAAGAGATTTCTGACCAGAAATCTGAACTGAAACATGGAACTGAATCACCTTTTTGTAACCCAAATGTTTCACAGGTCCCTAAGGACATCTACCTTGTGGGTAGTAAGGTTGACTACACCTGCACAGAAGGATTATATCTTGTTGGTTTTGGCACTATTGAATGCACTGCTAGTCAAACCTGGTCTGCGAAGCCTGGACCGTGCACAAGTGAGCAAGCATAACTAGTGTTCAACATTACGATCACAATGTATTACAATTGTACTGTGTTTAACTCTACATTTCCCCCAAGATGCTAGGTGCACCATAGATTCCCTTGATGAGGACGTCATTGCCTCTCCTCAACAAGAGGTCTACGGCATTGGGGAGTCAGTCACTTTGTCTTGTCCAGAAGGCAGACAGCTAATAGGAGAAGCAACTCTTATGTGTGACCCCAGTCTGAATTTTTCACCAGACCCAGCAGACATCAAATGCAGTCCAGGTACACATTTTCATTTAAGTTTCGTAAAAATAACCTATTGACAGCGTGGAACTGATGTCTAAAACTACATGACTGCAGTTTAATGTATCCTATCACTGTGAAGTTAGTTTTAAGTTGGATATTTTGACAGACATGCAGAGGACAGTTAGCTCCCATCCAAGCCCTCGCTCTAAACCACAGGGTTGGACTAAGGGACTATCAATAAATTACACAAAACCAGGTTTATGTTCAGTATCTCCATGTTAACTTGCACATATTTGTGAAAATGATGCAAGAGAAAATAAAATGTATTTGGACTAAAATAAAGCAAATTAGGTTTCCTACTAAAAAAAGTAGCATTATTGAATACACTGTTGCCCATAAAGTTGGAATACAATATGTTTTACCTCTTGACCAAATGATTGTTTGTGTAAATAGGAATAAAAAGAGGAATGTATCTGAAAACAAAAATATTCCAACTTTAGTTATATGAAATAGAAGAAGCACTACAATCTAATATCTATCTAATAAGTCTATTTGTTATTCATAATAATATTTGGTATGGATTTAAAGCTATAATTTAAAGGCAATGGGTCAGACGACATAAAAAAAACTGAAAATATTTTCACGCTGCTACTTCCATGAATGTCTGTTGAATATCCCACCTAAAACTAACTTCATTGTGGTACCTTATTTTTGATTGATTCTTTACTGGTCCATATATTGTAATTCAATCACTGCATGCATGTAAAAGCTACTCAGTTACTAATGTAACAGAGTGTGCGATGAATCCCACAGTCACTGTGTCTCAAGCACCCACCTCTTCGCTCCAATGTCAACCCTGGGAGAAATCATCCAGAGGAAAATGTGTTTGCAAAATGCCTTTCGAATGCAGGTATGTTTACTCAGACAGCCATCACTTTGGCCATGGGATGTTTCTAAATTGGACCATTTTGGTTTATTGGTCTTATGGTTTGTATTTGATGATTGTCAACAGTTCATCTTTGGAGGTGTGCGTCACTACCTCTAGCAGAAGCCCAGTCCTTCTGAACGTGTGCAAAATGCAATCACTGCAGTGTTTGGGGAAGAACCACACGATGGCAGAGGAAAGCTCCTGCGTGTGGCCGCAGCGCATCACAACAGACTGCACCAACTGTCACATATGGGAGACCTGTGATGGTGGGGACATCTCAAAGTCATACAATCCATGATTTCACAGAGTATTTGTACTGTGTAGGCATTGATCTTATCCATCTTCACAACTTTCTTTCAGATCAAACCAATGTGTGTCGCTGTAAGGAGTCTGCAGATTGCCTAACCCCTGGATCAAATGTCTGTGTTCAAGTTGGAGAAGATGCAAGTGCAGCTTCTCAGACCATGAGCGAGTGTGAAGCAGGACAGCGGCGTTGTAAGGGAGAAAA
Source organism: Gymnodraco acuticeps (assembly GCF_902827175.1). Lineage (NCBI taxonomy): Eukaryota > Metazoa > Chordata > Actinopteri > Perciformes > Bathydraconidae > Gymnodraco > Gymnodraco acuticeps. The sequence goes on from NW_022990947.1 coordinate 1,296,810, forward strand.
GGTTACAGTTGTCAGTATCCTGCCTTGTGCTGCCTAACAATGCAAGAAGAGTGTCTGACCTTATGACCTTATATCTCCCCCTTCGTTTACACATTAATCCTCTATAACACAATACTCATATTTTTCCAGTAAATTAGTATTGTATCACCACATGTACAAGTACACAGTTATGCATGTAAACTGCTATAATGTAAAACAGTATATAGACAATAAATAAACAGCAAAAAACACCAGCCAAGTTGGATTTATTTTCAAAAATGAATATTGACAGAGATATGTGTATAATCATTACAGGGAAATGTTGTTGACTGTTGTTGAGTTGCATACGCAATACACTGCATAAAGTAGGTTTTAAGAGTAAAGAGTAGTTTTGTAACCTCAAGATAATCGATAAAAAACGTGCAGTTGCCTGAGATGATCTATTTTAAAAAAAGTATAGTGCTTACTTAACCAGACAGGTTTCAGCATGCCATCAAACCCCTGCTGAAAATGTGTTTTCGCCGACCGCTAGCTGCCGTCTGATGGTGTGAGTGCATGTGTTTTATATTGACAGTTCATGGTCTCAGCCAGATCCTTGATGTCTTCTCTTCACACAAACATGCTTATTGTCAGCAGATGTGTGACCATCAGTAACAGCCTGTTGAACAGAAAGGCTAGTGGGTGATTGGAAGGTGTTGAGAAATGGTCAAGAGGGAACACATGCAACTGAAATACAGGGTTTTTCTGAGTGAAAAAGGAATATTCAGGAATGCAAAGTTAGGCTTTAACAGTGTTGTGCTAGTTACTGAAAACCAGTAACGAGTTACCATTACTAGTTACTTCATTTAAAAAGTAACTCAGTTACTGTACTAGCTACTTACACCAAAAAGTAATGCGTTACTGTGGAAAGTAACGTTTTCGTTACTTGACAAAAGGGCTCCCATTAATGCCCTTATAGCCTTCATTTCAGTACTGTTATTGCATTGGAGAATAATACAATCTGTTGATCAACTTGACATGCATTATATGCAATCTGGATTGCATCGATATTAGCTGGCTTTCCATTTCTGTATATTCTTTCTCCAGGTAGTTGGAAAAAGTTTTCCGTCCCATATGCCGTGTGCCGCCCGGACATGCTATCATGCTAACTAGCTCCCTGAAAGCGGGTGACTCCACTGTAGCAATAGCCTGCATGTGTTCTACAACATACCGTGCAATGGCTTTATCGACTTTTCCCTGGCTAGCAGTCCCTTGGTTAAAATCCAGCCGCTGTTGCTTAGGTGGAGGTGGAGTGGCGTCGGCTGAGTCTCTGTGGTCTTAGCTACTAGCTTCGTCCCAGCATGTTGTTTTTGCAGATGTTTTAAGAGATTTGAATTACTGGTTTGGGCAGTAGATCGGATCTTTGACCCGCCAAGACACAACTTACATTTAACTAAAACGTTCTTTTCTTTGTGCTCGACAAAAGTGAAATAGTGAGAATATCTCCAGGTGGAGAAACTAGACTTGAGCTCCGCCGCCGCCATGATAGTCTTGTTAGTAAACAACACAAACACGCCCACAGCGCGTCTCCGCATGTGACACAGGAAGTATCTAAGTACATTTACTCAAGTACTGTACTTAAGTACAGTTCTCATCTCTGTTCGCCTGGCTGTTGACTATATAAAAAAAACTAACGCAGTAACTGAGTAACGCACCATGTAGTAACGGTAACTGAGTTACTAAATTCAAAAAGTAATGCGTTAGAGTACTAGTTACTGCCAAAAATAACGGCGTTACAGTCACACGTTACTTTGTAACGTGTTACTCCCAACACTGGGCTTTAACCATAGACTGTATATATAAAGGCTTTAACGATGAAGGATAGGAAATATACAGTCATGTGACAAAATAGAGATAAAAACAAGTTTACAAATTGATGTAGGAAAACAATGTGATAGATGCATCTACAGATTGTAAGATGCTACTGTCCTTTTACTCATCTCATAAAAAAACATGTTATTCCTAAAAGTCAACTTTTCATGAGTTAGGAAAAGAGTAAACGATATGTAGTAAACATTTGGGACAATTTGTGTTTTCTTCTATGAAAGAAACCATGCAGCCACTGATCATGCTGAGAGAATGTTGAAGTGTAACTGTAAAAAAATGTACTTTATTTCAGCAGCAAAAGTAAGTGACCAGCTCCCTTCTTAGGTTTGGTAGTTTAATCTACAACTGCAACTGCCTTTTATGGTCTAAATATGATCAGGCTTTTCTGTATCTCTATCACTCTTTGTCCTCTTGTTACCCTCCCACATAAACATGTTTACTCTACAAACAGGGTTAAGACTAGGACAATCCAAAGCAAACGGAAGAAATACAAAAATAGCAAGTAATTGTTGAGGTGTGTATCCCAAAATATGAATGATGATTAACTATATTGCAATCCATTGCATTTTTTAAGATTTTTTAAGATTTACACAGATGTTTCAGAACAGTTTGGCATTTTTGATTGTTTGTCTCCACCAAGTGGACACTTCATTGGATTACATGCAAATAAATACAAAGACTAGTTTATAAATTTCAATAACAAAAGTTTTTATTAACAATGTAAAATGACCTATATCACCTCTGACTACTGAACCTCCACCGTGCCCTAAACATTGATCACTATCATTAATAAGCAAGACCATGCTGTCTCACCTCAGACAGAGGGAGACCCTTCCTGCTTCTGCCAACTAACAGAATCTCTGCTAACCATCTCCATCCTTGAAAATAATTCAGAGAGCAGTGCGTAAAGTGTATGTGTATATACAAGTCTAATGTCTCAATGTATAGATAGATATTGTGTGCAAAGGATTTTTCTTTTTGAGTATTGTATCATATATTCCATTCTGAAGCTGGAAAAGTTTAAGTTGGATACAGGTACTTGGTTTATGGAAGACTAAATTAAGTACATTAAGAAGAAGAAACAGCAAGTAACAGAAAACAGAGACTGTAATACACAACAAACCTGTCATCTCAGCTTAGACACACGAAGGTATAACTTTGTCTAACTTAAATAATTGGATTGGCGTCTAATTATAAGTTATCACATTGTTTCTGACAAAACTGACAATTATATTCCCTTTTTTAAAACATGAATCTTCATTTCATTCACTCAGGTTTGTGGAAGTAATGAACATTGACATTATTTCAAATGACCTCTCATTCTCTTTAGCATTGGACAAGCAGATATCTGACTTCATTTACCAAAAAAGGGAAAGTTTGTTGCAAAATATCTTAAAATATATGTTCATGACTTTTGTTTTCATTACAATGCAGTTACAATTCTTCTTTGTATTACAAAATAAAATTATAAAATGGGCAGCCGTTTAAAAAAAAGAGAAAGAGACAATTTATTTGAAAATGGCAGTAATAGATTGGTGGGAGACACAAGTGGTGAAGGACAGTGGGTAATGGTGTCTTTGTTACCGCCTCCTACCCACAAAGGCGGGGCCCTTAGCTGGTTACCAGGCAACAGAGCCCAAAGAACCGCCTCTTCCTCTGTCGGACCAGAGGGTATGGAGTCAGGTTCAGCAAACTGCTGTCGTCTGGGCACAAGAACACACAGCAGAAATGTTTAAAGTTGTAATCATGTTTCTTTTTTATATTCACTCTTGATCCCAATACATCTTCTATGCTTTCGGAGCAGAAAGGGTTTCAAAGTGTCACTGCTCTATGGGGTTGAGGTGTGGGGGGGATGTGTGTGTTAGAATTAAGGTAAAGTTTGATTTGTATCTTACCTTGGTTCTTCAATGGTAAAGGCATTGTCTCCCTGAGTTTACTGAGAAGGTTTTTCATCTCTCTCATATCCCTGCAACAACACAAATGACATATTTACACTCACACACACGCCTCCCATTTTTGACGCATCGTCTAAAAATGCAACCTAAAAACCTACTTAGTAGTAAAAATGTATTATTGTATAATACAAGACTTTCTTTAATAATAATTTAAAGCACAGCACACTCTGAGACCTTCGGATGCAACTCCGGTGATATTTATATGTATTTCTATATTATATCTTATTTTAAGATTCGATTCTAAAGTTGTATTAATTGTTAAAGTTATAAAAAATGCTACATTCCATTAGCCTACATTTTTGTCTGGTTTAGAGTAAAATATTTGCATATATTTTAACTGTTGTAATAATCTAGGTTGGCATAACTCCTGTTATCTTTTTTTGAGTAAAAAAAGGTACATTTCATTTTCAAATCCAATTGAAAATGACCAACTATTACATCATTAGTGAGGTTCAAAAGAAGAACATGTGAAGTGTGATTGACTAAAACAACTTTTAACTACATACTGTATGTGTATTATTTTTAAACAAGGAGCATCTACAATTATTGACACCAAAGAAACGTAGTCACACACAGAGGGACACATTTCATTTTGTGTCTACCTATACCTTTCAATGTTCTCTATGTCATTGGCCACCAGCCAGCAGAGCTGAGGAAAGTCGGTGGGGGAGGAGGAGGTCTCCTCGAGGATGGGGATGTCCGAGCTGTCCTCCTTCTTATTGTCCCCTCCAGTGGGGCCGCAGCCATCCTTACCTAAAGCACACAGAGAGCAGCTAGCCTTTAGCATGTGGCACCACTACACGCATTAGAAAACAAGGAAAACAAGGGTGGGAACAAAATAAGAAGAGTTGACATACAATTAGCCATCAGATTACATGATAATTGTTGAACATTAGTGCTGCTTTATATCTGTAGACTAATATTCAGGTCTGTTGATCAGGTTGCTGTTGGTAGAATAGGAATGGTGGTGAAGTTTTAGATGATAATCTGTTAAATAAAACATGGTAGAAAGCTGAAAATCAATAATTACATCTGAACAGTTTCAAATCTGCCAGTGTGTGATTGTCTCCTGTTTTCTTTGTTGAGAAATCATTTTAAAAATAGAAGTAAATCATGCTGTGTATATACTAGCTAGCACACATGCATAAATACAAACATTCTAAAATCGTCTTTGTGTATTAACCTTTCCTGTGGAGCTGCAGGGAGCCCAGCAAGCAGACAGACTTGAGCATCTCAGTGATGAACATCTCGAGACAGCACTGCAGCTGGATGAAGAGCCGACAGATCTCAGGGTGGATCTCCCCGTCCTCCGGCCTGAAACGGTTCATAGTTCGAACACAGCAAGTTTGTAAGCGAGCTGGAACTGGATGAACTATGGAAACATTAAAGCGACTTAATGAAAACTAATTCAAATCATAGTTCCGTTTAGGGATAAAGTTAATGGATAGCATCTTCACGTTTCTTAGTATTTTTAACATAGTTTACTGTTGAGTTATGCATTGCTGACCTCAGTAACTTGATGTGCGTGTGCTAATCTAAACTCTTACATTTGTAGCAATTCCACTATAAAGCCCTCTATTAATGTTCAACATATAGTTTCCAAATTGCATGCAGTTACATACAAAAAGACTCTCTCCAAATCTCGTTAACCATGAGAAAAGTGAAATAGTTGATAATGGTATAGTGAATGGGGAAGAAAAATCAAAACCAAAACCCAATGCCCTTTAATATAATTACACAGAGTGAATTATTGATGTGTGGCTATTACAAGTAATACTTCCATCTTTCAACATAATATCTTCGATGCCACATCATAAGCAGCAACAAAACTATTGAGTATCACAATTGCCAAAAGCTGCCTGACGAGTTAGGCTGCTTGTGATAACTTCAATGTGATCTCTAACCTGAACAATAACTATAAATCCTAATAGCAGCAGCTATCGCCAGAAGAGGTAATAAACTCACATACATATAAAACCTTGTCCATTCTTTACCAAATTCACACTAACAGACGAGCCATGTAGTTTGCGTTATTGATTAACCTGTTTTTTGCAGCGTAAAATGTCAAAATGGCTACTGACTGGATTTGATTGGTTATTTGATAGTGTGTTCATATGTTAGTCTGATCATGTATAAATACAATGCAGTGGACAAGTTTAAACATAAGAACCTCATCTGAGTATAATTGATTTACCCAAAGCGGATCACTAGCTTTTATGAGGCACTGCAGTAGCTTTACAGCCATATAAACCTGGTGTTGAACAGATAGGTGATATTAAGGTGGTGTGATATCAAAAGGGAAAGTGACAGCGATGAAAGGTGAGAAACTTGCACCTGGTGCAAACACTTCTCACATAAATAACGTTGTTGCATTTCCCTCTTGGAAAAGATGGCTTTTCCTTCCTATCCATGGTTTGCCACAGCGATGCCTTCTAAAGTACTGTTGCTACAGCACAGCTGTCATCAATGCTATCCTGTTTATCAGCTTTCCTCTAGCACATCGGAGAGGCCCGCATCACTCAAGCAATTCAGACACAGGCTTTATTTGATTAAAGGGGAATGATCTGTGCTGTCTAATTCAAGTGCTGTAAATCTCATAGTGGAGAACGACACCAAAATGGTCTGAGAGCTTTTGGAGAAGGAGCTATAGAGTATGTGCTGGTGATGATTATGACAATCAGGGCGGTGGTGGAGAAGTTGATAGGGACTTGGCTTGGCAACCGGAAGGTCACCAGTTCAAGTCCCGGCAAGACCAAGTGCTACCGAGGTGTCCTTGAGCAAGGCACCGTTCCCTACACTGCTCTCCGGGCGCCGTTCAAAATGGCAGCACACTGCTCCTAACACAGGATGGGTCAAATGCAGAGAAACAATTTCCCCACGGGGATTAATAAAGTATATAAAAATCAAAAAAATAAATCAAATCATGTTGATGCCATTATCAGTAGGAACTTAGAGTTCTCTCTAAAGCTGCTGCATCGTCTCTATTTCTATAGCAGCAGCAGGAAATCAAGGTACGGTATTATAATTGATAGTACTTGTTTCTCTTGGAGGTATTACTGTATAGTATAATTGCAATATATTGGAAAAAGAGTATACAGAACTGCTCTGTTTCTCCAAAGATTTAAGTATGAAGTTATTAAAGCCTTGCTATGAAAAGCAACTGAGACACCCCTGTTCAAAGGATGTTGTATGATTCATGCCTCTGCATGACAGGAAACATGCAAGAAACATGCTTGCTGGCTAACCATGAGTGTGTCACACATATGTGATTCAAAGACTCCGTACATAAATGGAAAGATTTTGTAATGCATCTAAGAGACAGTGAAGGATGTGCATTCTTAAATGGCTGCAAGATGTAGCAAGTGGATTAATTATTGAGCCAGGAAATGGGTTACAGAGCAGAGAACAGCCTATAACACATTTTAAACTGAGCATTGTGAAAAATGTGGCAGACTAATATGTTATGGGAGGGCATTCAATGATCAGAGGTCTCTAATGAATGTGTATGCCTGGAATAAGGAGGAATCCAATAGTGCTCGGGCTTTGGCAAGCACCTAACACTGCAGAGCATCCTCCAACTCTCTCTTACCACTGGCATTACTTTGTCCGATTGTTATTTAAGTAAGTTTGAGATTGCTAAATCAGCTGGCATCTTAGCTTCAGTGAGGACATTCAAATCCCAAGCCTCACTTTGCCCTTCTTACACTGGCACCAATGTGGAGTAGATTATGCTCAATGGAGAGAGCAGGCCAAGTCAACAGACACGTCAGGCGTCTAGCACAGCCTCTATCTTCGACATAAACCACTATTATAGATATAACTTGTAATATTTTCTTTGGTGCATCAACTATTTCATTATTAAAGCTAAGGATCAAAGATATTCTGCACAAGAGGAAATAATAACATCCGTTTTTGAAAAGCATGATCAAATGACAATAACAGAGAGACAACCTACATACACACACAAACACACACGGTCACTCTGACAATACATTAAAGCAGAAATGCAAAAGTCCTCAACTGCACATTATTGATAGCCTACTATTATTATCTCAGATATTGACGAGGGAAGCATTCCACTTCATGCATTCAGGTTTTAGGCCCCAGCTAATGGGAAGCGGTCAGTTAGAGCATTGTTGTAATTGCTTCCTGGTAAAGCTGTCTCACTAACAATTAGAGACATCACTTAAAAACAAAAGACTAATCGCATGTTCTGTGCTCCCAAAACTCTTTATCCACTTCAAGCTCACTAGCTTCACTTTAATGGGACAGACCCTTTAGCTTTCTTCGAAGTTAAGAGGAGCATGCCTAAGTATACATGTGCCTAAAACGGGGACGCTTATGCAAATTAAATATGTGCTTTGATAAAAGTAGCTACTTTATAACTTTAGGCACAGCAGTGTGCAGAGCACCCCATTTGGTGCACTTTCAGCACCATGGATAGCGCATAGCAAGGTACTAATGTTCAGCACCGTGGACAACGTCTGTGCCAACTCACCCTGATATCAAGGAGAGACTGTGGTGAGCAGCTCGCGCCATTTCGCAGCCTTTAGTTCGGGTCTTCAGCAATTCGGCCCGTAAAGAAGGACAGTCCACAGTGATTTCGCCAATGGAGATGACCAGTTCACGGTACAGAGCCACAAGCGTGTTGAACTCTTGGACGATCTGTGATACAATTAATGAGATAATAAAATATGTTATTCCGAAAACGACTTGGTCAAGTAAGTAGGCTACCATACAAACATAACAATGCTCTTTTGGCTCCCTGTTCTTCTCATTGAAGTAAAACAATCTTTATCTTTGGCTTTCTTCTTGACTTTGACACTTAAAAAAGTGTCAGTCAAGACGGAAATGCAGAGCAGTATTATATCCAGCCTCACTATTCTGTTCCCCTCACTGAGGCAATATAATGTGTCAGCAGGTTCCCGGCTGCATGCTTCAATATAAACAGTATTTAAGAACATTTTTACATTGCACATTATGGAGTAAAAAAAACCGATTGTCGTTCAAATTGTCCACAAAGTCAGAGTGTATGATGAATGTATTGATTTTATTTGTCATTGTCCCATTATGCTAAGTTTGGTTGTTTGCACAATCTCAGATCTTGGGCTCAGGGCAAACACATTTCGTTCATTTTGTGCAATTCCTACATAGCATCCTGCTGCACTCCTGTGTATGAGGCTCCATGACGTTCACAGATGTTTGAAAGGGTAAATACATATATTTCGTGCCAACATCTGTCAAAACACGGGACCTCTGTGCAAGGATCATAGACACCTCCGTGGATAATCTTGTAATTCAGGCAATTTTGATACGAGCCAAAATCACCTGGAGCTTTGCACACTCCAAATGCAAATCACACAGTCAATCTGCACGCAGAGATGATCTGTTTGGATTCACTCCCAACAAAGCAATGTAAATGCAAAAAGCTATTTTTAGGCACCCAGCCCGGGTTACAGGCTTTTCGTTGCAGCTACTAACAGCTTTCGCCTGTGCATTCTGCCTGCACGGGATAGTCGATCGTCTTGGAACAAAGACATGTTGGGATAATAACATCACTCCTTATCAGAGGCACCATGCAGTCATTGACGTGTCGCAAACCTACCATTCTGCAGTCGGCCACGGCGCGCTGGGCTTTGCGGGTACTTTCGGTGCTCTCCCTCCTCTCTGGGTCGCGGGAAGGAGGCTTGCCGATTTGGAAGATGTTCCCGGCTGATCTGGGGCGGTTTTTGCGCCCATTCGATGCAGAACTCATGCATACACATCCACTAATAAAACAGCCCTAATACAGAACGGCTTTGTATTATTTCCCTACCAAACTCCACCACTTTCTCTGTTCCTGCCTCACTAGCCCGCACCTTACTGTTCACCTTATTATCTCCGATTACGCTGAATTCACCTTCGCCAACTGCTGGCTGGGTCAAGCCTCGTTTATTGTTATTGCTCCGTCTATCTCTTGCCTTCCTTCTCTCTAGTGTGGGAGACGAAGTAAATATGTTCCCAGACGAGCCTCAGAGCGCAGGAGAAGTACCGGATGAGCGCCTGCGACACCTCTCCGCATTGCCTTGACTGCGACGGGGCGCAAGTCACCTTCACTCCAGCAGCACACGGTGCACAGTGAAGACTTCACACCCAACCCGGAGCCCAGCTAGCTGAGTTGTTTTCTCTGACGCACCGATGTCGGAAGGAGACGATCGCATTCACGGATATTCTCCAAATGCAACCATTTTTTATGATTGCGAGTTTCCATTAAGCACCAATAAGACGGGCGATAACGATATTGTCTTCGCTGCAATACCTTCTTTTTGAGACGAAATAACACTGCCAATGTCCCGGCTGATAATTCTACAGCTCCCTACGCGACACCTAAAGCTTCTGTGTCGGGGAAAATCTGAACGCAAAGAAACAAAAACTTAATCGTCTGGTATCGTGGTGTCAATTCTGCTCCCAGCGTCTGATCCTTCGAGTGTTTCCGGCTGGTTGGGCAGGCCTGTATCTAACCTTGGAGAGGCAGAAGAAGAGGAGCAGTTGCTACAGGCCTGACGTGGCTCTGTATCTGGCAGCACTGCGCACCCAAAGGACGGAATACTAATATGGCCCATCCAGTCAAACCCCCGCCCCGAGCTGTTACCTATGTGAGCTCCTTAACAAGTGAATGCAGGCTGTTACCCACTTTTAGTAATACATACTACATAATGCATAATACAATCTGCTATGCCCTTTGTTTTGGAACTTTAAAGTGTGATTTATGGAACTCTTTTCTTTTAATGATCCCTATGTTTTAATAGTATACTTCACTTAAAAACTCAGGGTGGTTTAGTTTTATGTTATAGAGTTCACAGTGACCTAATGATTTAAAAAAAAGTTATAAATGGTATGAGTGTTTCATTGTTACATTTTAGAATATGCCTGGCAGGAATATGCCTTTAACATCTTACGTTGCTTGTTGCACTTATGTTTTCTTCCTGACCAAGAATAATCTTAAATCAAATTCAATTCATTCATGTGAAACTTGACAGGCGGACAAATACATATCACCAAAAGTATTATGTCATTCTGAAATAAGCTGCTTAAATGCACATACAGATGGAGTGCATTGTGATCAAAACTATACTCAGAGTCACAAAAACAATACTCTTTCAACATTCTTATTTTCTGTCTGCTATAAATGTTCCTGAATCCATTGGCAGCTTTCAGCAGTGCCATTTGCACTTCCTTGCTTTTTACAACCACAAAGAGGAAAGTATGCGGTAGATAATCTGAATAAATTACGAGTCCATTTCAGTGTATGGTGAGTGTTCTTTCCAAACCTGTATTACTATTTAATTGTGAATGCAGAAAAAATACTTTCAAAATGCATCTATGTAAGTGAAATACACCCACAGGCACACAGCATTAACACACAGACAGAAAGAGACACGCATGCATTTCGAGTGAGACAGGAAATGTACTGTGTGATCTTTCTGATCTTTATTTAAATATTAAATATTATTTTGTTAGTAAGTATAATGACAATTAAAGACATAAAGTGTGTCAGGAATAAAATCATTTATTTGGCTCTTACACATGATTTCATCATCAAATGTATAATCACTTAAACGGTTAAGTGTTTATGTAAACTATATCTGCTACAAAATAAATTGACTTTAAATTGACAACAATATTCTCTCCAGATGGATGCTTATTGACTTTATTCAGCGACCTCGGTCCCTTGAAAGGTGCTATATAAATATCATTTATTATTATTATTGTTGTGTTGCTTGTCAAAAATGTAAGCACTAACAGAATGTATGTCATTATGTTGAAAGTCAAACTGATGTGATGTTACACTGTTATTACCTTCCCTTCAAGCAGGAACAGGACACAATGGAGGATATAGGATTCCCAAACATCCCCGCACCATTTCCCTATTTGAATCATTTATTTATGAGACACAACAAGCTGGCACACTGCTGTTTTCCCTCCACAGCGACATCCCACCTGCTTGACATTCCCTCATTGTTTTCTCATTAAACATTATCCCTCAGTTTTACCCTTTCTCCCTATGTGAACATACCTGTCTTCTGTCTCATCCTAAATTCCTTATTGTATGATCATTCTTCAGTGTCCTCAACCTTTCCTTTTTCTATGTGTCTCCGTCATTGTTGCCAGGACTGTCAAAAGGAAGGGAAGAAGATGTAGCAAAGAAAGCAGAATATGAAGAAGCCAATAACCCAGTTGACTGAGTAAATATAAATGATGACCATGTCCATGTCAAAGCGCCAGCCTCGAGAGTCATCCTCAAAGTCCAGAGCATCCAGGCGGTAGCCTCCTCCGTGGGGGAACTGGCGTCTAGCTATGGGACTGGACTGCCTCTGGAAGCCTGGTTTGGGTGACAAATAGGTATCTAGCATCTTTCATTTAAGTGGTACTTTACCCAAAAGATATATAACTGACTTACTTTGAAAACAGTATGATTGGTGGGTAGTAAAGCCTTTCTAAGTGTACTGGGAGAAGGAGCTGGGATTCATAACAGAGTCATTTAGAAATGATAAAAGGTTTTTAAATCAACTACAATACAAGTCATTGATGTTATACAGTGCATCCCTGTTTTCCTACAGCTCTTTTGGAGGATGGTGCGACACTGCTTTAGCTCAAGATATCCTCCAAGAATTGTGCGAATAAAAAATAAATTGCATGTGTGTGGGAAAGGCAGTCACTTATACAATATAAATTACAGACAAACGCAGTATAGTTTAAAATGTGTCCTACTGTTGCTGGTATTTGCAAAAGTTGATCAATTCATCCTGAACTGAGAAAATTTCCATGGGTGATGATTCAAAAACTTGCCTCCAAAGATACGGAAGAGTTTTCGGCAGCTCGGGAGAGGCCACTTGGCACAATTTGCTTTCTGGAAGTTCTGTTTCCGGGAAAGATATTCCTTTGGGAAGAATGTTCTTGCGGTTTGGTTTAACTCTGTAAACAAGACAAGGAGACAAACTTAATATTATAAAACATCTTCTTGATAGCCTGGATGGATTAAGTTATGAGATCTGTATTAAAGATCCTGCATTATTAGACTCCTTCATATTTGTTCTTGTTCGGTTTCTGTGTGACCTTGGCATTGGTAATCACCACACAAATCTTATCTAAAGTCCTTTTCACCTAATCACTCACAAGAGCCCTTAGCGTGTCTGCGATGCTCATAACCATGGCCACTCTGCCTATTTATGGACACAGCAGTGTCCCTGCCGCTCATTTCTCCTACATACATCTAGAAGTAGGTCAAAGTGAATCACAGAACTTCATTACTTATTCATAGATTTGTCCAACTTAGACTACGTCCCATGTAATCAGTGTGCAGTGATCACAAGGTTACATAAAATAAGTATGTCACTATACAGCATAAGAGTGAAATATCATCATTACTGTACGTTATATAACATTGTTTAGTAGGGATGTTACAAATAAGATAAAGGTTTTATCTTCCATTTGTGACGCTCTTAATAAAAAGCTAGTTTTGTCATGCATTTGCAACTCATAATGAGTACACAACGTAAAGGTGTTGTTATCCTGTTTGAGTTTGTCTTCTTGTTCTGAGCGACTCATCTGGTCAGAGCTGAACTAAAGGTCTACTCTGCTCCCTGTGGGACGTCTGCAGCTGGGCCCCCGAACAATCTGCAGCTTAGATCTGTACCAATACACATATAGCTGAAATTATGCATGTATGCATCTATACAAATGTACTGTTTCATAACACTACCATGTGATATGTCATAACACTGGAAAGCTCTTATTATACTGGCATATTTCAAAGTGTCTTTTTATCCATCTAACATTACTCACTTCAGAATGCAGAGTCGTAAGTTTGAGGTGATAAGTATTTCAAATGTTGAGAATTGTACATCAAGTGCTTTCTGCCTATTAGCTCACCCTTCTGGAAGAAGACATGTGTGATGATTGTTCTGCAGAGGGGGCAGGGTGTGTTGGTGGGGCTGCCCTTAGCTAGCGTCCTCAGACAGGGTTCACAGAAGACGTGGTTGCAGGGGTGACACATGTAAGGACTGAAGAACACATCCAAACAAACGGCGCAGATTAAACCTTCTCTGTCACCGGCGCTCACATCCTCCTCGTCCTCGCTGCTGCTGCTGGATGGGTTCCCTGTTGAACTCTTGGTGCGGAGAAAAGGCAGAGAGAGAAAGGACAGATAGATGTTTAAGACAGAGGTATCCCATGCATACATTTTCTTTGTATGCAGTACCTTTGGGTATGTGAGTCGTTTTAGTGTTTCTAAAGGATCAGATTTACATGGATTGAGATTTTAAAACAGAATGATTGAGTATCAAGTAAAAGAAAAAAGGGAAAAATAATCCAGAAATATGCCGCTCTACATATGAGGTTCAGCATTTATTATCACTACAAGATGTCATTGCACCAGCTGGCAATACATATATGTCAACAGGTACTATTTTGCAGTCCTCTAGAGATTCTGTACCCTCTTCTTGATACACCCATTTTGATGAGAGTAAATTACTTTTGCAACAACCGGCACAACATAATAATATGTGTGAGGACATGAGGGTGTAAGGTGTGAGCTCAAAAGATCATAACTTCTACCTATCTACATGTATCACTTTGTACTGTAAAGCAAGAAACATTGTTTGCTAAAGAGGGACATTTGACCCAGATACCGGTACGAATTCAAACTCCATTCACTTTACAACATAAAGAGAGGTGTTGCATCTCTCCAGGTAGAGTTTAAGTATAAGGCACAGTGTGAGACTGAGTAAGATAGCACTTCGTCTTTATGTTGTACATGGCCTGTCCTCTTATCCTTTGATCTAGTCTGTACCCTTTTATTTCATAGAGCACAATACACTGCTTTATCCCTCTTATCTCCTCAGCAGTCAATTGCCCTTGATTCCAAATGCCTTAGAATTTCTGAATAAAAAACACAAATCATATAAGAGGAAGTACCAACACATGTTTAAAGAACAGTTTCTCGGGTCCCTGAAGTCCCCCGTCTCCTCCTAAGACCTGTGTTAGCAGACGCAGAGGAGTGGTGGCTGGGGCCTCTGCTTGAAAAGCCTGGGGGTGCTTCCAGAGTAATTACCCTGTTCTCACCCAGGGGGGGCCTCTGGGGACTGCAGTGTCTTACAGCCTGCCTCCCAAGGTGTGTCATTATCACAGAGGAGACAACACAGTGAGCACAGCTCCTGAGGAATCATGGCCACTGAGGCTTCTCCCTGGCAACATGTACTGTAACATGACCATTTTGTCTTGGTATCATTCAATGGAAAATAAATTCAACTTTCTGAAATAAAAGTACATTTAAAAAGATACTGAGTAAATCTCTTCCTTTTTCCAATTGTCACTTCTAACACACCACTGCACTGTGAGTTACCTTACAATAATCATTAGTATTTCATAGCAATATATTTTCCGCAGGACTCCAAGCAGCAAATAAAACTGCTTCAGTACAGCAGCCGAATTAAGTCAACCAAAGAATCAGGCACTAATTGCCACACAGGAAAGAAACCACTTCCTGTGGGAAACTGGATGACAAAAACACCTGCTCTGACCTTTGGCATACTTTGTAATGTATGCCATAAGTACGGCAGGACATTGTACTCAGAAGTAGTTACATGATATTCTCTCAGGGGGGTTAAAACAACTATCTCCACAAACAAGAAGGTAGATAGGTCAGCAGTAAAGTTACATGAAATATGCAAAAGGAAAGTAAATAAAAGCATCATTCCCATTGTGAATTATTTAAATGATATTAAAAGCAGACTTTGTGATTAAAGGGGTTAAGAAAAATGGGAATGAGACTATTGTTCTAATGCTCTTGGGAGTTAAGTCGAAATGGCTAAAGCTAATAGCAAAAATGCTGTGCTTGTAGTGAGGAGTTCCCAAGTGAGAATCATTGTAATTGTAAAGTGCAAAGTTGGGAAAAGCTGACAAAAAGAGCATGCACACCCAAAAACACCTTGATAAGGATTAATGACCAAGCAAGCCTATTCAATCTCCCTCTGAATTAAAACAAATATAAAGTTCATAGTTGGACAAAAACCCCTACTCACTTTTTCTCTGAGTTATGAGAGAAGCTCACAACCACTAACATGAATACGCATTAAGTATGGAGCTTAGCTTAGCATAAACACTGGAAGCAAAGGGGAGCAGCTAGCCTGGATTTCTCAAAAAATTCAAATGTATGAATATTGTTTCAAAGTGATTGTTGGTGCTGCTGACATAAAGAAAACAGCAAAAGTTGATGTTCTTCTCAGAGCATTTCAACTACCAAAAACAATGGACACACTTCATTTTGGTTTCAACTGTTATTTCAGTTCAATTTTCACTTCCACCATTTGCCATTGCCTACTGGGAAAGGTGGCTATTTGGTCACTGGGGATAGCTACTGATAGGTAGAAGGTAAACCAAAAGTGCATTCGTAAATGAAGTCTACATTTCCCCCGGTGATATACCTGGTGGCACTGGCAGACCGAATTACGATGAGAATGCAAGACTAAAAGGGCACATAGCCAGGCGCTGATGGTGTCATTATTCTATTGCCTTTACATTATGATTATCAATATTTTAGGCATTACAAGTAAAGATGTGTCTATTGCCACTTTATTATGTGGTATGTCACTTGCTTAATTGACACACAACATAGATGATAAAGGACAAGTTGATCATTTAATGGAGTCATGCTTTGACTTGCCTTTCAATGTAGGACAGTCCAAACTGATTTACCCTTAAATCATAACTATGGGGCAAATTGAATAGGATTCACACTTACACTTGATGTATTTTCCACACGGTGGCACATGCCATCTGTTCTCTTCTACAGAAATAATCCACCAGATTAAAATAGACACAATTAAATGTGCTTGAGTATATACATCATGCATACATTAACAGGCCAAATCCAATGGGAGGAAGAGAGGAATATCTTAACTAAAACAATGTAATCAGCAGGGGGGCTTTGAATTAGTAAATGGATGTTCTGCTTTTTCAAAGCAACTAATTCTATTGAGCTTTATCTAATTCAGAAGTAAGAATAATTTCTATCAACCGACATGACTGCAGATCTGCAGCAGCCAATCAAAACAGAATCTGATCTTTTGTATGATTGTTTTTGAAGTGCTCTCCAACCAGGCCTCATCATGCAACCAATTCAGATGTAACCCCACTTTAAACCGCAAAGACAATGGCTATTGAGATGAGCATGGTGCTGATAGGACTGTGAGCAGTCAGACTGTGTAGATGAAGTGAAAAACACAAAGGAACACAAATACACGTGACAAAAACTGCTATAAATAGTTACAGAGAGAACGTGGACCGATTATGCCAGAATTTAGTCGGCCAATTGTAGTTTACCACACACTCAAATGTACACAACTCTTACTTGCTTTATTGCATTAAACTTTCATCCTAAAATATAAACAAACCTTAACCGAATCAGTTAGTAATTTAATGCTGGAGTGCCTTGAGACTACAGTAATTCAAAAGTATCGTATTTTTACTAAGTGCCATGCAACTTAATAAGGAAGGCACATGGATTTAGATGCATAATTTGTTTGTTTTTTTTAAAAGAAATGACATTCAATGATAGGTTGCCACTATCTCTCAAGTTCTTATATTGCTGTTAGTGTAACAACATAGTCTGCATTAAGAAATGGGAGGGAAACATACATTATTCAATGATCTAATTACAAGCTCTATGGTTCCTCTTGTAGCACACTAAGATATGAGGTAGGTAGCTGATCTTAATCCTTAAACCACTGACAACCCATTTGGTAAAGAACAGCGACTTCAGTACTTATTGGTGTTGGAAGGCTCAGTTAATTGTCATTCACCTGTCTGCTCTCCTGCAGTTGACTTTGTCTCCACCTCTCTCTTCTCCTCTGCCTCCTTCTCAGACACTTAATCCTGTTCTTCTCTCTTTTACTCATCCTCCTCTCCCCAAAAGGAACATAAGGCAGCATCACTGCTGAGGTCATGGTTTGACCCGTCACCTCCACCACACCACTGCCTCCTTCCTCGCCATCTTCCAAACCCTCCTCTTCATCATCCTCCTCTCCTTCACCTGCCCCGAGCACTGAACTGGCGATGTGTGTCTGGGGTATTTGTGACCATCGTCCAGATGAAGCAGCTGTCCTGACCTCCACCCAGAACGGATCTGGCTCTCTTGATGAACTTAATGGGTAGCGGAGGAGGTCTCCTGACACTGTCCTGGATGAAAGTCTCTGAAGGGACATAGCTGAGGATCTGGTTTGGATAGGAGGTGAAGGGAGAGCAGAAGACATGAGCCTCATTGCCGGCCGAGGGACTAGGGAGTTTAAATCTGTGGTGATGGTCCTGGTGCAGTCAACAGTGGGATGTCTAGGACATTGGTATCTTCTCTGGAAGTTATTTGATCCTTCACAAACTTCCGAAGTGCTGTTTGACAGGATCTCTGAATTACTGCTCGACAGACTTTCAGTGCTGCTTGTTCCTCGTCTGTCCTGCGATATATCTCCATGTTTAGCACTTCTTACAGTCTTTCTCGGATTTTGTTTTCCTCTTGCGCTGCCTCCTGCATGTTCAACATTTTGTCTCTCCTCATCACTGTCTTGGTTTCCTTCTCTACATCTAACTCTTTCCTTGGAGCAGGTCTTCCTGTGGGCTTTCTTCCCTGGCAAGGGAGGTCTCACCAGTGCCTCCACACTGCCCGACCCCCCCTCTCCGGCTGGATCTGCCCTTGTTAGCCCAGGTCTCACTGGTTTCAAATATGGGGTATACGTCTTGTTGTTGCTGTTTTCTTCACCAGAATCCTCACTTCCACAACCACCAATTCTGCCATTTACACCAGATGGTTCCAGATGGGAGCTCATGACGGCAGTTTTGAGCCCCTCAGTCACAGCTGATGTAGCTTTAGCCAGCTAGCCTGGTCTTTCCCCTCTCATCTTTCCCAGAGTCTTCTCTCTGCCTGCCAGCCCTTCTGAATGTATGGGAGGTAGAGGGACAGTTCCAGTGTAGAGGTGAGCAGTGCAGCGCTCTGGCCTGGCTATCCTTCCCTGGTTGGCCTGCTGGGACATTCCACACTGTTGATAAAGACAAAGCCCCCCCTGGTGAGCCCCATTACAATAGGGGCACTGTTCACAGCTGTACTATTGTCCCATGTGACCTATAGAAAAAACACTGCTATGCAACCACTGAATACAACAAAAATAATGTGAATAAACCAGAGTAACCTTTTTTTAACTCACGTCCACAACCATGGTGTCAGCTTTTTTCACTCAGGGGTTTGCAAACTGAGCACAGATATTGTGTGTGTGTGTGTGTGTGTGTGTGTGTGTGTGTGTGTGTGTGTGTGTGTGTGTGTGTGTGTGTGTGTGTGCGTGCGTGCGTGCGTGCGTGCGTGCGTGCGTGCGTGCGTGCGTGCGTGCGTGCGTGCGTGTGTGTGTCTGACTATTGCTTTATTTAATGTGTAAATTCAAGTTTTCTGAAGGTACATTTTTAAAGTGTTTCACTGTACTTGCCCAAAGGAACTTCTAGACCTGCAGAAAATCTAAATGTATTTAATGAAATATGTCAGGATAAAAGTTTTGACCTGTTGTCTCCAAATCAAAATACAAAACACAGTTTTTAACTTCACAGAGGAGAGGGACAGGAAACGTTTGTATGTAAGAGAGGAAATGCCAACTGCAAATCACAGATGCATTTATTACACGGTATGCGCAAACTAAAGGGCTGAATGGTTATTAATATCAATATTATTATTACTTCTGAGAGGGACAGTGACGATGCTTTTCTGGGGACAGGGGCAGGTGATTTTTAAGAAACTGACGCGCTTCTGCAGTACACGGATCCTGTCAAGACACTGGAGGTCCATGACCATCCCAAGATACTGGAGGTTGCTGAGCCTGCCAAAGCAAGTTGAGGTCCCTGAGCCTCCCAAGACAATGGTCATGATGCTGTATATTAGTCAGGGAAAGAAAAAAAGGTCTCAGTGGAGGAGAAGTTTCAGTAGACGGTGCAGGAGAAGTTTCAGTAGACGGTGCAGGACAAAGACTTAGCCGCTTGAACATTTAGATTAGCCCTTCAGTTTTGATTGTGCTGACTTGACATGTAGGATAACTGGACAGTACAAACAGGGCACTCTTTGTTCTCAAGAAACACCCTCCACCACATCCTGCAATGCTGCGTGTAGGTCCATTCAGCTAGAGTGAGGAAAATAGAGGATGAGGACCAGACACCAAGAGATACCAACAAATTATTCATCTCTGTCTATACCATCTATTGTATCAGATCATCAGTTTACCGACTCTGATGATGAGTAGGATGAAACCCTCAGCCATATCTCTGTTGAACAGTGTCAACCAGACTCTGAGGGTCTCAGAAAACAAAGTTGATGTTGAGGAGATCAAAGCAAAGAGAAGCAGCAATCGCTTCTACCACTTCTTCCGCAATATCTTCTCAAAGGTAGGTATTCACTTGAATTGTAATTAGTCAGACAAGATAAAAAAGTACACACGAATAGTTTGGACCTGACCGGACCAGATAGGATCTAAATTGTTAAGTCAAGTGGAACAGACCAACACCCATGTGCATTGCATGCCGTCCTGGGGAGTATGTTAAAGAAGAGGCAAGTTAGTAAAGAGCTCAGCTAGGCACTTGTATGTTATGAACTTAATTAATGAGTGAAACCACTTTGAATATTAAGTGCAGCTTGAAGCAGTCATTAGTTAGCCAACATTGCACACTTCTCAAACGTCATGCCACCTGATAAAACCCATCCATCCATGTGACTAAACTTATGGCGACAGTATTACTTTTGTGTAAAAAATAATACGACTTAAGGGCTAAAGCTTATTACGTTTTATTTCAAAATTGGAACGAAAGACAGCAGCAGGTTGCTGTACAATGGGAATGTGGAGCAGAATGTCTTGAATGTCATCTTTGCTACCCCTTCATCTCCCTTTCAAATCTTTACATTATCGTTCACACACACACACAACCATCTCTATCCGTATCCTTCCTACGTACTCTGCCTTGAACATTCTGACACACGTTTCCATGCATTATATGGTGCTGTACCCGCTGTGGGCAGCAGATGGCAGCAGCTTCCCTCTCTGGATTGTCCTGGCGCTGGCCCTAGACCTGAAACTATACCTCTCGCTCGAATGGCTCCGGTCATGGTACCTTTTCTAATTCTGACTTGAAATGCATTGTTGCGCTCTTTAACACTTTATTAACACTTATTCCTGAATTTCTATTTAAGCTCTTTTTGCCTTACAAGAAAGCATTACATGTTTTCCTTTCTTACTAATATTGTAATAAATACAACACAAAATGAAAGCCCTGATTTACTCCTAAGGTGTAAACTTACAGAATTCACAAATTGGAACAATCAGTGAGTCCAAATAATCAAATAAAGGGGAGAGAAAAGGAGAGAAGAGCTTTGCACCCTCGTCGGCTGTCTGCAGTAGAAACACGGAAAAACGAGGAGAGCAGAGGCACAAAAACTCCAGGGCAACCTCCAAACGGTCTGACGTACCCCAAGCTGCAGGTATAAATGAATTCACGGCGTCTACACGCTCAGATGATTCGCAGCACCAGTGAAGGCACCCGGCTGTCAACACTCACGAGCTACAACACACACAACCCCCCTCAAACACACACACGCACACGCACACACTCACACACACGTCTGCGTCATGCGTCCTGAGAGCGACGGCACCAACACGGTAACTCCGATGGACCCCGGAAAAACGCACAGCGACAGCAGTCTGAGGGGCTGACTGTGTCCTGTTAATCTGTCCAGCTGCGAGTCCCCACTGCCCTGAGAAAGTTACACTCTGAGTGCGGTCGCATAATGGATTTTATAACAACAAGCAGCAACGACAGCAACGCCACCAGCAGTTACCCACACCGGGAAGACGTGGTTGCCGACTGGGACGGGGGTGAGAATGGCACCGGGTCTGGGTCTCCGGCAGAAATGAAGCTAAGTTACCAGATTATCACTTCTCTGCTCCTGGGGGCCCTCATCCTCTGCTCCATATTTGGCAATGCGTGCGTCGTGGCAGCAATTGCCCTGGAGAGATCTCTCCAGAATGTGGCTAACTATCTGATCGGATCACTGGCCGTCACAGACCTCATGGTATCGGTGCTGGTTCTACCAATGGCGGCCCTCTACCAGGTTTTGAGCAAGTGGACACTGGGGCAGGAAATATGTGACTTATTCATCTCTCTGGATGTACTATGTTGCACCTCATCCATCCTGCATCTGTGCGCAATTGCCTTGGACAGGTACTGGGCCATAACAGATCCAATTGACTATGTAAATAAACGGACACCGAGGCGAGCTGCGATCTTGATAAGTGTGACTTGGCTCATTGGTTTCTCAATCTCTATCCCGCCTATGTTAGGCTGGAGACGCGCCAAAGACAGAGCGAACCCAGACGCCTGCAGCATCAGCCAGGATCCGGGCTACACAATCTACTCCACATTTGGGGCTTTTTACATCCCTCTTATTCTCATGTTGGTCCTGTACGGGCGAATATTCAAGGCTGCTCGGTTTCAGTTTCGAAAGACTGTAAAGAAAGTCAAGAAAGTCGAAAAAGCAAAAGTGTCAGACAAGTTTTTGGCTGTCTCTCCGGCCATCTTCCACAAGAAAACTAACGGGGAAGCCGGGGTCAAAGGCTCTCCGTGCGTAAACGGGGCCGTGAAGCACGGAGAGGAAGGAGAGTCACTTGAGATCATTGAAGTTATGAGCAGCTCAAAAACGCACCTGCCTCTGCCCAACACCCCCCAGTCCACGCATGGCTACGAAAACATGAATGATAGGAACTCGGGGGCGAAAAGAAAGATCGCGCTGGCCAGGGAACGTAAAACAGTCAAAACACTGGGGATCATCATGGGGACTTTCATCTTCTGCTGGCTGCCCTTCTTCATCGTTGCTCTCGTGCTGCCTTTCTGTGCAGAGAGCTGCTACATGCCGGACTGGCTGTTCGCAGTCATAAACTGGCTGGGCTACTCCAACTCTCTCCTCAACCCCATCATATATGCCTACTTCAACAAAGACTTCCAAAGTGCTTTCAAGAAGATCATAAGATGCAAATTCCACAGAGCGTAACAACACAGTAAAAACATTTGACTTTGATGTGGAGTAAATTAACTGACAGCAGGAAATGTTTAGTGACCGTATGGAAGAAAAATAAGCCTACAGACTTTAATTCAGGGACCGTCTTCATTCGGTGTGTGTTCGAGGACCGTGTAAAAAAGAACCCAGGTGCATTGGCCGCTGATGAATTGAGACATTGCAGGAACGTTCGCTCTTAATGTACATGCTCATGTTTATTCAGTGTTGTAGATACAGTATTTAACCAATGTCTGACTCTAGCCATCGTTGTATTGCCATCATGCAACACGTGTCATGTGTTGATGCCATGCATATAATTATGAGACACGCGGGGCTTACATCCTACGTCACGGACTTTGTAGCACTGAAACAATAAAAGCAATCAAGGTTTGGCATTAACAAATATGAGTCCTTTTTGTTTAAAGAATAACACAGTAACAAGCCAAGCGGCCTATAGTATAAAAAAAACAGTTTTTCTTGGGATCTGTTTCATTAAGTGTATCTTCATATAATATAAAGAATGAATCATGTCGTAGAAAAAACTAAGCAGAGAGCTTTGCTGTGACAGGCCACACTCATGATAATGGGGGGCCGATCAGGTTATCAGTGCAAGCTGTGTTTGAGGTCTTACAGCAAATGGGTATCGAACAAACCACACAGCCTATCCATCAAATCCATATTAAAGTCAAGCGCAAAAGGAGATGGGCTATTTTTTCTAAAATGAAGGCTGGTATTACATTTATGATATGATATGTTCTCAGTCTTCCCCCCCACTCTCTTATTATTCCAGAGCTCTCCCATCCCATCTCTCTATTTCAGAGCATCCCTTAGGTGTGAGGAAAAGACAGACAACACACTGATTGCCCGAGTGAAAAATCAAGGGAGAACATGACGGTTTTTTTCCCATTTTACATTATTATACTGTTCCATTTCCCAAACAGGCCTAACCCTACAGTGCATTGAGCTTTTAAGAAGTCGTCAACACCAAGAAAAACAGTGCTACATTTTGTAAATGCATCAGAAAACCGCATAATGTAGATGGCTGCTCAGAGAAATAGGTCACATCAATTCAAACAGTTGCAGGAAACCTCCTCACTGCTCTCGTCTATTATACACATCCCAGGCACACATCTACTCACAGTAGATGCAATGATAAAGATCGCAGACGTTAAAAGAGGAAAGAAGGAAAACAACTTTCAGGAACAAGTCCCAATGAGGCCTGCACACTTCACATGATGGGTGGCTAGTTGGCTCATTGCCATGGCAACAAATCAAGCCCAATGCATCGTGGGTCAGCCAAGGTGGGGTGAAGGCTTGGTGAGCAGGGAGGGACAGCAGAGAGAACTTAGAGATGACACCCGTGTCTGTTACTCTGCAGTCTGCAGGGTGTTACAGAGCACACAAATACCCTTAAATAAATCAATAATAATAATACATGGTGGCAGAACTGTTCATTAAGGGGTACAAATGTATAAGCAGTAGGCAAAATAATAACTAATGTAATAATAATAATTAAAAACGGTTTAGCTTATATGAGGACAGTTTATGCATGCATAGCTCCTCCTGTGGGACCTCTGTAGCTGCTTTACAAACAGTTAATGAATAATTGATTAACAGAATAACATAGCTTTTATCTAAATATAAATCCACATATGAAGACTTCCTTAAAGTGTGTTATGCATTAGTTATTAACATGCGTTTTTGTGTTCAGAAGAACTCAACAGAAATGTTAAGCTTGACGGTTTAGTTTGATATTACAATTAAATCAGGGTAAACTTTCTATATTTCTTTGGGGGTTTTTAGAGATCTTATATCGCACTTTAACCATCCATTAACTTTTAATGCAGTAGTTACAGATGCTTAACATCTTCAAAGTATGGTGTGCTATAAGCCATTTAGAAGGTTTAAGTCAATGCTTCTAAAAGTGATTACAATAAAGTGTGACCTATTTGTCCCCTATAACACCCATCTTGTTATAATTCAAATTACATTTTTCCTCCAGAGTAAATATCACACTTTGATCTTTTGAGCTGAAATGATGAGTCAAGGAATTGATACTCATTCAACGGAAAATATTCTGCAACTCTTTTGTAAATGGATTACATTGTATCGTTTTAGTTTCTCATTATCATAAGACTTTTCTGTCATAGCCATCCATCTCCCATTGATAGTAAACAACTATATCTTTGTTTGGGATGGTTGATCAGTTAGAAACAACTATCTGAGTTGAATTTAACTATTAATGACAAACAAAAAAATCATAAAAAGAAAAAGAATGCACATTAAACAATAGGGAAAATAATTATAATTTGAAGCCCCAATATCTTATTATAAAAGGGCAATTAGAAAGTTCATACATTTTAGCCAAAGTTTTATTAGCAACTTGATCAGGTGTCAATATCCAGCATTGATTTGAGTCAGAAAAACATTAAGCTTAATCTCAGAAAATTGAGTTGAAAGGACGTTCCCCTCATCTCTCCCTGACACAGGTTTCCTCTCTCCATCGAAACACTATTGCTCTGTGCTGCATCAGTGCGACATCATTGCACTCAAAGCATTTTTGGGGAAATTAGTCTTACCTGTGACCCATAGGTCACTTCCGAGTTTATGACAGTCACATAAAGTGTGCGATGTGAGCAGCTGAGCGTGGTGGAGAATATTTTTCATTTGTGAGTCATTAGTAAGACCATTAAAATCAGTACAGTTTGGTCCGGATACATGGGATTATAGAGCAGCTGACCCCCTGTGAGTGTGAACTCACCATTACGTAATATCAAAGCTGTGGAATGCATTAATCCCACTCCCTCTAGGATTCTTAAATACAATGTGGGTAGGTGGGAGAAGTGTGCTGACGCAGGAGAATCTCTTTCAACCCAGGAGGAAAGGAGAGGAGAGGAGAGGGAGAGAGGGAGGAGAGGGAGGAGAGGGGGAGAGGGAGGAGAGGGGAGGAGAGGGAAGAGAGGGAGGAGAGGGAGGAGAGGGAGGAGAGGGAGGAGAGGGAGGAGAGGGGGGAGAGAGGAGAAGAGGATTATATGCAATGACACCACAGACAGGGTAATTATAGGGTTTATTAAATGTGTGCCACTGCCCTCTAGCCTAAAAGTGTGGGAAAATAATACGAGATTCATAAAGGAGGATGTAATTGGTCCTATAGGAGTATTTCAGTAAGAATAAACAGCAGGTTAAATAACGGTCAAATGCAAATGCAGAGCTCTCGTTCCACACATCAGTGTCCTCCTCTAACAACAGACTAGACATTAAAGATTTATAGATGTTGCATTTAAATGTCACACAGGACATAAAGAGGCGTTATTCCACTAGCAACCCTGCCAGTTTTTAAATGACATTTAAATTGAGTATATCATTTGAATTGTTCCCATTGTTCTACTTTAAAATGGATTATACTGATCAATATCAAAGAGCAGTTGCCACATAACAATTTTATATCACATGGTTGCACAAAGAGCAGCCAATCAATGAAGCTAATGCACTATTTCATATGTATTACTTTTAAAATACACTTGAGATCAAGCCTGTCATAGCAAAGCATTTCAATTGGACATCTCAAAATAAAAATATAATTTTAGGCTGCGTTCAAAGGCTGCGTATTTAATTTCTAATGAGCACAGTCATGTTATCTGTAGAGGGAAAAGCGTGTTGACTTGAAAAAGTGTAGCTACGGGATGAGCAAAAAGCAACACAAAAAGAGAGAGAGAGGAGAGAGTAAAAGAGAAATAGATATGACAGAAGACTCAGCACAACACATGTTTATCGCCCCCTTCTTCCTTCAGGGTCTTTTTGATCCGTGAGGTTTTATAAGGATCTCACAGTCCACAGCCCCGCCCCCCCCCCCCCCCCCCCCCGCCCCCCCCCCCCTCCGTCCAAGCCTGAGAGGCAAGAAGGGAAGAGCATCACAAAACCTCTGATTCTGACAACCTCATTCTTTACTAAAAAGGTTATTTTATACCCAACATGGACACAGATGAGTCCAAACATTGATGGATAAACAAAGTTTAGGTCGTGCTTCTGTCTCACACACACGCACAAACACACACTTATCACTTTGATGAAGGATGGGCAGCATGTGTTCAAGGACCACAGGATACAAACAAAAGGGAGGAGTGCACATTAACAATGTTTAGTGCTTTCTGCCACTTCCCGCTTTTACAAACAATCTGAAAAGCATAAGAGAGATGAAGAGTTGTGCTACAGAAACCTTTGCTATCAGTGTCACAGCAGTGAGAAACACTTTACCTCTCATTTTAAAGAGAGGGAGACAAACATTTGCAGCTGCTCCATTCTTCCCGGAGGATCACTCAGCGCTTGTGTGTGTGTTTATTTTATTAAGGGGCAGAGGGAAATTAAAATCTGTGTCATAACTTATATTATTTACAAGGAAAAATGTTCCCAACCAACTTCAATTTTAGCTCAATTGTCTCGGTGTCAAGATCTGTCTTTATTGTATTTTGTCTTGTCTTTTTCTGTCTTTTGTTTCATGTTTTATTTTTGAAAGGTCTTCACCTCCTGTCTTGGCTGTTTCTGTCTGTGTTGTGTTTTGTCTTGTCTAGATCTGTCTTTGGTTTTCTGTCTGCGTTGTGTTTTGTCTTGTTTAGATCTGTCTGTGGTTCCCTGTCAGTTTCCCTGGTGTGTCTAATTTACCCGATTGTGTTCACCTGGTGTCCCTATGTTTTCTCCTCCCTCCTCACCTGTGTCTTGTTTGTATGATTAGTCTTGTGTGTATTTAAGTTCTGTTTTTTCTGTCTGTCTTTGTCGGTTCGTCTTGTGTTTTGACTTGGTCTTCGGTGAGTGTTCTGTTCTGTCTGTGTTTCTAGTATAGCCTTGAAATAAAGGAGATATTTTTGCCACTTTAATCTGCATTTGGGTCCTGCTTCCTGCACACACCGTAACACTCGGTGAAACACCCAATGCACACAGACTGAAAAAATGATTCATAAAACATAATAAAGTACATAAAACACTTTGTACATTCACATAACACATGGTACATTGTAATAGCTTAAAATGACGCCTGGAGTACACCCATCCATCATCATCAAACCCAATCAACAGCATTATTATCACTCACTCAAATCGTTACATGGGAGACTCATTAGCTTTCAACAGCCCAATGGCACGAACTAAAAAGCATTGCTCACCTTTTAGTTTGGTGCTCTGACCATTGTCCAATAGGGAGAAGCTAAACTCCATAGAGCAAGAAAAGGACACATTTCAGATTTTCCAAGCACTTGAAGTTGCTATTTTGTAGAAAATAAAAGTTAGTTGAGAGAAGTTAGGCAGTGGATGACTTTCATTTTTTAGACCAGTCAAGTCACCACATGTCAAGGAATTAAACTTTTTCATGGAGCCACAAGAGGAGGAAATCAGCAGATTGTCTCCCTTATGGTATACTTTAATGCCATCAACTATTTTTTTTAAATCTGTTACAGATTTCCTCTCAATAGATCTCAATAGTTTATTTGATGATGGTGACATTTGTGTTTGGTTTCACTATTTATAATTCCTGGTTAAATACATATTTTTGCAACTTTATTAATATAATATTGTATACTGTATACCAAACGGGCCAGTAATATGAAATATAACAAATATATTACAAAAATGAGCTCCACATGCACCAGACTCAACCATTCTACTCTTTACTTACTTTGGCTGTTCCACTTTATATTGCAGTTTTGCTGCGTCTTTTTCTATTTCAGCTCTGTACATCATTACAGCACAAACTTTGGCTTGTTGAAGTTTCAAAAATTGAATTTCTTCTTCTTTTACTTCCCAAGTTATGCATTGTTAGTCAGATATAACAAAATGGACCTTGTGCGTTACTCTCAACGCTGCAGTGCTTGTTATCAAAGAAGAGAACATTAATACAGGTTTAAATTTGGACCTCACTGCCTCTGGCGCCATGGCGTTGAAAAGCAAAGTCAGAGACGAGGAGTGAGAGTGAGAGACAGTGAGACAAAGAAAGTGAGAGATATCTTGGAGAGGAAACATCAGTTGGCTTATTGCATAATTTCCCCTTTTCTGTCAGCAAGCTAAATATTTTGCCAAGAGTAAGATCTATTGCCTTAATATGAACTCCAAAAAATAAATGCCCCCGCTGTCTGCGTTTTATCCCCTGCCAACACTTGCAATGCATTTTCACAGCATCTCACTATGTGTCCTGTAAATATGTTCACGGTCTGCGTATAAATAAATTAACTTGACAGCTTTTTGCTTTAGGGACAATATCTTATTTTTGTTTTTGCTTTTTTCCGATTGACTTTTCCTGCCTG
>NW_022990947.1:1326230-1678730 GCF_902827175.1 Gymnodraco acuticeps
TTTTTCCGATTGACTTTCCTGCCTGACTCGACAAACCAAGATGCACCAGCATTAGTCGTGCATGTTTCCGTCACTAAGTGTCTGTGCCCTCAGTGACTATGGCTTTATTGCGGCTTCATAGATCTTTAATTGGAACATCATCTCAGTGTTCGGTTTTCTATTTGGTCCTCTGAGAAAAACATATTTGCTTTCGGTCATGTTGTCTTAATTGCAAACAAGATACTGACACTGGCACAATAATTGGAGAAACACACACATATATTCCCTTAAGTCTCTCTAATACCCCTGTTTACACTCTTTACACTGGCTTCCTGTGTGTCAAAGAATAGATTTCAAAATACTGCTGCTGGTTTATAAAGCACTGAATGGTTTAGGCCCAAAATACATTTCTGACCTCCTGCTAAATTATGAACCATCCAGATCTCTCAGGTCTTCAGGGACTGGTCAGCTTTCTGTCCCCAGAGTCAGAACTAAACATGGAGAAGCAGCGTTAGTTATTATGCTCCAAATATCTGGAACAAACTCCCAGAAACCTGCAGGTCCGCTGCAACTCTGACTACTTTTAAATCCAGGCTGAAGACTTTCTTTTTGTCGCTGCTTTTAATTGAACTATTCATATCTTAAACTGCACTGTAACTTTTGTTATCTTTGCTTTTCGTCTTTGTTTTAAATGAGTGTTTCTAGATATCATTTTATGATCTTACAGTTTTTCTCGATTGCTAACACACTAAAATTATACATAAAGCACAATTATTTTAACTGACACTCAAAGAGCAAAACATCGGCTCAAATCTCCAAAACTCTAAACACGTTTTCAGCTTTTCACACAATTTGCAAATCAACATGGCACTTTTTGCAAACCACTGCACACGTTTCTCCACGTAAGACACAGGAATCTGACATAAAGTCACGTGTGAGCATGTTTAAAACACTGATATTCAAAATGCCTCACACATGGACCAATGATCAAGAAACACGTTCCACCTGACCAAACACCTGATAGCATAATTGTTGGCTCATCAATCAGGATGTTAGCACTATAAAAAGACCACAGGTGAGTACTCTTACAGCAACAATGGAAGCCAACATGGAAGCAAGAGGAAGAGGAAGAGTGGGTGAGAGTGAGAGGAGGAGGAAGAGGTGGGTGAGAGTGAGAGGAGGAAGAATGAGAGGTAGAGTAGAGCTGGAGAGAGAGGACGTGGACAAAAAGAATACTCTCTAATGAAATGTTATCAACCATGGTTTGACGATGAGAGAGGCTAGACGGAGGGTTCAGCCTAATCTAAGCCGATTTACTGTTGCCTCTGTAATCCGGACACTTAGACTTGAAAACAGGTTAGTTAGTTTTAGCTCTGCATAATTCATGATATATCAGTGCTTATATCTGTTGTGTGAAACGTATTTACTTCATTACTAATTGAATTGTTGGCATGTTGCATACTATAACTGTACACAAATCCTGCACAATGTACTGTGGTAAACTACTTATGCAACACAGACACTGCGACCACATATCTTTGTTGTTTATCTGAAGGACTGAGAAACAAAGAGGTGGAAGGCTAAGGATTTCAATGAGGCAGGAAGCAGCAGTTACAAACTGGGTTTTGGCAAACAATGCATCACACTTAGAGAGATCTGAAGCATAGTAACTATGTGCTGAGATGCATGTTGCACAATGTTATTTTGAACAAAACTCATTTGTATTTCTTCATTTACTGTATTTCTGTAAACTCAAGCAATCTTTCTCTGCAGAAACCTCTATGTACAGAGCATAGCCCATAACAGATGAAGTGCTTTAGATGATGCTCAGCAGTGTGTAGTTGGGTGGTCAAACATCTAGTATTATGAATGAAGTGTGTTATATTTGGTGCAAAGTTTGCATTTGGTAAGTGTTTATGTAGTTTTGAGGCAGTTCTTCATTTAGCAGGACAAATGAGGTGTTTTGCACTTTGGGTGTGGGTTTTGTGAATTGTGTTTAGTGTTCTGAGAAACTGAGCAATTAAAAAAAAAAAAGTGTGTTAGCAATCGAGAAAAAATGTAATGTCTTTCATTTTTGTGAAGCACTTTGAATTGCCTTGTGTTGAAAGGTGCTATATAAATATGCCTAGCCTTGCCTTGCCATACACCTAATTGGTTGTTTTTGTCTTTACAAAGTGATGGTGGAGTATTTTAGAGATCGACATACGCTACTGTTATTACAATCAAATCTCATCCTGTTGACAGTGACTGCATCAATCTGCTTGTATATTTAAAAGGCATCACCCTGCCCAGATGATCCAGATAAAAATGTGCCTTTTACTAAATCTGACACATTTTACTGTACATTCATGTTAGTGTAAAGTGTCCACAATAAATGAATTAATATAGTAAAGAAAAGTAGACTAGATGAAGCATAAAGAGGATAATAAAAAAAATAGGCAAATGGACAATTCACTGTCAAATACCAGAGGAAAAATGAAATAGTGAACAACAATTTAGAATCCTAAAAACCATCCCCGACTAGATAAGGCTGAAACAGATGGCCTTGCAAATGATCTCAAACACAGCAGATTGATGGTGTTTGACATAAAACCTTCCCTTCCCTTAATTCATTAAGCAATTGCTCACTGGTTAATTGTGAAGGTTGTGTTAGGACTTTATCAGTGAGGAGCTTTAAGGATTTGCGTGAGATGATTCGCTGACTAATGTTTGTTGAGTGATACATTTACCATTACCATTGTTCAATCAGGAGAGACGTGATGTATGGAATACATGTTTATTATCGGTCACATTATATAAATGAAACATAATGATGACAGTTTATAACAAGTGAATGAAATGGTGTTTTGGCGATTAGGCCCAGGTTTTGTAGGATATCATTCGGGAAGGGAAAGAACCGTTTCCGATGAACCCCCCTGGGTCTAGACACTGGTGGTGGTGATAAGTGGTTAGGTCCGGTTGGAAGGGAGAAGGTTAAGCTTGGCCCTGAGTTGGAAGCAGGAGGCGAAAGGGTGGAGGAGGGTTGCGCGTTGACACCTGGAAGACAGCTGATAGAAAGGGGAGAGCATATATAGAGGGATTAACAGGTGCGATAATTAGGCTTGTGAATGGAGGGAAGTGATAGGTTAGCTAAGGAGTGGCGCTCCCTGTCATCTAGTGAAGGGAGCGAGTATTGCCATGACGTGCAATACGGAGTGATAGGTCTTCATTTTGTCTTCTTGCAATCGCTTCACCTACTTAATGCTTTGTGATGGAAAGGCCCTAAACCTACAGGCCGCCACCATCTACTGGGGTCACATGTGAAAACAATAGAGATCTAAAGGGAAATAGAGATTAAAAAAGAGAAACAAATAGAAAGATAAGCAGTTATTTTGATGTTCAAAACATTGTCTTTGGCCTTGGGCAAGTGACAAAAATTCAGTCCTGTGCACTTCTCTACTCAGAAAGCTTATTTGTTACCAAAGGGAGAAATCCTCAGCATGGGTGAGGATAATTTGTGCTGTGAGCATGTGTAAAATACTCTTTCAAAGCATGAAATACAGTATATACCATATACAGCAGTGTGCACCCTATGTTTTCTTGTGTGTGTGTGTCTGGACATGATGAAGCACCCTGAGGCTGTGAATATGCTTATATGGGATTGTCAGTCTTTAGTAAACAGGCTGTGTTTCTTTTGGGGGGTGTGTGTAGTTATGTATAGCAACTTCTCATTTATATTGTTGTGTGGATGTGTGTGTGTGATGTATTTGTGTATATGTGATGGTTGACAGCAGCAGCAGTTCCCTTGGCAAAGTCTATTCATTATTATCTGTCACAGCCCAGCTGCAGCTCCACGTACCTAAAGGATAAGCGCTCGCTGACACTTCATCATTCTCAAACTGAGCCTCTAAAGAAGGCCAATTAGATACATGCAGTGCTAACAGCAGCCAAGAGGCTTATCTTATGATCCTCTGACCACAGTATTTAACAGTGAGTAATAGCATACTGTATGCGAGTGCATATTCAGAGCTCTGTGGGTCATGCTTGGTAGTTTGTACAAACAGAAACACCTCACCACAATGTCACATTAGAAACATATGGAAGATCTGTACATAAGCATACATAAAGATGTGATGAGATTACATCTGGCATTAGATCCTGAGGGGTTGCTCAGCTGGATATGTAATCCCTTCAGCGTGAACTTAGTCTGCTCTGAGGTCTCTTCCCTGCAGGAGGAAATCCTGGAAAACCTCCGCAGGGAAGACCTGGAGGTATCCTGATCAATGTCTACTTTTCAGTGTTATTTAAATTCCTTCCACATCCTGGTCCCAAAGCTGTTGATCGGAATAGCCTAAGTAAATAATTCCCTTCGTTTTTCTCTGTGATAATTGCTATTCTTGTTTTACCAACTCTCTTGTTATATCTCACACAGGCTCCGCCCTCTACTGGACTCTATGGGTACTACTCTCAACCATGCTATGCAAGCATTCATACACTGAGTTCGTATAAACGTAGCCGGCCATTCAGGGCGAGCCTACCTGAATGCGCGAGCAGGCACACAGTATATAAGGCGGCCACGCCTCCTGATCCGGTCATCCTTTTCTCTTCAGCGAGCGAGTAAACACCTGACAGAGAAAGTAAAACATTTGAAAGAAGAAGAAAAAGTTATCATACCTTCATGGAGTCGCCACTTCTAGAGACCCGGGCCTGTCCTTCGTGCCCTGGCTTAATAGCGGGCGCCGATCCTCACCACCTGATTGATTGATTGATTGAAAAGTTTATTAACAGCTTGTATATTGGGTACAGTACAGTACAGCTCAAAACATACAATTGTTAAGGGGATGCAGACCAGAGAAAGACTTTCGTCTTGTTTACATCAGGGTCCCCCATTTCCAATTCATCATGTCATTTAAGACATTTAAGACATATTTGACATACAGATGGCTTATTTACAATTTACATACAGGTGGTTTTTTACATACAGATTGCTTGTTTACAATTTTCATTTAGATTTCGTTCTAATACATCCTAACCGGACATTTAAGACATACCAAGTCTACAGATATACAGTTAGTAACAGAGTCTAAAATGCGAGTATATACATAGATGGGGGGGGGGGGGGAAGCTGTCCATTGAACGACAGGTTGAGATTTGTACCATTACCGGGGCCAGTTTTGCAATGCTCTCCCCCGAAGGTGCTCTTTAAGAGAGGTTTTGAAGGTAAGTATAGTTTTACTTTCCTTTACAGTTGTGGGAAAAGCGTTCCACCTTGATGTGGCATAATTGCGAAACGTGTATTCCCCCTTTTTTGTGCCAAATCTGGGTTTCACATGATTTGTGGAGCTCCCTCTGGTGTTATGATCATGGTATTCCTTGACCTTTGGGAAGAATTTTGACATGTACATGGGTACCATAGTGGTGTAGTGGATCTTGTAGACCAGGCCCATTGCAAGTAGCTGTACTCTGTCGTCTACTCTAAGCCATCCTAGGTTGTCAAAGTGGGCAGAGGTGAGGTGGGTTCTAGATGAAAGGTCAAGCAGTAGTCTGACCAGTTTATTTTGCGATGTTTGAAGTTTTATTTTTAGCGCCTTGGAGGTGCTATGGTACCATGACGTGCAAGCATAGTCATAGTACCCTTGAATGAGTGCTCCTGCCAGAGTTTTCAGGGTGTTTTTGTTTACCAGAGAGGAGATCCGGTATAGGAATCTAGTTCTTTGATTGACTTTTTTTATTACATTGGATGCCATTTTGTCACAGGAGAGGTTTGCCTCAAGAATAGATCCTAGGTATGTAATTTCCTTCTTACTTGTGACAATAATGTCGCCCACTGCAACTGAGAAGTCGTCGGATTTGCTGAGATTATGTTTCGAACCGAAGAGAATGGACTCTGTTTTACCCAGGTGTAATGATAATGTATTATTTTTTTTTCTGCTTTGAGTGTTTGGGGGACCAGGATATGGCCAGGGGTGAAAGTGGTTTGAATTTCTTGCAGGTACTATAATGCTACCCCAACCTTCATTGGTTCATATTGTTCTCCTCCCGCCCCCAGCTTCATGCATCCCTGAACACAAACTTCACATTTGTAATGCCTTTATGGGGTAGAATTAGAAATTAGAAACACTTGACAATATGTGACCCACTCTATCGAAATCAGTCGGAAGTCGCAACGGCTCATTTCAAAATAAACGTGGATTTACGTAAAAAACTATTTTTTCGGGGTTCGGGTGTTTTGTTTGATTTTAAACAAACAAAGTCTTGGCTTTCAGAATATGAAACTTTTATTTCCAAAATCACACGATAAATATAATTTTGAAGCTTGTAAAGGGACGAAGACAGGCACCTCTCCCTCGCAATCTGCTCTTCCGCAGCGCCGCCCCCCTCCCTCCGGCTGAAATTATGAAAGAGTATAGTAATCATAGATAACACGGCAGGGTCCGTTACAGTTTGTTTTCATCTGATTTCAATTAAACAAAGTCTTGGCTTTCAGAATATTAAACTTGTTTCGGCAAATTCAGGTGATAAATACAACTTTGAAGCTGGTAACGGCATAATTACAAGCGGAGAACGGAGTAACTTAACGTCACTGCAGGCATAACAACAGCCGGTGTTTCTCGTGAGGGTTTTCCCCGGGAAACAAACACAATACGCACAACGCAAAAATACACAAACAACACAGTATACACACACACGTATCACACACACACACACACACACACACACACACACCACACACACACACACACACACACACACACACACACACACACACACACACACACTTTCCCCCACACCAGTAATCCAAACCAAAATATATTCCCTTCGTAGTATAAATTCCACGGGTGGAGCTGTCAATTCTTCCTGGTCCTCCGGACCGCCTGGAAATCTCTTACCGGTACTAAGGACCGGGTAGGACCGGCACACTTTCAACACTGGATATGGCCGAGGCGGTGCCATTCCCGTTCGCCATTCCAGCGGGGCGGATGGCTCCGTTTTCCGGGGAGGAGGATGACGAGGACTTCTCGTTGTCGGGCACTTCCGGGTCCGGCGTCCATGGAAGTCCACCGCCCAGGTCTGTCCGCCGGGACTTCTCCCTGGTGATGACCATGCCGGATGACCGGAGCGTGTCAGCCCATCTGCTCCCAGCAGGCAGCAGGTTGGGCGAGAGAACCTCTAGAGAGTGCTACAGCTTCTTAGCTGCGACTCCACAGCTGCTTGCAGGTCCCCAACACTGTTTTATGGTGAATGGAAGCTTAGCTGTGTACTGACAGAATGGATGGACGACAGGACACTGAAACTGGGGTACTCACTCCCGTTTTGCAGCGTCCCTCCATTCAGGGGCATAAGAGAGGCAAATCTATCATCCCAGGAGGAGATAGGTTTCCTTTCAACAGAGATTCAGGCCCTGTTGCAAAAACAGGCTGTGTCACATTGTGCACTCTCAGGAGAGAGAAAAGGGGCTTTACTCCATGTACTTCCTGGTTCCCAAGAAGACAGGAGAATTCAGACCCATTCTGGATCTTCGCAGCCTGAATCAGCACAATGCCTGCAAAAAGTTCCATATGTAAACCAATTACTGGAACTAGGGCAGCCGGGCGATTGGTTCACAACTATCGACCTGAAGGACGCTTACTTTCATGTCAAAAATTGCTCCAGAGCACAGAAAGTATTTGTGGTTTGCCTTCCAGGGGGGTAGCCTACGAGTACAACAGACTACCGTTTGGCTACTCCCTATCCCAATGCACGTTCAGCAAATGTGTGGCCACAGTGCTTCGCGACCATGGTATGAGGGTTTTATAATACGACCTCATAGTCAGGTCCAGGGAAGGGGCTAACACAGCCCAATTGATCCAAGTGGATTGCGGTCAATTGGAAGAAGAGCAGTCCCATACTTCACCAGCAGGTGGGGTATCTGGGGATTTTGCTCGATGTAGGCAGACTACGCGCCACCCTGACAGAAAGCAGACAGGCATCCCTGCTTCAGGCAGTTTGCAGACTGCATTTCCCCCAAAACACATTTAGACGCTATCGCAACACAGAAGTACCTTTCAAATCCGATAATTTTGAAGACCTTCTAAATCATATTTAAGACCTTTTTAAGGCCTTAAATTCAGATTATTAAATGTAAGACTTTTTAAGAATTGTTAAGACCCCGCGGGAACCCTGATTGTAACTTTTTAATTGTCTGAACTTCTCCCACCTCTGACAATAAATACTGAGTGATTACCCAAAAAAACCCTGCTCTGAAGATTATTTTCATTTTACAAATCGTGCACTCAGCTTTGCTTTCTCCAATATCATTGAAAAGCAGCCAGATGCTGCTTCTTTTTTCGGTTTTCGCTAATTTCTTGACTTTTTCCGACGCGCTTGCATTTAAATCCGGCTCCCCGTCTCCGTGTCGCTCTGTGCAGCTGGCCTGTACCACATGCTGTGATCCTAGTGTGTCCTCGGCGCATATGATTGGCCGCATGGTGGCCCAGCTAAATAAAGACCCGCCCCTGCCTGCAAGGATTCTCAGCAAGAGTAGGAGCGGCTGAAGATTCTGCTCTCCCGACGGGAGTCTGCTCTTCTAGCGGCAGCTCGCGATCGGCGTGTTGGAGACCTCTGAATTAAAGTATCAAGTCACCTCAAGTCAGAAGGCTCAAGTCCAAGTCAAGTGCCGAGTCATTGGTGTTCAAGTCCCAGTCGAGTCGCAAGTGTTTTGTGATTTTGTCAAGTCGAGTCTCAAGTCATCAAATTTGTGACTCGAGTCTGACTCGAGTCCAAGTCATGTGACTCGAGTCCACACCTCTGGTGTGTAGCCTGTAGCTTTATCAACGTCTGCATGTCATCAACAACTGACTACCAATCAAATAAAGAAAGTACAATTCATAAACAACAATTTGTATTGTCAATTAACATTGAACTATACAGATATACAGTAAATACTGTGGATATGTGTAATGTTCCTCACGGGCTGCATTTATTTGATAAAATAAGAGAAA
This sequence comes from Gymnodraco acuticeps, assembly GCF_902827175.1. Lineage (NCBI taxonomy): Eukaryota > Metazoa > Chordata > Actinopteri > Perciformes > Bathydraconidae > Gymnodraco > Gymnodraco acuticeps. Next base: position 1,335,170 of record NW_022990947.1, read on the forward strand.
ATAAATAAAATAGCTTTTGAAAATATGTGCATCTTAAAAGTGCTTAATTTAAAATAAAATAAAGTGTAGCAGCAGCTTGAGTTTCCCTTTTTCTTTGTTAACCGTTTCACATCATGACTTAACAGTTTCAGACGATTATAGAACAATATCAGTCTTTACACATCAAACAATTGGACAGTTTTAAAGTTTCTCTTTCTTTCCCTCTTATATTGCAGTCCCTCACTCACTTTTTTGAATTCAGTGCGAGAATTGAGCTCGAGCTTGTCCTGCCTGGAGTTTAAATCTGGGCTGAAATGGTGTCAGGGCCATTCTCATACACACACATGCAGATGCTCATTGGTTAGCCTCGGTTAGCCTGCCCTGGAACGATATTTAGTTTGAATTTTGATCCTGGTGGACTGATCATATTGGGCTCTGAGACTGCTTATTTGACCTCAGTTCTGACTTGAGAGAGAATGTTTGGTCAAACACTTTGTGTTTTGTCTCATAGAGAGGCGAAGTCACGCCCATCTACTTTCGGTCCATGGGACCCCGGAAGCGAAAAATTATACATTGAATTCAATGGAGAGAGAAAACGTATCTTTTGATCCCGTTTGAATTGTGCCACGAACTACACATATGATGTTTGTCAATCTTAAACAATCATTTCCATGTCAAAAAAGTCACATTTTGTCGTAAAACTGTTGAAATATAAGACTATGAAAAATACGCGACTACAAAGACTACAAATCCCAAATCCCATTCTGTGTAAGTGATGTCACAGGCGATAATGCTCCAAGTGGTTGGTTCACTTTTACAAGATGCCAGGATGTACCAGGTTGTAATCACAAAAGTGATCATACCACTTGCTCGTTCTATCGCTTCCCGTCTGATGAAAGGACCAGGAGTCGCTGTATCAGACATATCAGGTAATATCATAGGTAATATACATGTTGTGCATGGAACATAGTCAAGTTAGCTAACTAGCTAGTAGCGACGAGTAGCGAGCACGTTAGTTAGCATTACATTACTTAGCCTTGTCATTTTTAGTAGCCTTACCATGAAGTTATTATTTTATTACATGAAGTAAACCAAAATGTTAAACAGTAACCAAACATGATGGTAAGTATTTCGTGAAACTTTCGAAGAGTAGCCTACTGCGCCCTCCACCGGGTGCTAAGCAAGCAGTTCAGGGAGAGTCGAAGGCAGGCATGGAGCTTTGCATGACATTCTTCTGGACGTGTTTCATTGTGATGACAGTGAGGGTGAGTCAATCTGTTTGTTGGAAAGACAGTCGTTGTGTGCTTATTGAGAGAAAATTGTTAGAAGAGATAATTACTCAAAGTGTTGTTACTTTAAAGTGTTTTTACTGACCTTTTCTCTTTTATTTTCTTTACCTCACCTGTAACTGCTGAGACGTTGAGGAACATGCACACTGACCTGCTCTGGCAACCTGATTTCCACTGTACGTAATAGTATTTGGTTATGGTATATTATTTATATACATCAAAGGCACATTGCACCCCCCAGAGACATACATGTATTGAGTGTGATATTTTGCATAGGTCATGTGAAATCATCTTTACATACTAGAAAACTGTAGGAGCGGCAACTTGTTTTGAAATTGAATTTTAATATCCGATAATAAAGTTGATCTGTTTTTTTATTCTTCTCTCTTCCCAGCTCCATACATCACCATTCTCTGTTCCTGCAGGTCCTGCTTGCTAATCAATGCTCATATTTTTTTACACAATTACAAATAAAGTCATTGTATTGTATGACATCAAGTTGTGCTTCATTCTGAGTCAATAATAAATTTTCTGCCTTCAACTGCACAATGATTGTGGACTGCACCGACATCCATGTAGCTGCCCTCCAGTAAGATGAACCAAGCAAAGAGGGTCACCATCATGCCCAAGGACATCCAGCTGGCCCGCCGCATCCGCGGAGAGAGGGCTTAGACTGACCTGAGACCAGCACACCCCAAACACAACGGCTCTTTTAAGAGCCACCTACAGTTTCAAAGAGTTGCAATCCTACGTTATTATAATGATTAAACTGGTTCATGTATCACTTAGTTTACTGAACCGTGATGAATGAAATAAATTAGTGAGGTAGTGGTTTACTGAAGTTACAAAGACATTAATATATGAGTAACAGGTCAGTTTAAACACAAGCTTCTGTCAATTATGGATCATTCAAACTATTTATATAAAAATATGTAATAAAGTTCTAAAACAAGTATTCGGTATATTCCTTGATAGCTTTTGGAGAAGGTTGTTTTTAAGTTTACTAAAATCTATCGTTTCAACTGTTTCACTTTATAAACAGGGAACAGGTGAGTAGAGCATCATTGAGTTTCTTATTCTGTCAGTAAATTATCCAAATTAAATGTTTTTCATTATTTTAGTCAACCCTAAACAAATTGATTGTACCTTTTAATAATGACCTTACATGGTCGGCAAAGTTAAATTAACTTCAGAAAATCAAATCTGTTCTGAGAAAAAACTAATAAATGTTTAAAGATAGGAACTTGCCATCCCACTGAAAAACAGTCCGTAGAGATTTAAAGGCGTAGTTGTAGTTCAGTCCAACGTTTCATTTGGATTCATTTGACAACAGTCAACTATTTTCATAAAGAATATATATATGTTTCAAAGTCAACTTTATTGTCAATCTTACTCAGTTTGTGTTTATAGACAGAGAGATCAAAAGATGCTTAAATAAAATTAACAATTTACAGATATGTATACAAATATATATATCCTATATACACCATCATGTACATGATGGTGTATGATGTAGAAGGAAGTGTGGTAGATAACAAGTAAATATAGAGTTACATACAGATCCATGTTACAGCAAAAGATGGAATAACTAAGAAGCACGCAGTATAATAATAATTACATGCAACAATTAAATAACTGCTCAGCATCTCCACCACAATCCCAATCTGCTGTGTCCTGTTTTCCTCCCCTCTGCATAACACCCCATCACACATACGAAACACAACGCAGAGGCCGAGGGTGCTAAGAGTATGTTTATTTAAATGTCCTCCTCTCTACTGGCCAACACAGGGAGCATATGCTGGGTGTAGAATTTTTCCAGGAGGAGGAGATTTCCATGCCATGCAGGGTCTTTGGGGATGGGGATGATGATCGCCTCCTTCGTGGTCCACACAACAAAGTAGCAGAGACTCCGGTCTGTGATGTGCAGCTGCCCTTGGACCTGGTGCCAGTATGGGTGATTCTCCTTGAGAATATATGACCCACCCTCCTCACGAAGACAGAAGGATGGTAACTGGACTGCCTCCGCGATGGTCATGTTCCTTTGGCTGTGTGGACACTTCACCTCCAGCAGGGCAGATGGCTGCACAAGTCCATCGGGTGATGCTCCCAAAACACCCGACTCACTCACAAAGAGACCAGACTCGATTCGAACACTGTCCCCCGATAGGCCTCCACAAAAGCCTTCACCCCTTCGGCCTCGTTTACAACCCCCAGTTGACAGTTGGCGATGTCTCTGGCCAGTGGGTTGTATGTCTCCTCTCGCTGTTGGTAAAGTTGAGACACCGGCTGGACTACTTTTTAAGTGCCAGGCTTCCTCCACTGGCACTCAACATCTGTGGAGCTGATCTGCCACATGGCAAATATTGCCAATGCTGCAGCGTGGCTGCATTTGTACATCCCACGTGCACAATCACAGACAGCGCTCTGCATCGCGCCATCGTCTCCCATGCAGATCTGTAAAAATAAAGTAAGTACCATTTGTTAGCATGCTATAATAGATTGAATGAGCAATAATACAAGGATGGTCCGGATCTGGGGGTGGGAGGGTTTATTTTTCCATAGTTTTGTCCTCTTGTCTGATTGTTTTTTTTTCTGTATTTTTTGTAATTTGTGCTGTATTGGTTGGGATTGTACATTATATTTTTCTAAATTGTGTATGAATACATTTTGAAAAACATTTGATCAACATAAAAAAGGATTTGGTCAGGATCTAGACTCAGTGTGTAGTTTATTAATTAATCAATGCTCTCTACATTAGGAAACACATACCAGTGTACCAGAGGGAGTCACACACAGCTGTGCCTAGATAACCAAAATCCTTGAATCTACACACAGCAAATACAACACAAATGACACAACGAGAAAAAGGAGATCACACATACAGTATAGTCAATATAAAACTGTCCGCTTCAATCTGAAGAGCAACTAAAACAAAACACGGGAGTGTACCTTGTTCTTGTGAACACTAATGTTATCCACAGCATACACAGAGACCACGACTTTCTTAAGGAGAAAACTAGTTACTAAAACAAAACACGTTAGTGTACCTTGTTAGCTAATGTTAGCTAGCTGACATTAACGTTACACATTGCACTCATATTACTCACCGAAACCTTGTAAAGCCGGTCCCGCTGCTCTTACAGAACCGACTAACTCCCCTTTCGTGTATGTACAGCTCTCAACATGCCCAGACTTGTAGTGATGTTCACCTCGTTTTACTTTTCGCCTCATTCTGAAAGAAACAGGTGATATTTGCTAACGTGATGGCCATCTTTGTGATGGTGACGCGTTTTGTGCGAGACCAGAGACCTGTAGTTCACTGAGCGGTTTCACACAAAAAAATGTGTAACTTCACAGTTTTACGACACGTTTTTATTTTTTTGACTTGTAAAATGTTCTTTTAAATTGACAAACATCATATGTGTCATTCGTGGCACAATTCAAACGGGATCAAAAGATAACCTTTCTCTCTCCATTGACTTCAATGTATAATTTTCCGCTTCCGGGGTCCCATGGAGGCTCCCGGAAGGGGAGGGACTTCGCCTCTCTATAGTGGCGTTTTGGCACTTTTAATGAGCGCCACGGTCTCAGAACAAATGAGACACACTTCTGTGCTCCCAGTGGGCAGGATGAACATGAATGAGTCCGTCCACTCAGGGTTAAAAGCTCTGTTCTCACTGTCCACTTTCCTCTTCTTGGAGAGCGTCATGTGTAATTATTTGTCTCTCCCTGTAGGGAGGTATCTGACCTCCCCCTGGACATAATGCACTTATGTTTTCCCATGCTCCTTAGGGACCCGGGAAACCTGGTGCGCAGTAAGCCCCATACAGGGCTGGAGGACTCTCCCCGCCTGCCTGTGGGCGGGCAGGAGAGCCTTCCCCCCTATCGTCCATGCACACTCTACACGAGGTAAGCGTGTGTGAGTGTGGGGGACATGGTGCACTTACATCCTCCCCATGCTCCTTAGGGACCTGGGAAACATAGTGCGCAATAGTCACTTGCGCTGGCACCTGCAGGGTGGAGCTATGGGCCTATTCAGACCAATTAGGCTCTACCCAACCAAGTAAGCTGCGGCCCGACTTCTCCACGGTGTAAAGTCAAACAGAGCCTAAGGCTTTAATAAACATAAAATAAAAAACAGATGACAAGTGGTCGAATATTAATAGATATGGATACATAGAATAACAAAATATCTTAACTTTATTCAGAATTTAAATCATAAACACTACACATATGTTTCATTTAAAGACAAACCACCAATTAATAGGATAGACAACAGGTGTAATGATCGCAGGCAGTCCTGCCTCCTCTGGCAAGCTGGGTGTAATCACCCTAATTACAGAGCCCAGTGCTGCATCCTCAAGGAGGCTTTAAATAGTAGTTGTGTGCGATCCTAGTAGACGGGAGGCACTTCTACCGAGTCAGGACAGGCAGCCGGTAAGGTCACATCCATCATGCTGTGAGAGCTCCGCAGAGTAGTGATGGCAAAATGAAGCTTTGAATGAAGCGTCAAACCACTTGGACAATTGTGTCGGAAATAGGTTCATTTCTCGAAGCTTCAGTTACAGCGACCTCTCCTGGCGAAGTGCAAGGCTGCAGTGGGTTTAACGTATCTTTGCCTTGAAAAATATTCGATGCACACACACACAAAGACTGAATATCATGTTCTATTTGCAATTAAAGATTGATAATTGTGTGTATTGGGTTATTGAGAAGAGACTAGAGAGTGCTAGACATGTTTTTGGGCGGAGAGGGCCTTTTATCAGTTATTAAAGTTGAAAAGCAATGATTAAAATACGTCCATTCCGGGATTTGAACCAGCTGCGCGGAGGACATCACCGCATTCGGGCCGCCGGCTCTACCCGGGCTATCTATTCCTTGAAATATTTAACTGTTTTCATATTACTGATAATTGTCTTTTTGTTCACAACTTCTCCACATTTCGAAGTGTTTCCCGAGCCAGAACGACCTATCTTACTTCCTGGCTTGCTCTATAATGATATCAAATGCAATAACAACAACAACTCAACAGCAACAACGCAAACTACGACAACAACCCACACATTGTGCATTGTTTAGAGCGGTCATAAAGTGTTGAAGCACTCAAGTTTGAAACTGTTTCAACCTGTCACCTGTCAGAATCGAGACGAGGCAGTGCATTGAATCGCGTGAATGGACCGCGAACCAGTCAAGTGATTCATTCAGGAAATGAAGCAGTTGCTCCTTCGGACGTCACATGTCACGTGATTTAAAGCAGTTGCTGCTTCTGACGTCATATGTCACGTGATTTGAAGCAAGCTTCGAAGCACTGCTTCTATGGAATAGGAAGTCCAGGGTTGAAGCTCCGTTCGAAGCTACAGTGTCAAACTGCAATCACTACCGCAGAGCCGCTGGTGAATGTTCTGTTGAATAGACCTATCGCTAATTCACGCCCCTTTTGAAAACTCGGACAAACAAAGCCGACCGTGAATGACTGTTGACAATGGCCGCGGGGGGAGTTCAAGTTAAAATAACATTAAAATAGAAGCAAGAGCTAATAAAAGCAACAGCAGATGAAAGTTAACAGTTAAAAGCAAGAGTAAAAAGGTAGCCATGTATTTCTTTATATAAAATATCTAATCTTGTTGCCTGTCGTGTGTAGTGGTGACTGTTGTGTAACCATTGAAATGATAATATGATGTTGAATGTTAGCAGTGGTGGTCACTACATTAAATCTATAACTATAACTGTCCTTGTTGGTCATCATTTTCACTGTTATGCACCTGGCTGACTGTAACGTTACCTTTTTTTGGGTGAGGGTCTGTTTTTCGGAGCAGCACACACGAGAGCCCGGATGGGATCTGATATTCCAGAGTTGGCTTCCCATCTCTGAAGTGCTTTGAGGTGAAAAGACAGTTAGCAAAAGTTAGCTAAAAACACCAGCTAACTAGCGAGGACGAAAAGTCAGACAGCAAACGTTGATGTTGATAACACTGTAGCTAGTTAGCTGGCTAACAAGTTGGCAGCTAACGTTAGCTAGCTGGGCTGGATATACGCTAGCTAGTTGGCAGTCAAAGTCAATCGTTAGCAAACTAATAGTTTGGTCTACGTTTCTAATACATGCCGTCAAATATGTTGTCTTTATGAATTGACCTTACCTTTGAGCAAACATAAGTGTCCTTGATAATTGTCTTCACATTCAGTTGTGTATGTGGTTGACGACACAGCATAATCCACCGCTTGCATTTGTCGAGTTTTCTTTTGGGCTTCGGAAAAGGTACGAAATATACTCCTCCATCCAGTCTTTCAGGGTACCTGGTGTCCGAATTACAGGTACCCCACGCACAGCGTTTCACCATCAGATATTAGCTAGATAATAAACATAGAAACTGAACTCTTCACAGTGGTTTCGATCACAGACGTTTTGGTTTGATGCGCCCCACAAACGGCTTTTCTGGTGATGTCCGAGTTTTCTTCAGGAGGGATTTTCGCTGTGATATGATTGGACAAATTCTATTGGGGCGTGGTTTAGCGATAGGTCTATTGTTTGCGTGTATGCACGTGTCTTGTTAGAGCGCGAGCAGCGCTGCGCAGCATTGTTTGTGTGGTTTCAATGTGCTGCGTTAATTGTGCGGCACATTCAGAGCTTAGACGCTCGGTTTATTTATCTTAGAAAGAAGCTTTCTTGGTTAGAAATAAGTAATGTCTTATAAAGAATCCATTTGATTTAGAAACGTTAATAGCAAAGTCTTATTGTATTCATTGAATACCTCTATTAAAGGAGGAAATAATAATTTCTAGTTTAAAAATAATAATTAACTTGATTTGTCAACATTTCCAGAAAAAGTCAAGTTAAAAGAATCCGCTTTATTTACATGGTTACAAATTCTAAAATGTTCTCTTTTTTGTTTTCAAAAGGTTTTTCACAGAGTGACTGCATAAAGTGACTGCATAAAGTGAACTTCTACATCAAAATAAAAAGTATTGAAAAGAAGCTGTGTCACTGGAGTGAAATCCTGTTCCCAAAGTCCGGTAGACGCCTCATCCCTTTCAAGTGGGGAATACACACAAAAAGCCCAGGAAACTTGACACACGGTCTCAACCGGATGAGAGGAAGTTGGGGTGCGATGGCTGTTAACCAAAGGCCGGTGATGGGTCGATGTTGTTGGACACAGGGCGTTTATTCATCGGGGCTCCACCCACTGTACCCATAGAGTCTAGTAGAGGGAGGAGCCTGTGTGAGATATAACGGGGAGTTACGTATTGTAACCCTAGTTATATAAGCACAGGCAGAGCCCTCTACCTTGGGGCCCTGTCCTTCCTATGCCATTCACTGAAGAGGGTGAAGGATGACAGGATCAGGAGGGATGGCCGCCTTATATACTGTGTGCCTGCTCTCGCATTCAGGTAGGCTCGCCCTGATTGGCCGGCTACGTTTATACGAACTAAGTGTATGAATGCTCGCATAGCATGGTTGAGAGTAGTACCCATATAGTCCAGTAGAGGGCTCTGCCTGTGCTTATATAATAGGGGTTACAATATGTAACCCCCGGTTTCTTGCTTTAAGTACATCAACATTCAAGGAATCTGAAGATGCTTATCTGTGTGGCAGAGATGTGATCCCCTTACTCTTCTAAATCACCTTTGGCGTTGGCTTTTATTTGTGCACCACACATGCTCTTCAATTTTTACCTTTTACTCCTCTCACCATTCCCCGAGCAACTCTCTTCTCCCCTCTCCACAGTCTAGTCTCATAGACTTTCCACTTAACAGCACAAATAAAAAAACAGGTCGAGAGGAGCAGCATCCTCTAGCTGTCTGGCTGGCAGAAATCCTTGACCTTTCACTCCTGTTGCGTATTTCTGAGCAGAGGAACCTGTCAGATAACCTCTCGTCTTGAATGTTGAGAGACCCTTTAAATGTTTTGGAGAGAAAAAGAAATAGACAGGGGAAAGGAGAATTAATGGAGACAGGCACAGCTATTCGGCATCAATGACAATTGATTGGATGATTATTTTAAAAACCAATCAGCATCACAATATTGTATGTATGTACATGTAATATAAGCCACGGTAATATTGTACTTTTGGAAAGCACAACACAGTTAACATAACATTACAGTATTAGAACATGTATACAATAAATCATTGTGCAGACAGAAATAAATGTGATGCAATGGTGCTTCTCTTAATAATCAATTACCTTTAAAAAAAAAAAAAATGTTTTAACGTGCCAAAATTAGGTGTTTTTTTTTCTGTGGACTGAGAATGTGATTCAGCATGCTGCACTTAATGTGAAGGCAAAGCATTATTATATTTATATGGGAATGTTTTGGCAACGTTTAATCCTAAAATACTATAATTATTCAACAATTCTGTTAAATGAGCGTATAGGATAAGGAACTGCAAGTACATCTATAGGAAAAGGATGGGGTGTGGATATACAATATATTGATAATGTATGCCTGCTTCAGCTCCCATTAATAATGTAGACCCAGGAGAAATATGCCATCAAAGTTTGCAGAGTAAGAGCAAATTCTGTATACCATTGAAGTATTCCCTAATCCTCCTTTCCGAGAAGATTCACAGATGTGCTGCTGAGGCAGCGGTTTTGTGCATGTGCAGAAGTGTTTGCATGTACACACAAATGCACTGATCATATTAGAATTCCAGGTATCATTTACATTTCATGCCGTCAGCTTGTTTTCTTCTTCTCTCCAGGGTCTTTTGTTAAAGCATGAAATATATCACTCACACATGCTAGTGTAGGGGGCCTCTCATCAGATCTTTCAGAATAGAAAAAAACCTTTAACATCATGGCTGGCCTCTGTCCAGCATAAAGTGTCCTTCAAACTGCAGAAAAGGCTACACTGTGAGATGTGGCCCTATATTCTTTGTATGAAAGGTTTCAATGGGGGTGGGCAGAAAGAAGAGGCTGAAAAATACACAACTGATGCTGTCAATTACTATGAGGTGGGGAAGAAATAAGGTGTGGGTCACGACCACATTTAATGATAAATGGCAAAATTGTCACAGCTGGGTAACATTTGAAGGAGAAACAACAAAAGGCTTTTGGCAGGGCCACTACATTTTTAATGTGGAAAACCCTAACACATTATTTTAGTGCTGCTGCTATTGAGAAAAAAAGAGTATTTGACACTTTTTACTTTCTTGAGTAGTTCTTGTAACAGCTACTGTAAAGGATGCAGAACTCAGCGATGTAGGAAGACTGTATAAAAACACAATGTTTAATAGCTATAATAATGCTTCTTATTCACCTCCACTTTGTCTTTACACTACTGATCATTAATCAATCTAATGGTTTATCAGTGTTGTTACTTTAATGATAGGCCATGTTTTTCTTTTAGGCTATTTGTGAGACACTTTAACACGCCACTGTGTATAAAATGTGCATTATTTGTCAAACAGTTTGCCTTGCTTTTGTGTGTGCCCATACGTGTCATAACCATTGAGATTAAACGTAAATCCATGTAATGTAGGAATAATGCAATAAAAGCCACATTCTAAACAAATTCATAACGGACAATAACCTGGATTTCTTTCCACAACACATCAGAGACTGCACCGACCCCCCCACTTTCAAAACACTGACCAAAACACACCTCTTCAGATTGGCTTTTAATTTGTGAATTGTTGTGTTGCTGTTTTAATATGTTTTATTCTATTTTATCACCACTGTAAAGTGTCTTTGAGCACCTGAAAAAGCGCTTTGATATTAAATGTATCATTATTATTAATGCATATGACATGTGGTTGAAGTATTTGGGTTAAAGGCAGTGAGGAAGAGGAGGGTCATAGTTCTATGACTCAAATGTTCATCCTGTGACATTAAGCTGGCAAGAACACATTTTAATAAGTAAAATGCATTTGAGCAACCCATGTACATGTAAACAAATATTATGCAATATTTATATATGATGCCGAGAGAGTTATAGATGCAGCATGTTTCCATAGCAGAAGGTTTATTTATGAAAAAAAACAATTGATGCAACGGTCTCCTTGCTTAATGGCAATAGAAAATAAACTACAAAATAGGAGCAAATACTGTATATAAAGTGAATACTGTGGGGGAAACTTCTGAAGCAATTGGAGTCAGGACTCAGAGAGACACGAGGAGAGCTGGAGCTTTGATGGCAAACACTGATGGTTTATTTGGAGCTTCGGCCGGAGAATTCACAAGACATGTCACGGGCCACGGTTTGACCACACGGTTGAGATGCCACTATCAACTCTGAAGAACCCTCCTGTACTGTAGCTCGAGGTTTTAACTAGTTCAGAGTGTAATAATCAACCTTCTTCAATAGATAGACTAAACAGCTGAGGACACTGAATCACAGTTGTTGTCACTTATGGCTCGGGGTCATCTACACCCCGAGAAGGATGTTTCCAGGTGTCCCACAACAATAACTATGTCTGACAGAGAGTTTCCCGGTCATAAACTGGCAACATCAACAATATGCTAGGGCAGCCCCTCCTTATGGGAGATAACAGCTGCTCAAGGTTGGTCAGCTGTGTCAGAGGGCGAAGGAGGACATGCAGGGCAAATTATTCCCCAACAAATACAATATGCCATTTAACATACATACGTTAAACAGGCCTCTTCCTGACTGATAATATATTATGTATATGCTTATGCACACACATATCTCCTTTTAATGGTTGACTATGATGCAAAGCGGGAGTAAACTGCCATTCCATACTGTCATGTTTCGAAAAATAAAAGGTCTTTGTTAAAAAAAAGAGAAAATATCAGCAGGGAAGAGCATTATTGACATGTTACAGGAATATTGATAAGAGGCTGCAGACAGTGAAATAATATACAGTATATCAAGAGTCTTTCCCAACCTGCTAAGCCAGGACATTTTTCTCCCCTCAACAACACTGAGTAGGCTATAGATAAAGTTGAGCCGCAAAGACCCGAGAGGAATCTGCCGCTCTAACCCATCAGATCAAGACCGGGATTATCAGAGATGTGTGAACAATACACCTCACTGACTGCCAAGCTCAAAATCACAAAATGACAAGAATTCACCATGTGAAACTCCAGGGGGAGATCCAGACTTCTGTAAATTGGAAACCAGAGAGATTTGGCTCTACTAGTCCTTGCAGGTTTTCTAACTTTACACAAGCACATACACACTCTTTGCAAAAACACACTCGTGCAAAACTGGACAATAACACTGGGAGACTCTCGAGGAGGCTTCACTGGAATTATCTCTTCTGTTTATCACTCCTGCATCTTCTCCTCAAGCTCCAGCGCCACTCTTTCCTTATATTTAACATACATTTTCCCTTTACATGCCATTTTCCTTTTCTATTCCTGTCTCTTCTATTATTTTCTTTTAAAGTCAATTTTCTTTTTATATTGTGTAGCCCTAACACATTACACATTCATCTCAAAGGGCTTTACTTTTAGTAAAGCATGACCCCCTCTATCTCTGACACTTGGTTCTGAATAAAGAAAACTCCCAAAATAAAATATATTTTAAAAAACTCCAGATAAAACATTAAAATACATAGTTTGTAACTTCTACCCTCGTGGATAGCTTGCCGTAAACAACATTTTCAGATCGGACTCCCCTAGGACAGCATTATTTTTCTGTGCCTCCATAAACAGTTAAACCTGTTTAATATATGTTTTATCATCCAGACCTCATAGTTTGGTTTCAGCGCATTACAACTTAGTGTCTGGCTATGAGAAAAAGAGCATGGATCTGGTAAAGAAAAAAAAAATCTCTCATAACAAAGCACAATGTCTACCTTGACCACATCCACGAGCACACTCTGCGGATCTATAACAATGTCCACTGATTGCTTTTGTTATTTGTATGGGAGGACAGTCTTTCTTCTTCATTAAAAAATCTCTAAATGGTACCAAAAAAAGAAATCTTAAGAAGAACAGGAAAAGTATTTATGTTGGTTCTTTGGTAGACAGACTCACCATGCTGAAGACTGAATGACAATATTGGTTGAATACATATATGAAGCATATGGATTTGTGAAGACAACAGGAGTTTGGAATAAAGCACTGACAACCAATTATGTGAAAAGATTCCCTCCTAAATACCAAACGGCATCTTTACAATCCTCCCCCTCTTGAAACTCCTCTCTCTTATCCTCCTTCTTCAACTTTGTCTCCTCTTAACTGCACTCTATTTTGACCAAATCTTCTCTCTATTACCAATTCCCCAGAGAGCCACCATCCCTCCTCTCCTCTCTTTTGTCATTAAGATGCAGAGCGGGAAGATATTGCTGCTCCAGGCCCCAGGGACATCCATGAGGATCCTCTGAAAAAAATGCAGCTGGTAATGGTTCAGCATACACAACAAAAAACATGATATGGGCAGATTGGTCGCAGATGGCTGTAGAAAGGGAGCAATTTCAAACGAGGGCTTTAAACTTGTTTACTGAAAATATGTAATCCATTCCCTTCTCAAGTGTGTTTTTCTGTTCTGTGTCTTAAAAACAAACATGCACATCTAACTCTGGTTGGACCACCAGAGCTGGTCTCAGTTGACTATTTATTCATCTTCTGTAAACATGGCTTTAAAATTATATCATAGAAAATCAAAAGTTTCACAAAAGTCTTGCGTGATGGCCACAGCCACACAGGGTAAACCAACTACACTGCACCCTCACCTTCAGTAGTTTTGATTCAGTGCAGCTGCAATAAAACATGCCAATTAACATCACACATTTGATTCAAATGGCAAACTATTTATTTGATTGTAATCTAACATTACTTCAAACATTTTAGCACAGCTAACACAAGTATTTGTTTGTATTAATTACTGTGTCTCTTGAGTTACCGTGGCTGTCACTACCCGATCCGTCCCCCTGCCCGATCTGTACTGCGCATGTGCGAGATGGTCCGCCATATTGGAGAACTCCGGACGGCAACCCAAGAAGGACAATTGACACAGTGGCTGAAAAATAAAACTCGAGAGAGATGAGTTATTGTTATTACAACGTGACTTCACTATTATTTAACAACTATTTGTATTGGGTTCTTTTATTTGGGGTTAAGTACATTGTCAGAATAAGTGAGAAAAGGATTTAACCTTATGTTAGATATGCCATACATTTTGCATACATTCACAGTAAATATTTTTTCAGTATGATAGCTGTCTAACAGAAGTTAAATCCTTTCTCATTATTCTGGCCACTGGTTCAAGAAGCCAGAGAAAGGGGGAAGAGAGCTTTTCTGAAGGAAAGGCATCGCGCTGATTGACAACAAAGAGTGGACCCGGAATAACGTGAAAACAACCGCAGTAATTAACTGGAGGGACAGGGAGCAGGGTTTTCGGTCCCAGTAGGTATGCTGAAGTTCTCAGTTTGAGTGTGTTTTTTTTAGGATTGGACTTGTCTCAGGTTATATTCAAAATGTTGTGAGCTATTGCACTAAATATGTTTGTTAAGGCCTATGTTACTCACTCCTGCGCATCGATATAGCATTCCTTTGCGCATTTTTCTTAAGGTTTCTATCTTTGCTCTTTCAATGTTTCGTTTCATATCCTTAATCTAGGGTCCAGATAAAATAACACTCTCATCCCTCCTCTGCGGAGCGGCTCCAGCGCCGTCTCCACTTTGACCCCCCCTCGAACTGCGGGTGGGGGGGTAAGACAATTGCAGAGAGTACCCTCTGCTGATCAGCCTGCTCATCCATCCGTCCATTAAACCATAGCCGCCTCCACTCTGAGCACCGCTCTGAGAGCGGGCGTACCTGTTTTGTTGTGCTGTGGTAGTCATGGACGCCGATTCCTCAACGTCCCTGGTCACATATATCTATGGACTTTGTGACAGGTCTCCCCTTGTCTAGAGGCAAAACTACGGTTCTGACAGTGGTGGACCGGTTTCTCCAAGATGGTTCATTTCATTCCGCTAACCAAGATCCCCTCTGCCAAGAGTACCAGCAGAGGTCATGATGAACCAGATATTCAAGGATCCACGGATTTCCAAATGACATTGTTTCCGACAGGGGTCCACAATTCATTTCAAGCCTTCTGGAAGGAGTTTTGCAGACTCATAGGCGCTAACTGTCAGCTTGTCTTCAGGTTACCACCCTCAATCAAATGGACATCGGAGCGCCTGAATCAGGAACTGGGAGACTACACTACGCTGTCTCGTTATTCCAGAACCAGACCAACTGGAGCGACCACCTCACTTGGGTGGAGTTTGCCCACAATACTCTTCCCACGGCGGCCACAGGTCTCTCGCCTTTCCATTGAGCCAATGGTTATCAACCGCCGCTGTTCTCAACCGCCGCTGTTCTCAACCGACGAAGGAGAAGTTACGGTACCATCAGCTCACGCCTTGATTAGACGCTCAGGGGCTCGCAATTAACGATGTCCCGATGTCCCGAGGACCATACCAATTCCTACTGGGACACAAATCTATTTTGTCTGGGACTATTTCGGGACAGTGAAAAAAAAATTAAAAGTAAACTTCAAAATGGGTGTTATTTGCAAAGTCATTGGGCTGTCAAATCATAGAATGCATTCTACGTCATCCACTCTGCTGCTGACTGCTGCTAGACTCGCGCCAATGCAACGGTCACTACAGTTACAAAAAGTAGAAATGCTGAGGTGGTTGAATAAACAGCCCCCTGATGCAAGCCCCAATTCTGCCGACTCCCGAAACGAAAACATCCCAAGTCCTGGTCATGATGCATCGTCTTCCACTGTGGTAAGTTAGTTGTCTTAAGTGTCAATGTTAGCTAGCGACCGAAGTGTGCCTTACAATGCATACAAACGTCCTAAAATGCGGTGTCATGTTCTTTTGAAGTTTGTGAAAATGATGTGAAATACAGTTGATCAGAATAAGAGGTGTAGCCGATCATTTTGTATTTTCTTTGTCAGCCAGTCAGTGACCAGGCTAGAATCTTTAGCTGCAAAAACGTAAGGGCATTTAGCTAATCATTTAGCTTTTCATCTTTTTTTAGTGTTTTAGTTTTTTTGGGTCAAGAACGTCAGTCAGATTGGGTGACGATTAGAAAGGGGGTCGCAAGGTAATTTTAGTTTGTCAAGAATCAACTCTGGTATGAGAATAATGTGTAAATAAGAGAGTAATGTTCCAGTTGTTTGAAGATAGAAGATCAATTTATACTATAGTACTACTGACTTGTGAGGATAACTTGTAATTAGAACTGAAAACAGATACATTTATTAAACTGTATTATGGAACTTCTGTTTTTTATTATCATTCATACCACTTTTATTGCCAGATGGAGGGTTCCGATCATAAAACAAGAGACCATACAGCCATACCATATTGAATTGAAAAAATACAAATCAAGAATTCTTCTATGTTGACATGACAATGATAAATTAGTCTGGATATTGAGAAACAATAGAAAAACATGTCTTAAGGCAAGGCAAGGCAAGGCAAGTTTATTTATATAGCACTTTCAACACAAGGCAATTAAAAGTGCTTTACAAAAAATGAAAGAGATTAAGAAAAATGGGCATTTAAAAATCAGTCATTAAAAAGAAAAAAGCTAATAAAATAAACATTAAAAGAAAAAATACATGGATAAAAGTTACAGTGCAATTAAACATTAAAAGAAAAAAGTACATGGATAAAAGTTACAGTGCAGTCTAAGATATGAATAGTTCAATTAAAAGCAGCGACAAAAAGAAAAGGTCTTCAGCCTGGATTTAAAAGTAGTAAGAGTTGCAGCGGACCTGCAGGTTTTCTGGGAGTTTGTTCCAGATATTTGGAGCATAATAACTGAACGCTGCTTTACCATGTTTAGTTCTGACTCTGGGGACAGAAAGCTGACCAGTCCCTGAAGACCTGAGAGATCTGGATGGTTTCAAAAACAACTCTCTTTCCCTTCTACTCTAGGAGAGGCAACAGATCAGACTAATATTCATATGTTAAAAAGAACAGTATTTTAAACTTACATGGTGGACCAGAGTCTATGGTGTGATGATTAAGGGGACAAAAAAGTATCAAATTATATGTATTCTGCATAATTTGGGGGGTGCGACGAAACAAATTTAGAATTTGGGACACTGCTGGTTATATCCGGGACAATACAAAGTAGAATTCGGGACAGTTGTGGGACACTGAGGAAAAAAGTTATTTCGAGCCCTGTAGACGCTGTCGCCGAGTTTGGGCTGGAGCTCGCCAATCTCTGCTTCGAAGTTCGACTCGGATGAAGGCTGTAGCAGACGTCCACCGCAGGGCCGCTCCCATCTACAAACCGGGTCAAAGGTGGTGGCTTTCCACCAAGGACCTACCACTTCAGGTGGCTTCCAAGAAGTTGACTCCAAGGTTTGTGGGGCCTTTTCCGGTGTCAAGAGTCATCAATCCAGGTGGTCTGTGCGCCTAAGACTTCCCAGACCCATGGGGGTACAATCCTACATTCCACGTCAGCAAGATAAAGCCAGTTCATGAGAGCACGTTTATTCCCGCCTCCAAGCCCCCTCCACCAACCCCCAGTTCTTCGAAGGTGGCCTAACGTACAAGGTCGCAAGTTGCTGGAGGTCCGCAATAGGGGTCGAGGAAAACAATTCCTGGTGGATTGGGTGGGTTAATGGTCTCGAGGCAAGATGCTGGGTCCCTGCGAGGTTTATTTGTGGATAAAACCCTGATTCAGGATTGTTTATGATCGGCCTGGGCCGTCAAGGAGTCGGCCCTAGAGGGGGGGTACTGTTGTGCACCGTCAAAAGTGGCAAGTCAATCATGTTTCATGTTTATTTTGTATTGTTTTTCACTTCCTGTTTTGTTTTTGTCACGTCTCATTTCAGGTCCCTTGACTCCCTTTCCTCATGTGTTCTCCCGCCCTCATCAGTATCAGCCCGCCCTGATTGTGTTCACCTGTGTCTTGTTGTTGAGTGTTTAAATTCCCCAGTCTCCCCAGCGTTCAGTGTCAGTTCGTCTTGTCCTGTCCTCATGACAGAGCTATGCTCTTCAGCTCGTTTTGATTCAAAGCCTATGTTGGCTCCTGAAACTTATTATAAGTTTAGTTCCTCACGTGTGAGTGATTTTCTGTTTTGCCTTGCTCAAACATTTTTTTGTCATCCTCTTAAGAGTGATCTTCTTTGTTACCTTTTTTGTGCAAATAAAGTATCTTAATATTGTACTTACCTTTGGCTCCCGGGTCGTGCATTTGAGTCCTTATCCTTGTGTAACCAAGTTCATAACAATCAGTGGGGCTATGTGAGATAATAGTATTGCAAGATTGATGTTGACCCAGCCTCTTTAGAATATGTTGCTACCATTTCTTCACACATTATTTTAATGTTTCTTTTGGACACCTTTTTTATAACTCTTAGTGTGGTTGTCTTATTCTTAAAGTATACATTACATACATGCATACATACATACATACAATTACCCCCAAAAATATGATAATTCGGTGTGTATTTTTGTCCTTACCCTTAATGTTAAAGGAAAGAAGGGAGGACAATGTTGACAATAATTTATATATCTGGGCTACCCTTTCTCAAACCGGAGAGAGGAGGAGGCAGTGGGAAGTTGCCCTAAGAAGGGACGGTTTTGTTTCCTGTGGCAGGACACTGCTCTGCAGTGAGCACTTCAGGAGTGAGGAATTTGACAGGACGGGGCAGACTGTCCGGCTTAAAGATGGTGTTGTGCCAACAGTATTCAATTTCCCAGCTCATCTTCAAAGGGTATTGAAGAAACACACTCCTCAATGTCAGTCTTGGTACTTTATTGACAAAGATGACGACACCCTGAAATAGAGCAATGCCGCAGGATAAGCTGATAAAGTATAACATGAACAATACACATATATTCACATACATATATTAAAGACACACTAAACGGTAGTGGAAACAGTCTTACATGTGTGAGTGGACAAACGTCTCAACCCGAGGCGGAGTGAATGAATAACATGTGGGCTAACATGGCCGCTATGCAGTACTAAACCGGGTCAAAGCACGGCATATCCGGGCAGCGACAGCAGTGACGCTGCCCTCTAGTGGCCGGCGATACACTCTTCATCCCCCCCCAGACCGGAAAACTATGGGCCGGAATAGGTTAACGGTCTAAATCCAGCTGCCGGACTCGGGCTCGTACCGTGCAGGCGGCCGTTCTCACGCGGCCTGGCCGAGTAGGCTGGGGTAGCATCGGCGGCGACCTGCGGCACCGTGAGCGCCCAGGATGGCACCCTTAGGAACGGTGAGGTCAGAGGACGCTTCGCCAGCAGGTGCCGGTGGTGGGGAGCGGCCCCTATCCGAGTCGCGGGGGTCCAACAGCCGACCGCTGAAGCGATCCCTTGGGGCTTCTCCCAGACCGGGTGGACAGGTGGGGCCTGATGGCCCAGGGCGGCGGCAAGGGCGCAGCCGGCTGTTCACGGGCGCAGGGTGTGGCCGGCGTATAGACCCGGAGGGAAGCGCCGGTTGCGCAGTGTCAGACGTCCCGAACCGTCAACCCTGATCCGATACTGGTCGTGGCCTGGCGACCTCCACCACGATCCCTGACCTGTCCCATTTGTTGGGGCTCGGGCCTTGCTGGTTCTGGAGGAATACTCTTTCGCTGAGTGGCCAATGGGCGGAGCGGTCTTGAGTGAGTCCCCAGGGACTCGGTGGTAACGGGACATACGGGTCCGAAGGGCGTCCTCCTTCGCCGCCCATGCCTCGCGCCATAGCAGGCGGATGTGCGGGTTCGAGAACTTCTCGAGGCGGTTCACGAAGGAGAGCGAGCCACGAAGGGGGCGGCCGAAGATGATCTGCGCTGGCGAGAGGTTGCAGTCGGGTCAGGTGTGTTTCGCAACTGCAGCATAGCACGCAGGAAGCGGTCCTGATCAAGGGCCGCCCGACGGGCCGGTGTTGGACATCAGGAGGCGCTTAGCGGTCTTGACCGCAACTTCTTCTGCCCTCCCATTCGACTGCGGGAAGCTGACGGACGACACCCGGTGTTTGACGTGCCATAAGCGGAGGAAGTCCTCAGTGTGGCTCGCCTTGAATTCTGGACCACCGTCGCTCGAGAGCTCCTCCGGTACGCCGAAGGTGGCGAAGAACGAACGGAGGTGTTGAACCAGGCCGGTTGAGCCCGCCAGGGCAGTACCTGCCGTAGAGCTCAGGACCTCTACCCAGCCCGCGAGGCGGTCCCCGACAACTAGGTAGTGGCGGCCCCCATAGTCGAAGAAGTCAGCGAACACCGCTTCGAATGGCGTGGACGGGGGTGAGGACGGCAGGGGGGGTGTAGCTGCCTGTGACGGAGCATTGCGGTTGCAGTCTGCACATCCGTCCCTGGTGGCCTGAATGTCCCCGGACATCCCGGGCCAGTAAACTATGGCTCGGGCATGCTGCCCCATCGCTGAGGTTCCCTGGTGAGCGGCATGGAGATGCTGAAGGGACTCTCCCACGGAGGGATGGGGGGACCACAAACGCGGTCCCGATAGAGCAGGGACGCCGTCCTGTGCGTAGATGGACTCACAGACCGATGACAGACTCGCCAGGGCAGGGTCATTCACATCAATCCCACCCTCCTGCTCGATGAGTTGGAGGAGGTGGCCGAGGCATCCTTCAGCCGCTGTCTCCCGTGCGAGGAGGGGCCAAGAGACGGCTCCGAGCTCCCGTGCGTCGTCACGGATGGAGGCCAGGCGTCAGGCCCGCTCGGCAGCCCCAATGAGAGGCCGTTTGCTGAGCCCGAGGGGGAAGGATGCCTCGACGTGGCATCAGCGGCATAGTTGCTCTTGCCTGGTAGATGCACAATGTCAAAGCGCCATGGGAGGGTGCGCTGCTTGAGTCTGAACAGGCGCGAGTTTTGTGATCTCATCCAGCGTACGGATCGCCAAAGATCTTTCACCAACGGCTTATGGTCGGTGACCACGACGAGGTTGTCGGACCCCTGCGTGAAGTACCCCGCGTCTGTTCCAGACCCCAGGCCACAGCTAGGGCCTGTCCCTCGACGGCTTGCATAGCGCTGCTCCGCAGGGGACAGGAAACGCGAGCCCGCGAGGGTGATCCTCCATCCACCTGGGCAGCAGTCCGGTATGCCCGAGGTACAGGTGACAGTGTTGCTTGGAGCAGGAAGTAGCCTACGCCACGCATGGACCAGTCGGGGCGGAGGCAGGTACGCTTCTGCATGTCGTAGATCTCCACGCCCTCACGGATGGCCTCTATTATGGCATGCTTAGACGCCTGGAAGGCCTCCTCCAGAACGGGGGACCATAGGAACACACAGCGTGGGCTGAGGAACGGCTTAAATGGGGGCCATCGTGTCACGCAAACTGGGCATAGTTGGCCACCTGGTTTACAAGGCCGAACCAACTCCTGACATCCAAGTATTTCGGGAGCGGTTCGATGGTAAATTCCGACACCCTGAAGCCAGCGAAATCAACGCACCTCTCCGCGAACTGGAACTTGTCTGAGTTCAACACGATACCCGACCGGCCGACACGCGTCAGGAAGTCCATGGTCCTCCACCAGTGCTGCTCCAGGTCGGTGTCATAGTGATGGTGTCATCCACGCAACGTTCCTTGCGTTCATAGTCCGAGAGGACGGCATCAAACCGACGGTTGTAGCCCATCCCCTATGACAGGAAGCCCTGTGGTGCCCTGGTGTAGCGCCAACGGCTGAAGGGTGTGATGAAGGTAGGTGAGGTGGCGATCCGACTCACACAGGGGGACACTGTGGTAGCCGTTCCAGGCGTCTGTGACGGTCCTTTCCAGGTGCCCTTTCGGGACGCGGCGTGCAAGGTGGAATGGGGATTCAGTGGCGAAGGTCTCACGTTGGCAGAACTTGTTAAGGGGGGAGAGGTCCACGGTCCTACATGGGGAACCGTCGTGCTTCCGAGTGACTACCATACGATGGCACCACGTCACAGGCTCGCCGTATGGCACACGTTCATGACCCCAAGGGCTTCGTCCCGCAGTAGGGCATCGTGGACCCTCTGTTGCCAGTGTAAAGGCACTGTAGCCGCGGTGTGACATGCCCTAGGCGTAGCTGTGGGGTCCAGGTTGCATCTCGATAGGTGGCTCCTGTGACGTTGGCCAGGGCGGGCCCCGGCTCGCACCGACGAGACCTGGGAGACCGGCTCCGACCCCATGGCGGCCTGTTGACTGTCGGACGACAGCTGTTGACGCCTCTGTCGTCGGCGGGCCCTGTAGCAGCCGATGCACACCTGGTGAGGCTTAGGATTCCACCGCAAGGCCCTTCCGTGAAGACGTTGAAGACGCTCTTACATTCCGGGCACGAGGCACGTCTAGCCCGGTCCGCAGGGCTCGGGCGGGGCTCGTCTGTGGAGTCGTCTTCAGGCGCTGGAATGACGACATGGCTGATCGGGAGGGGCGTTACGGGCCATCTCTCTGTTCTCAGACGAGTGCGATTACGACATTAACTGGCTTAATCAGGACATCAGGTGTCCCCAGCGTCTCGCGGCGTATGTCCGAGTCATAGATGCCATTGAGCAGAACATCACGGATGATGTGGGTCGGTATAGTCCCACGTCCTTACCAACACTCGCATACCGCGTTATATGCGCATGTCTCTGCTTTTAACCCCCGCACTCTGGCAGCAAATGCACGGAATGTCTCATCTCATTCCTGGCGGAACTGAAGTAGCTCGGTGCGCAGGACACATGTAGCGACTGGGATGACAGCTAGGGAACGCATGACGGTGATTAGGTCTGGCAAAGGTCCGGAAGCGGCGTCGGGGGCGGCTTTCAACAGGCTGTCTCCAGTACAGACCCAGCGCACTGAAACAGCTGGAAGGGGGCCTGGGCATCCCCTATGCCTGATCCGGCACGGAATACGTCCCAACGGCGGATAAACACGTTCCATTCCTCTATCGATACGCCTACATCCACTTTGGGCCGATCGAGTCTCGGGCCGTGAGGGGCTGGGGCCTGGGCTGGCGCGGCCATGACAGGCGCTGCGTGCTGGTGGCTAAATCCATGAATCGTCAGTATAGCAGTGACGAGTGCTTCGGATAAGTCTTGGGATTCGAACTCGCAGCCGGGGACAGGGCATCCAACAACGACCATGGGTGTCGTCATGAAGAAACACACTCCTCAATGTCAGTCTTGGTACTTTATTGACAAAGATGACGACACCCTGAAATAGAGCAATGCCGCAGGATAAGCTGATAAAGTATAACATGAACAATACACATATATTCACATACATATATTAAAGACACACTAAACGGTAGTGGAAACAGTCTTACATGTGTGAGTGGACGAACGTCTCAACCCGAGGCGGAGTGAATGAATAACATGTGGGCTAACATGGCCGCTGCAGTACCGGGTCAAAGCACGGCATATCCGGGCAGCGACAGCAGTGACGCTGCCCTCTAGTGGCCGGCGATACACTCTTCAGGTATGTGTATCATTGGCCAACAAGAATTCAAGGTGTATAAGATTGATATATAAATATGTGATTAAATGTCACACTTTAGTTTTTCTTTCTGCAAGTTTAGGAATAAATAATGTGTTGTGTATTACAGCACATTTTAAACACTCAAAATGTCTTTAATTATGTTTATTTTATCCGGAAGCAACAAGAAGCACAACCACTTCAAGAAGAGCAGAAGATGAACCTCAGCCTAATGTCGTGAGTATTCTGAATGTGGCCAAGACCAGAGAGATGGTCATTGATTTCAGGAGGGTGAGGACGTCTCCTCTACCCCTGTGCATTCTGGGAGAGGATCTGGCTGTTGTGGAGGACTACAAATACCTGGGAGTGCACTTAGACAATGGGCTGAACTGGAGGATCAACACTGACGCTGTGCACAAGAAGGGGATGAGCAGACTCTATTTTCTGAGGAAGCTGAGATCCTTCCACGTGTGCAGCAAGATGCTGGAGATCTTCTGCCAGTCTGTTGTGGCCAGTGCACTCTTCTTTGCTGCGGTCTGCTGGGGGGGCAGCATTAGAGCCGGTGACACCAGCAGGATCAATAAACTGATCAGGAAAGCTGGGTCTGTCATCGGCATCAAGCTGGACCCCTTTGAAGCTGTGGTGGAGAGGAGGACACTGAACAGGCTGTTGTCCATGATGGATAACCCCCACCCATCCTCTCCACCTGCAGCTGGACAGTCAATGGAGCTCCTTCTCCAACAGACTGCTGCAGCTCCGCAGTGCCATAACTCTGTACAACAAATCAACCTCTGCTGGAAGATAACTCTCTGCTCCATAGTTTCTCTTGAATATAACCACGTTGTACATTTTACACATATATAATCTGTTCAATATATTTAATATTTAACATTAATATTCCATATGCCTTATATTTATGTATATTATATATATATAATATCCTGCCAAACTCAACATGTATATTTTTCCTCTTTCTTTATTTTCTTTATTTTTCTTGCTTATTTCTAATTTATTGTAAAATGCCTTGTCCCTTATGCTGCTGTAACTAAAATGTTTTCCCAAATTGGGATCAATAAAGTACCATCTTATCTTATCTTATTTGCATGTGGAATGTCACTAACAAATGAGAGCATCATATGGCTTGTCATATTAAATCCTTTATCTCGGTGGTACCCAGGAAGGTCTATGATGGTGTTACTAGGAGAGCCCAATATAATTTGAGGTGGTACTCTGTGTAAAAAGTTTGAGAACCACTGGCCATCTCACTCGCTCTATGTCACTCATACACTTGAATAAACATGTGCAAACACTTTCATAACACCCAAGGACACCTTACAGGGCATAGGGGCAATATAGGGAACAATTAAAACAGTGGATTTAGTGAAATATCAGTCGGGGTAAGACAAGACAAACAGTAAATGGACTACAGAAGGACACAGGGTACAGTTATATTGGGCTTTTTTCAATTACAAGAACTCAGCGCACCGTGCTGTGAAGTGGTAACGTATTTCAAAGGTTCTGGATTTGTTTTGTTTCCCATCAGCAAAAACACGTGGGTTTTGCTATCCTGCTCCAAAAGGGTGGAATGAGCTCCCCATTGACATCAGGACAGCAGATAGCTTACACACCTTCCGGCGCAGACTGAAAACTCATCTCTTTCGACTCCACTTCGAGTAATAGAACTATTAACAAAGCACTAATATACTAATAAAGGACTGGCTTATCTAAAGCCAGTTGAGTAGCACTTGAAATGTTTTTGCTCTATGAAACCTGATGTACTTATATGATTATGTTTTCTTCAAGTTTGTATTTTGTTGGTCGAACGCACTTATTGTACGTCGCTTTGGATAAAAGCGTCAGCTAAATACAATGTAATGTAATGTAATGTAATGTTTACAAATCTAGAAACTAAATACAAAACTAGGACGATATGAAGATCTGATGTCAAAAATTATTTTAACATCAATGAGACAGAACTGGCCAGGACCTACTGTCTGTGAGCTCATTTTATGTTGGTTTGGCTCTTCTGATATAAAGGTGTGAATATCTAAATAATATACCACCATATGCTATTGTCATTAGTTGTGTCCCTGCTCTTCAAGCTAAGGCATTGCTAAATTAACAACTCTTGGCTTACAGAGTGGTAACATGAGACCGATTTTTATATATAAATGTTTTATAATTAATTTTAAATATTAACAATATAATAAAATAAATGGAAATATATACACCGGCAAATACTTAATATAAATACCTTGTGTGTGTGTGTGTATAGCTATTGCTTTATCTGCTTAATGTTATTTTCATAAGAAAGTCCATGATTATAAGTATCCAGTATCATAACTACATATTTGATGTTTATAAAAAACCAAACCGTTTGAAAATTGGTTGAAAATTGAGCAAGCTATGGTTATTTAAATAGTAAACCATAATGTTATGAATGAGAGCACTGCCTGTAGCAAGATGGCGGCCATGTGGCAACGTCGGTCTCCATTGGCCAGCAGTCATTTGGGTTGCGTTCCGATAATCCAAAAATTAGCTCCTAAATTCTAACCCTATCTCATATTCCTTGACCTCTGAGTGAAACGTCACGGGGTTAAGGGATAGTGGATAGGAGAATTCAAAAGGATTTAGGAGAAGAGACTGCGGTACTTTAGAGAATCCGAATGCACTTTCACTATCCGACGTGTTTATGATGCGCCAGCGGACGTCATGAATGTGCGTCTGCTGCTGTGGGGAAACTATGGAAACTAGTTTTCTATACAGCGGACTACAACATGGATGTATAATAAGAACGAGGGACTACTGTAAACTCATCTAGAGACTCTGCACCGTGCTCTGATGCTGTTGCTTTATGCTTTATGAACGTGGACAACAGAGAAACATATTCTTCATGACCAAAGTTGGAATTGAAATAAAAAAGGAAAGTGAAACTTATGCTCGTCACCCTCTCCCTCCGGTCCACATTAATACAAATGATCCCAATACGTATGATTGTATGAACTATGAAAATATCTTAAAATCAATACAAATGTATTTATTATAAACGTTAGTCCTTAACATCTATCACTGTGTATATCACCATTCAAACATCTTTTAAAAGTTGAACAAACTCCACACAGCTCAATAAAGACTGTGAAATGTTGACTTTATTTGATAATTTCAGTAAAAACTAACGTTCATATTTCTCTTTTTGATTATAATACTGATGAACGTTCAGAAAAAGCACGTTTGGCAACCACATACGTTTTAAAATGCTTAATAAGCACCGTAACTTTCATGATATCATTTCTCGGTCATAATCGGTTGTTTCCGTGAACGGCCGACTGTTGAGTGACGGCTGTCACTACCCGATCCGTCACCCTGCCCGTTCGGTACTGCGCATTTTCTCCTCTCCTTTTGGTAAGGGAGGTCCAGTGGTTCCTAAACTAAAGGAGGTTATAAAGGAAGTTTGAAACCTCCTTTTCTTTCATTTAGAGAATTGGAACGGCACTTATCATGGCTGCCACTGAGGGACTTCCGGGTCATTTCACTTGGTTAGGAAGGTTCCTAAGCTAAATGGACTATTGGAACCTAACATATATTACACTGGAGGCAGTGGTGGGATATAACAGGGAAATGTCAGACCCGGAAAATAATCCACCGAGACCTGCAGAGGCAGGTACGAGTCAGCCACACGCTGCCCCTTTGTATAATGGAAATGGCCGGGCTGTGACTCCGCGGCCAATCTTTATGCCTGAAACTTTTACTGGTAACACAACAGGACGACAATGGTCAGATTGGGCTGAACAGTTTGAAATGGCTGCTGATGTTAATAATTGGGATGAAACCATTAAGACTAAATTCATGAGTCTCCTTCTGTCAGGCAGGGCACGTGAAGTTTACAGTGGGTTGTCAGCAACGGCTAAAGTTAACTATATCTTGTTGAAAGAAGCGATGGGAAGATGTTTGGACCCGTGTGATAGCGACGACTGGAACAGGGCTACATTCTCTTCACGCCGGAGGTTACATAATGAAACTGTGCGAGAATTTGGCATTGCGCTGCAGCGGTTGGTTGTTAGAGCGTATCCTACGGCAGACCTTAACACACAAGATCTGTTGGCCAAAGACCATTTTGTTGCACAGGTGGGAGGTGGAGATTTGCGCGTTAGCCTTCGCAGCGCCAAGCCTGCTACACTGGATGATGCTATTAATCTTGCAGCCGAACTTGACCTTATTCAGAGGCTTAGAGAGTGGTTACACAGCCCCGGATGCTAGAGTGCGCGTGGTTGCGGAGAAAATCTGCCAGTGATGAGCGGGTTGATGCACTTTTGCTGGTTGTAGAGGGTTTGCGACAGGAAGTTAAATCACTAAAAGTTTCAGTACAGGCTCTAGTGGACCCAATGCAAGCTGTCCCTATAACACCAGGGGTAGGCCCCTCCCCTCACCTAGGCCAAACACGTGTTCCTGCACCCAAGCAGGATGTTGAGCGAATGAGAGGATGTTGGGAGTGTGGCTGTAATCGTCACATACGGCGGGACTGTCCTTATCTACAGGGAAACTAGAGGGGGGCGTGCACAGAGGGCCAAATGTCCGCCCCCCCTGCTTTATCCACTGAGGTCCCCTGATAGTCCAAAGGGTGGTTCTGGCTATCTTAAAGCTAAAATAGGTGGGTTTGACTGTCATGTACTTGTAGATACTGGAGCCTCCTGCTCTATAATTCCTAAGCAGCTGTGGCTTTCTGTTACTAAAGAGTTATACAGGCAGGGCTACGGCAGCAAATGGTGGGGGCATATTGTGGGGTGCTGGCAGACTATATGTCAATTTGATTCCCTTGCGCTTGTTGCAGAGTTTTTAGTCTCCGATATTCCCTCAGAAGAGATCCTGCTTGGGTTTGATTTCTTATCGCAATATGGAGCTGTGGTTGATCTAGGGAAAAATACTTGCCAGATTATGGGCAAGCAATTTCCCCTGGTTGATCTTAACCCATCATTAAAGCCTCAAGTAGTTACTGTGCAGTCCTGATACCATTGTTCCCCCACGTAGCGAGGCCATCATTTGGGGGTCAGGTCCAGAGCGGGTGGGGGGATTATGCGGAAGGGATGCTGGAACCCTCCACCTCTCCCTCGACACTGTGACATATTGGTAGCCCGAGTGGTTTGCAAAGTTGAACAGGGCCTGCTGCCAGTACGCGTTATCAATGTAAAACAATGAAGTGCGAATATTAAAGAAGGGCATGAAAGTGGGCACGCTATTCACCGACATTGAGGTGGGGGATGAAGTGAAGCAGTGCGAAGACGGTGATAGCGGAGACGTACATCAGTCTTGGACAGTAGACATGCTTATGAAACAGTTTGGGGTTGGAAGAGAAGGGGCTTTTCCCCTGGGGGAGCTTAGTGCAATCAGACAGTTACTGCACCACAACACCTCTGTGTTTAGTCGTGGGGAGACTGATTTAGGCAGGACTCCCTTGATCTTGCATGAGATTGACACAGGGGATGCCAAGCCTGTTAAGATGCACCCACGAAGAATTCCCCTCCACTTACAGCAAGAAGTAACTGAAAATGTAAAGCAATCCTGGACAATGGTATTGTTCGTACTTCCTGTAGTCCATGGGCAGCACCTGTGGTGCTAGTGAAAAAGAAGCAAGGGGGGCTTCGGTTCTGTGTTGATTATCGGAAACTCAATGATGTTACTAGAAAGGATGCCTACCCCCTTCCCAGAATTGACGATGCCTTGGATAGTCTTAGTCATGCTTGTTGGTTTTCCACACTGGATTTGGTGAGTGGCTATTGGCAGGTGGAAGTAGATCCTAAAGATCGCCACAAGACTGCTTTCATCACACGCCAGGGGCTGTTTGAGTTCAATGTCCTGAGTTTTGGTCTTTGTAATGCACCCAGTACTTTCCAGAGGTTGATGGACTTGATCCTCGCAGACTTGCAGTGGACTACTTGTTTGGTTTACTTGGATGACATTATTGTGTTTGGCCGGACTTTTCAGGAGCATCTGACCCCGCCTGGATGGCGTGCTCCAGAAGCTCCGGCAGGCCAATCTTAAAGTGAAACCATCCAAGTGTAACT
This sequence comes from Gymnodraco acuticeps, assembly GCF_902827175.1. Classification (NCBI taxonomy): domain Eukaryota; kingdom Metazoa; phylum Chordata; class Actinopteri; order Perciformes; family Bathydraconidae; genus Gymnodraco; species Gymnodraco acuticeps. The sequence goes on from NW_022990947.1 coordinate 1,364,787, forward strand.
TGTTCTCCACGCAGGTCCATTACCTCGGCCATGTCATATCTGCAGGGGGGGTGATGCCAGACCCTGCTAAGATAGAAGCAGTTAGGGGGTGGCCTGTTTCCAAAAAACCAGACTGAGGTTCAAAGTTTTTTGGGGCTAGCCTCGTATTATAGGCGTTTTGTAAAAGGTTTTCCGGACATCGCTCGCCCCTTGCATCAGCTCACAGAGAAAGGGAAGCGTTTCCGATGGAGTGAGGACTGTCAGAGGTGCTTTTGACCAACTTAAGGCTAGTCTGATTACGACCCCCTGTGTTGGCGTATCCTGACCTCAGTAAACCCTTTACCTTGGATACAGATGCAAGTGATGTTGGAATTAGGGCAGTGTTGTCTCAGGAGGAGGGAGGGCTAGAGCGAGTTATTGCATATGCTAGCAGGGCCCTTACAAAGCAAGAACGTAAATATGCAACTACCAAAAAGGAGCTGTTTGAGTATGGTGACCTTTACAAAGCACTTTAAACACTATTTGTTAGGTAAAGAGTTTGTTTTGCGAACCGACCATAATTCTTTGCATTGGTTGCACAATTTTCAGGGCTTGGAGGGACAGTTGGCTCGCTGGATTGAACAGCTAGCAAATGTTCAATACAGATCATCCATCGTCCAGGCAAACTCCACAGTAATGCTGATGCTCTTTCCAGGCTACTAGCTTTTCTAGAAAAAAATGCCACATTGTGATCAGAATCCAAGCATGGTAACCCAAATGTGGGTGCAGTACAAGATACCCCCTCGGCTTCAGTGCCATGTCAGGCAGAAGAGATGGATGAATTGGCTCAGGCCCAGATGGATGACACCGATTTGCGGCGGATAAATGACTGTAAAAAGCAGGCTGACAGTCGTATGCCAGAAGACCCTGAACTTCAGAGATATTCCCCTGTGTGGCATCAGCTTCAAATGCAGGGGTCTAGACTAGTGAGAATTCCACCTTTATACTCTGATGCTGCGTCACAAGTGCAAGTCATCCTGCCTCGGTCCATGGTGCCGAAAGTTTTGGAACAGCTGCACAATGTTTCTACTGGAGGTCATTTGGGGGTGCAGAAACTCCAGGGAAAGGTTAAGGACCGCTTTTATTGGCCAGGATGGTTTAGAGATGTTACAGTATGGGTCAAGGAATGTGTGGATTGTGCTTTGCGTAAGACTTCAGGAAGGCTGCCATGTGCTCCGTTACAGCCATCAGTTATGGCTAGACCATTTGAACGGGTGGCACTTGATATCCTTGGACCTCTCCCAGAGACGGCTAGTAAAAATAAGTACATTCTGGTTGTTGGTGATTATTTTTCAAAGTGGACAGAGGCTTTCCCACTCCCCAATCAGGAAGCACGCACCATTGCCAAGGTTTTGGCAGAAGTATGGGTTTGTCGCTTTGGTGCCCCACGCAGTATCCACTCAGACCAAGGACGCAACTTTGAGTCCACACTCTTTAAGGAATTATGTGAACTGTTGCATATCCATAAGTCCCGCACATCCCCATACCATCCCCAGTCGGATGGGTTGATTGAGCGTTTTAATCGTACTCTGTTGTCTATGCTGGCCCTGTTTGTGGAAGATAATCAGTTAAACTGGGACACTCTTTTGCCTTATGTGATGTTGGCTTACCGCAGCAGTGTACATGCTAGTACCTCCTTCACTCCATATCAGGTCTTATTTGGACGGGAAATTGTCTTGCCTGTTGACATCATGCTAAATGTGGACAACCAAAGGTCATTTGCCTCAGTGAATGAGTATGTGTCTAAACTGAGGGAGACGTTGTCTACTGTAATAGAGGCAGTAAAGAAGCACCAGGCTAAGGCATCAGAACGACAGAAAACATCCTATGACTTCAGGGCTAATTTCCAATATTATTCTGAGGGGGAATTGGTCTGGGTGCGGAATAAGGCTAAGAAGCGGGGTTGTCTCTGAAATTGCAGAGGAGGTACAAGGCTCCATTTTAGAGTGGTGGGATAGGGTGACCGAAGTGCTTTATAGGCTTGTTCTGGCAGAGGGTGTTTTGCATGCCGTGTTCTTGGTGTGGTGCACCGCGGTTAAACATTAGTAAAACTAGCCAGGTTGCGTTCCAATAGTCCATTTAGCTTAGGAACCTTCCTAACCAAGTGAAATGACCCGGAAGTACGTCAGTGGCAGCCATGTTAAGTGCCGTTCCAATTCTCCAAATGAAAGGAAAGGAGGTTTCAAATTCCTTTATAACCTCCTTTAGCTTAGGAACCACTGGACCTCCCTTACCGAAAGGAGAGGAGAAAATGCTGCCCCACAATGCATTGCAGCCGCAGCATTTGCCGTCACACAACAGTCGGCCGTTCACGGAAATGACCGAGAAATTATATCATGAAAGTTATGGTGCTTATTAAGCATTTTAAAACGTATGTGGTAAGTTGCCAAAGTGCTTTGTTTTGAACGTTCATCAGTATTATAATCAAAAAGAGAAATATGAACGTTAGTTTTTACTGAAATTATCAAATAAAGTCAACATTTCACAGTCTTTACTGAGCTGTGTGGGGTTTGTTCAACTTTTAAAGGATGTTTGAATGCTGATATACACAGTGATAGATGTTAAGGACTAACGTTTATAATAAATACATTTGTATTTATTTTAAGATCTTTTCATAGTTCATACAATCATACGTATTGGGATCATTTATATTAATTTACCGGAGGGAGAGGGTGACGAGCATAAGTTTCACTTTCCTTTTTTATTTCAAATCCAACTTTGGTCATGAAGAATATGATTCTCTGTTGTCCACGTTCATAAAGCATAAAACAACAGCATCAGAGCACGGTGCAGAGTCTCTAGATGAGTTTACAGTAGTCCCTCGTTCTTATTATACATCCATGTTGTAGTCCGCTGTATAGAAAACTAGTTTCCATAGTTTCCCCACAGCAGCAGACGCACATTCATGACGTCCGCTGGCGCATCATAAACACGTCGGATAGTGAAAGTGCATTCGGATTCTCTAAAGTACCGCAGTCTCTTCTCCTAAATCCTTTTGAATTCTCCTATCCACTATCCCTTAACCCCGTGACGTTTCACTCAGAAGTCAAGGAATATGAGATAGGGTTAGAATTTAGGAGCTAATTTTTGGATTATCGGAACGCAACCCTAGTGTTTGGTGACAGTGGCCATTGGGGGAGGTTACTTCCTGGTTTAGAAAAGGGCGTGGCTTCTTCTTCTTTTGGTTTAATGGCAGTTGGCAAACAGCTATAAGATGCATACACCGCCACCTTCCGAAAGGGTGTGGCTGAGCACTGAGGACTCATAAATACTGCAATGAGCCAATTGGGACAAACCACCTGCTTCCATGTCAAAGGGGGGATTTGGGTTTTGTCAGTGTCCTTTGTCTATTCTGTTACTATTAATTATCCCTTGGTTTCAACTTGGTTTGGCCAAGCCACTATATAACTTCCTTGGTTTGATATTGTAGCAGGTCAGTTTGTTGAGTAAACACCTGTAAAGTTGATGCCATGTTTATTTTAGGTATTTTCTGTTGACCTCTTTTATAGGCCTAGTTATTAGAAACGATTGATTTATGATGGACTTTTGGATAAATAAAAAACCCAGTTTATTCAAACCACTCATGTGTCCTGTTGCCTTACTGCTTGGTCCCTGACGTCTTGACACAAAAGGCAGTCATGGTCCTCTAAAACCCTCTGGGCTCACGTGTTTCACTGAGATATGTTCTTCTTAAATGAATCAGCTGCATAAAAAATAGAAATCTAATTTCCTTTTAGAGTTACAATAAAGTTTATATGGCAACCAGTCAAAGTTAATCATGTAGCTGGAAGTCATGCATTTTATGCCATAATTTCATTGGGCAGTATCCAATGGTAATAACGTCAAAATGGGAATCGGCCAATTTGGTTGTTTCACTGGAGTGTGAAGAGGATTGTAATTCAAAGTGCTTTGACGAAAAGTCGAGTTTAGCTTGGTCATCAAGTATAATACAAGAAAAGAGAGGGGACTGATGGGGCTAAGGTGTACGGCAGAATGACAGATACAAATGTCTGAGTCCAATCCACGCACACTGTGGGTGTGTGCATTAATTAATAATAATAATAATAATAATAATAATAATAATACAAAGAGTAGCTAAAGCAGGGTATAAGTACATTAGAAAAACCTCTGTAATACATCATATCTTCAATGTGAGAGACATGCTGTTGCAATATATCATCTACTAGTATCATCCTAGCATCCATCCATTGTGAGTATCAATATCCCTCCAGCCTGGCCAGGGTCAATGCTCTGCACATAAAGATTCTTTGTGAACACAGGAGAGAAAATCCTGTGTATTTGTTTTTTCACTCACACATAAATGTGTTTCTAGTATGCCTTTCATTGTTCCCTATTTTCCCTTTCTATGTCTGTCTGTGCCTTTCTCCATCTCCCTCTCTCCTGGGCCCCAGATGTGCAGTATCTCCACTCGAAAGCGTTTTCCTCTTCTCTGGCACAATAAGCAGTTGTTTGCAGTGTGGAATAACAAAGATTGTCACCATGGATACTCTTCCCGCGAATGCTGAGTGGCCCTTTCCGAGTTCTAAAAGGAGCAATTATCTGATGACATCAAAGACAGGCGACGACGAAAACAAGCAGAACACGGGAATTGCGCACGAGCCATTTCATCAGAAAGGTATGGATGGGGTCTAGTTCGCCTTATTTTGCCAAGGGTAACCTGCTTCAGGCGGATTATGTTCACCTCAGAGGCCGTCATGTAAACATAGTCATTCTACTTCAAATTACCTGGCTTTCATTTATAACAAAAAAAAGAACCCACTTCTCCAGTGTAAACATCAAGCCAGGAGGGGAAGGAAAACTGCTGTCACAATAACTTGAAAATAATCTTGATTTAACATTTCCCTTTTTACACATAGGAAAGTTTATTATAAGATAAATGTTATTTATTTATGAGTTGCAATAATCCGTTGATAAAAGGTATGACTGTTATCTGTGGGTGTGTTGATTGAAACAACTATTGTTACACTAAACTGTCTCTGCAGTTCCCCTGAGCTCTATAAATTGTTTCATTGCCTTGTTTTGCCTTTTATGGTCCAAAACTGTACCATGGGTTGTACTTGGGTTCAGACTCAACACTCAATTTCATTTCCAGATGCGCCGGCAGCTGTTGAAAGTGACAAAGCTCTAAAAACCCACTGTTCACTTCCAGCAAAGCATCTATTGAGCTTCAACTGAACCACAAGGACCTTCGGGCAAATCAGCATTGAAAGCTCTTGACATTTTAGCATTAGAATATTGATTACAATGTTGCTCCCTGAAGAGCTTGGCTAGCATTTTCATATCATGGGACCTAAGAACTCTCAAAAATAATATAGAGTCCATCGAGATGCAAACTCATTATAACCAAGAGATGTTGATCTCTGACAAAGTTCAACATGAATTGCACTCTGGTTCCCTGAAGAGTTTTCCAGAATCTGAATCATTTCACATGACGCTTTGTAAAGTGACTCAGTGACACTAGAGCAGGGAGTTGTTAATAACTACATTGATTTTCAGTCTCAGGACACAGTAATAAAAGGTAAACTTGAGATATAGTATGAATGCATGATAACCTATGGAAAAAAGCTTATAAGAAGGAGGACGTCAGAGCTCAGATGGACTCAGAAGAGACCAAGATAACAGATTCAGATCATATAGACTACTGAATAAAGTTCCAAAATAACTGTGTGATGGGAGAGATGCGTCAGGGCTGAGCTCAGTACAGTTGTTGTGGGGAAAGAGTAGTTTTGAATTGACGTGGTACACACAAGAACAACTACAGCATCTTCAGTGTGTCGACTTATATGAAAATGTGTATATCCTCTTGACAAGCAACCAGTTCTGGTCAGGAAGGTATTAAGAACAACCACTTGGGACGGTAATCAAAATAGTTAGTTTGAAGCATCGTGAGACCATAACAGGAAACAAATCACGGTTTACTTAACCTTGATTGTTTCCCAAAATCCCTTGAACATGAACTTCAATAAATTGTAATAACAGGTGGAAGGTCAAAACTGTTTTTGAATACTGAATCACTTCTTTGTAATAGTTAGTGTTTGGAAGGATGATAAGCTTTCTCTTTTGTTCATAGGTTTGAGGACATGGCTAAATCGTGGCATGGAGGTATAAAATACAGTTGTGAGACAAATACAGTCAGATCCTGTGAGTCAGAGTAATGTGTGGACATTTTAATCCTAATCAACACTGTGTAGAGCATACTTTCAACAGGTTAGAGTCCACATGTTTCATATTCCAACAACTGTCTGTGCAGTTGAGCACACACAGTTAACATTCAAATGTGGAGTCCATTCAAGGATGCCAGAAACAAAGCAGTAAAAGTAAGCCAACCTTTTTTAAATGACTAAAGGTGGTAATAGGTATTATAAATTGGGATCTGATCCAAGAGATGTTTAAGAGAGCACACTTAGAGGAACGAACTGTAGCTGCAAAGTGAGCCTTGGTAGCTAGCAAAGTTTAAGCAGATGTTGAATATTTACTTTCAAATGACTGCAGTTTTTAAGAAGCAGGTAATATATTATATTTCAAGATGTAAATGGTTGTACAGAGTGTGATTTATTGTGCACTGAGCCAGGAGACTGCAAGGTCACTTTACTGAGTGGAATGAGACTTGTGGAATAAATTAGGATGGTGGCCTTTATCGAATATTTGTAGCTGAGAAGTGTTCTATCGTGCAAGGCATGAAGTAGATTTGTAGATTTCAATTATTGGCAATAACCACTCAGGTCATGATGAAAAATAGCATGGCAATAAAAGGTGACAGTAGTAAGGTTTATAACGAAGACTCCACAGATTGTGGGGTTCTTCAAATCAAATCAAGTTTTATTTGTAGAGCACATTTAAAAACGATTTTGGTAGAGCCAAAGTGCTGTACATGTAATTTAAACACATAACATTACATTACATTACATTACATTGCATTTAGCTGACGCTTTTATCCAAAGCGACTTACAATAAGTACATTCGACCAGGAAGACACAACCTTGAAGAAAACAGAATCATATAAGTACATCAGGTTTCATAGAGCCAAACATTTCAAGTGCTACTCAACTGGCTTTAGGTAAGCCAGTCCTTTATTAGTATAAAAGTGCTTCGTTAATAGTTCTAACGCTCAAAGTGGAGTCGAAAGAGATGAGTTTTCAGTTTGCGCCGGAAGATGTGCAAGCTATCTGCCGTCCTGATGTCAATGGGGAGCTCATTCCACCATCTTGGAGCCAGGACAGCAAACCCACGTGTTTTCGCCGATGGGAACTTGGGTCCCCCTCGCAGCGAGGGCGCAACGAGTCGTTTGGCTGATGCAGAGAGTAGTGCACGCGCTGGGGTGTACGGTTTAACCATGTCCTGGATGTAGGAAGGGCCAGATCCATTCGCAGCATGGTAAGCAAGTACCAGTGTCTTGAAGTGGATTCTAGCAGTTACCGGAAGCCAGTGAAGGGAGCGGAGGAGCGGAGTGGTGTGGGAGAATTTAGGAAGGTTGAAGACCAGACGAGCCGCTGCATTCTGGATGAGCTGCAGAGGTCGGATGGCACATGCAGGTAGACCAGCCAGGAGGGAGTTGCAGTAGTCTAGGCGTGAGATGACGAGAGCTTGGACCAGAACCTGAGTCGCTTTCTGAGTCAGCTGGGGACGTATCTTCCTGATGTTGTAAAGCGTGTATCTGCAGCAACGGGTTGTAGCAGCGATGTTTGCAGTGAAGGACAGGTTGTTATCTAGGGTCACACCCAGATTCCTTGCAGTCTGAGTCGGGGAAACAACTGAGGTGCCGATGTTGATTGTTAGGTCAAGAGTGGGACAATCTTTTCCCGGGAGGAAGAGCAGCTCAGACTTGTCAAGGTTGAGCTTGAGGTGGTGAGCAGACATCCACTGAGAGATGTCAGCTAGACAAGCAGAGATGCGTGCAACGACCTGGGTCTCTGAGCGGGGAAAGGACAGAATTAATTGGGTGTCATCAGCGTAGCAGTGGTAAAAAAAACCATGCGGGCTAATGACTGATCCGAGCGAGTTTGTGTACAGGGAGAAGAGGAGGGGACCAAGAACAGAGCCCTGAGGGACCCCCGTAGTTAATTGACAAGGGTCGGACTCAGACCCTCTCCAAGTCACCCTGTAGGTGCGGTCTTTGAGGTATGAGGTGAGGAGGGAAAGTGCAGAGCCTGAAACTCCAAGTTTTTGGAGAGTGCGAAGGAGGATCTGATGATTCACCGTGTCGAATGCAGCAGACAGGTCCAATAGGATGATGACAGAGGAGAGGGATGCAGTTTTGGCAGTGTGCAGTTCCTCCGTGACAGCAATGAGAGCAGTTTCTGTTGAGTGACCTGCCTTGAAACCAGACTGGTGTGGATCCAGAAGGTTGTTCTGATTGAGATAACAGGAGAGTTGTTTAAAGACAGCGCGTTCAAGTGATTTAGACAGGAGCGGGAGGAGAGAGACAGGCCTGTAGTTTATAACATCAGACGGGTTGAGAGTGGGTTTCTTTAGGAGAGGGTTTACTCTTGCCTCCTTGAGACTGTTTGGAAAGTGACCAGAAGTTAGAGAAGTGTTGATGAAATGGGTGAGAAACGGTAGAATATCAGGAGCGATAGTCTGAAGGAGGTTTGAAGGGATAGGGTCCAGAGGACAGGTGGTAGGGCGGGCAGTGGTAATGAGGGTAAGAACCTCACTTGGAGAGAGAGGGGAAAAGGAGGTAAGTGTGTTGGTGGAAGGAGGGTCTGGTGACCCAGCAGTGAGTAAAGGTGAGTCAGAAAAAGAAGAGCGAATATCATCAACCTTTTTTTCAAAGTGGGTAACAAAGTCGCTTGACAGAAGTGAGGAGGGGGGAGGAGCTTTTGGAGGGTCCAAGAGGGTGGAGAAGATGGAAAATAGTTTTTTAGGATTGGAATAGGACATAAAAACACATTACATCACAATAAATCACAACAGATAAAAACAACACATGGAACAGTCAGGAGTCGTAACCCCACTCTAACTAGAAGGCCAGAGAGAAGTAGTGTGTCTTCAGTATGGATTTAAAAGCCCCTAGGGTCTGGGCCGACCTCACATGGAGGGGAAGAGTGTTCAGAGCCTGGGGCCAGCTGCTGCGAAGGCTCGGTGCCCTCGGGTTTTGAGCCTGGTCTTAGGCACTACCAGCCGCAGCTGGTCAGCAGATCCTAAAGCTCTAGCTGGGGTGTAGCGCTGGAGGAGTTCAGCTATATAGGCCGGAGCCAACCCATTTAGTGCTTTAAATACAAATAAAAGGATTTTAAAAAATCAATTCTGAACCGGACTGGAAGCCAGTGTAGTGAGGCCAGAATTGGGGTGATGTGGTCACGCTTTTTGTGGCCAGTCAGGAGACATGCAGCTGCGTTTTGGACTAGCTGCAGGCGTTTAATTGATGCCTGGTCCATACCCACATACAGAGCGTTACAATAGTCCAGTCTTGAGGTCACAAAGGCGTTAATAACCCTTTCCAGGTCTTTAAAAGATAAATACGACTTGGTTTTGGCCAATAGTCTTATTTTAAAAAAGCAGGATTTTACTACGGTGCTGACCTGCTTGTCGAATTTAAAAGTGCTATTAAAGGTCACTCCAAGGTTCAAGACAGAGGGGAGGATGTTTTTACTTAGGGAGCCCAGAATATCAACCGGAGAGGCTAGAGGCAGGTCATGAATCAATGCAGTGGGATCAAAAGAGGGTCTTAAGGACTATGAGCGTGTATTGCCTGCAATGTCTATGACTTTTTGTTTTGTACAGACATTTCAGTTAATAAATCAAATCACAGTTGTATAAAATAAATAAATAAAGACTTTAAGTTGTAAATCACATTTAATCGTGCACTTAGTATTACAAAAAACATGTTGTATCTTGTGAATTGTAAAACAAAGACAATGAATGGGATGAATCGGGAAATACTATTATTGAAAACAAAGGCGAGAATAAAATGTGTTCAGTTATTCATCTGTATAGTTCAAAAGATTTCAAAATTAGCATTTTTCTACAGTGCACAGCGGTAAATTACAGCAGCTCTTGAAGGGTTGCAGTGTTTGATATTCGTGTAAACCAGCTTATTTAGTGGTGCTCAGAAGAAGTTATGTTATTTTTCTCTGACAGGGTTTAATGTGCCATTTTGCTGTTGGCTTTTTGGCTTTCAAAATATGATTCATTCATTGAGGGCGCCAACAACTCAGGGGAAATAGAGGATGTAAATGAGGCACCTGTAGAACAACTGAATAGTCACAGTGTGTGCACAAATGTGAAGCATATTACATCTGAGGATGTACTTTCAGTTCAGTTGGCCTGGAGTTCTGGACTGACAGCTTTGAAACCCTGCTCTGAGGTCCAGTGTGTCTTTGAGCCCGAGTTCTGACACAACACACACACCGCCTGCGGTGATTCACTGACTGAACATAAAACATGCTGAGCATCACAGCCTGTACACAGGGCCGGTGTAGCACTGGCGACATAGGCGGTCGCCTAGGGCGCCAGATCTGGGGGGCCCTGTGATGGTAGTTCTGGGAGGGAAAAAAACATTTTTGACTCATCCTAATTTTCAGCCTTGATGTAACAACATTCATAATTGAGTCACCAAGATTACACTTTTCATTTGCCCTGTACGATGGGTGCTGTAAGTGATGAAAGTGGGGGATCTTGAATTATCAGGCGCCCGCAGCTCACAGCCAAAGTGCAAGCGAGCCTCCGAGCGAGCAAGAGAGAGAGAGCGCGCATCGGTACCGCGGATTGTTGTTGGATTGAGGCTGATAACGATGTTTAGATAAGTTATTGAAGAAACACACTCCTCAATGTCAGTTTCGGTAGTTTAATGACAAGGATGACGACACCCTGAAACAGAGCAATGCAGCAAGATAAGCTGACAAAGTACTACATCCATGCATGTCATGACCAATACAAATATATACAACGACACAGAGTATAGACACACCAAACAATAGTGGAAACAATCTTACATGAATGAGTGGATGAACGTCTCAACTCGAGGCGGAGTGAATGAACAATGTTTGAACTAAAATGGCCGCTCGGCACTTCCGGGTCAAAGCACGGCATACCTGGACAGCGACAGCAGTGACGCTGCCCACTAGTGGCCGGCGATAAACTCTTCATCCCCCCAGACCGGAAAACTATGGGCCGCAATAGATTAACGGTCTAAATCCCGTATCCAGCTGCCGGACTCAGGCTCGTAACGTGCAGGCGGCCTCCTCACGCGGCCTGGCCGAGTAGGCTGGGGCAGCGTCATCGGCGACTGCGGCACCGAGATCGGTGCGCCCAGGAAGGCACCCGTAGGAACGGTGAGGTCAGAGGACGCCTCACCAGCAGGCGTCGGTGGGGAAGCGCCCATAGCCGAGTCGCGGGGTCCAACAGCCGGCCGCTGAGCAATCCCCTGGGGCGTCGCCCAGCCCGGGTGGTTAGGTGGGGGCTGATGGCCCAGGGCAGCGGTGAAGGCGCAGCCAACTGCTCACGGGCGCAGGGTGTGGCCGGCGTGTAGGCACGGAGGAACCGCCGGTTGCGCAGTGTCAGACGTCCCGAACCGTCAATCCTGACCCGATACTGGTCGTGGCCCGGCGACTCCACCACGATCCCTGACCTGTCCCATTTGTGGGAGCTCGGGCCTTGCTGGTTCTTGAGGAATACCCTTTCGCTCGGCGAAAGGGTATTCCTCAAGGAAGGAAGGAAACAAACACACTTGGTTATAAAAAAAATAAACATGAAAGATATACTTAGTTAGAGGCCACTCATGATTAATGCATAGTATCTCACCACTTTCCAATACAGGCAACATACATATAGTACATGTCATCCTAGAATTTCAATATTTACCATGAAGCCCTGATTGTATTGCGACTGGACCGATGCCACACACTAATCCTCGGCTCTTTGATGTCTAATCCATGGCTTGTTCATCTATTTTTTATACACGCTTTTGTATAAAACGTGTACTTGCACACACATGTAACTAAACATCTGCTACTGTGCAGCAGCCACATCTTGGACCCCTGCTGTGTATCAGCCTCCATGTTCACAAAAACATTATCCCACATCCTTAGGTCTTTACTCCTTTCTGTAAACTTAAATGCTTATATTAAACGATTTCCTCTACAGGAACATGTGATAGTGTTCTTGGCCTGATCACGCATGTTCTTGTTATTTTTCATAAAAATAAGTAGGTATTTAAAGTTATATGGTTAGACTACTATTTTGATATGCAGAAGCACAAATAGAAGAAAGTCTCAACAGTGAGCTGCATCCTTACATAATGGTTCAGTATACTAACACATATAAAGAAACAGTTGGAACTCCTTACACCTTGTATTCACAGAGGAGTACACCTGCAGATTAATTTATATTTAGAAACCGGTTTATAAATAACTATGAAGAGAACTATGAAGAGAAATGATCCATGTCTCAGGCTTAGCTAAACATAAACCCTAACTCTCCTTTGATGAGAAAGCGTACAGCAGAAAGAAGGAGGCTCGGACCTTAGGGGATTTTTCACTGAGCGTCATAAACATTTCAAGTATGTACAGTAGTTCTCCAGATAGCTTCTCTACACTTTCATACACGCTAATGCATTCATAATTCATACAGTAGAAATGATGGGGGGAAAAGAAAAACCTCTGGCTCACACTACAACCCACTCCCTCATCAGTAGTATTCAGTAAATATTCTCCATTTTTGTTTAGTCCATGAATACTCATTCACTCATGTAAATGCTTATTGTGTGTATATTTTGGGTTTGCATACACATACTGTAAGGTACATCGTATACTGTGTAAAGGCTCACACCCACACACAGTCACAAAACACAACGACAGCACACAACATCTTTATGCAATACTGAACAACTACACAACACACATGCTGTAGGACTCCATATCCTCCAATCCACCATCTCTCTTCCTGTGTATCCCCCACGAGAAAGCTTCTTTAACAACGCTTCCATCTTATCTATGACTCAGTCATTTAGTCTTCTTTCTCTCATCAGTAATCTTGGATTACTTTCATATTCTTGGCTCCAATTGCTTGTCACATTGTATCTTCTCTTCTTCACAAGATCAGGAAGAGAAAGGAGAAGAGTAGCCAGAGATCACATGCTCACGTTGCATTTCTCTCACAAAAAGGCTATGTATATTCCAGCAAACACAAATAACTGTTCAAAAAACAGAGGCATGCAGTGTTTACCGTGATTTTCATCTAAAAAATGTTTGAGAAGAACTCCCTCTGGGAAGAACTCTGGGATTTTAACCTTGCAGACGAATTACATGCGCAGAAAACTATACAACACAATAGGGAGAGGGAAAACCCCAATAAGCATAAAAGAGCCCCTTTTAAGATATACTACTAACTAATATGTTTGTTGAAAGAAAGCACTGTGATTTACCAAATAATGTCAAACTGTCTTTAAACACTTCTATCAAGTTTGCATTAATGAAATAAAATGGAGTACATTATTCCGAACACACAATTCATGTCTCTTTCTTTATGTTTTCCAGATCACACAGTGCTCCAGCCTGTCAAATAAGCAGACTTTAAAGTGGAATCGTCCCCCTTCACAGCCGTGTTAAAATAATTTACTGGCTGAATTGGCATAGCTTGATTTCAAGGCTGTCTCACAGGCCCAGCTCATCTGATTATTCATGTTCATTATCAAAGTCCTCCCAAATTAGAGGGGACAAAATGAAGGAAAGTGAGCGGAGACGGGTGTGTAAAAATGAAAAGAAGCAAAATAATATTTTTAAACCTGCTCCCTAGACAGAGACAAGAGGTTGACAGGCTCGAGAAAATAATAAGTTAAATCCAAAATAGATTATTTGGTCTATAATTGTAGGTTTTATTTTTAAACTAATATCTTATGGAATAATGATGGCTATAATTACTTCTGAATTGTACCTTTACCTTCTTGTCTTTTTCTGTGACTGCTGTCATGGCTTCTTCAGTGTTGTTGTGAAACCCAGGATTAGTTTTAGTTTCTTTTTAAGTGCTGCTAAAGGCAAAAATAGGATATATCCCCATACAGAGCACCAGCAAGGTGTATACAGTATAATATAGGAACTGATGTATATATCCAAAGTATAACATATAATAAGTACCCTGTATCAAGATTGATGCAAAACAAGTGACATTTGACCTTTTTAGAGAGGTTTAGCAAAACACTAAACTAACTCCACCTCTGAGGTGATTTGGGTGGAAATGGCCGTTTTTACCGTTTCTCTGGAACCCATTGGTCGATTTTGGTGATTGACATATCTTTTTTTACCGTTAGAGCCAATAGAAATCGAAGGGGAATTTCCACATACACCTTACCATTGAGAAATGAGAGCTATGCGCACACAGTTTTGCATGAGAGCGAACCTATCTCTCGCTCTGACATTTGGAAACGGAAAAGCAGGTTTATTGTTTATGGATTATCAGAAATCCTTTCAAATGCGGCTTTCACACCAGCGCTTTCCCCTTTCTAGCTCCGAGCGGGAGCTTTTCTGGTTCAGCTCCAGTTTCCCTTTTCTGCTCCCGCTCTGTTCACACCGCCCAGAGCTGCCGCTGCTGCGTCATGACGTCATTGTTTACGTTTAAATTGTATTTTCGGATCCTGAACGAGACCGCCACCAGAGCGCGTCTCCCCGTTACCTGCAGAAGGAAGCCATGTATGGAGTCAGATTTGGGTCAATATTCTCGCGCGTAAAACAAGCTACTCACGAGCGGAAAATGTGCTTTTACACATGCATAAAATGATCCTCGCGCGCAGATTAAACCCCCGCGAGCGGCTCTGCGCTCGCTCGCGAGAGAGACAGCCCTCTTGCTTGCTCGCGGGAGTGTCAGCCTCGCGGAGTCTGTCTACGCGCGCGTGAAAAGTTTCTGGCACTTTGGGGCGGAGCCACTGGACTTTGATTGACAGCTGCCAGGAAACCCGGGGTTGCCAGGTTTGATAAATGCCTGAACTACCAAGAGCCGAGCAGTGACGGCAGCAAAATCTAGGTGCGTACAGCAGACAGTAGCTAGCAGTTTTCGACGGACACAGCCCACTGAAAAATATATTGTTTTATATCAAATGAATGTATATTACATTACATTGCATTTAGCTGACGCTTGTATCCAAATCGACTTACAATAAGTACATTCGACCAGGAAGACACAACCTTGAAGGAAACAGAATCATATATATATATATATATATATATATATATATATTAGCTGTACACTTTACAAATATAATAGTTTTTTATGGACAACTTTACCATTCAATCTCGTCCAACTGATTTTGCTGCCGTCACTGCTCGGCTCTTGGCAGTTCAGGCATTTATCAAACCTGGCAACCCCGGGTTTCCTGGCAGCTGTCAATCAAAGTCCAGTGACTCCGCCCAAAAGTGCCAGAAACTTTTCACGCGCGCGTAGACAGACTCCGCGAGGCTGACACTCCTGCGAGCAAGCAAGAGGGCTGTCTCTCTCGCTCGCGAGCGCAGAGCCGCTCGCGGGCGCAGAGCTGCTCGCGGGGGTTTAATCTGCGCGCGAGAGTCATTTTATGCGCGTGTAAAAGCACATTTTCCGCTCGTGAGTAGCTTGTTTTACGCGTGAGAATATTGACCCAAATCTGACTCCATACCATGCACGCAACGCAGCCCCGCTCTCTTTAACTCCAGGTGACTTTCTGATTGATTGATTGATTGAAAAGTGTATTAACAGCTTGTATATTGGGTACAGTACAGTACAGCTCAAAACATACAATTGTTAAGGGGATGCAGACCAGAGAAAGACTTTCGTCTTGTTTACATCAGGGTCCCCCATTTCCAATTCATCATATCATTTAAGACATATAAGACATATTTGACATACAGATGGCTTATTTACAATTTACATACAGGTGGTTTTTTACATACAGATTGCTTATTTACAATTTTCATTTTAGATTTCGTTCTAATACATCCTAACCGGACATTTAAGACATACCAAGTCTACAGATATACAGTTAGTAACAGAGTCTAAAATGCGAGTATATACATAGATGGGGGGGGGGGGAAGCCGTCCATTGAACGACAGGTTGAGATTTGTACCATTACCGGGGCCAGTTTTGCAATGCTCTCCCCCGAAGGTGCTCTTTAAGAGAGGTTTTGAAGGTAAGTATAGTTTTACTTTCCTTTACAGTTGTGGGAAGAGCGTTCCACCTTGATGTGGCATAATTGCGAAACGTGTATTCCCCCTTTTTTGTGCCAAATCTGGGTTTCACATGATTTGTGGAGCTCCCTCTGGTGTTATGATCATGGTATTCCTTGACCTTTGGGAAGAATTTTGACATGTACATGGGTACCATAGAGGTGTAGTGGATCTTGTAGACCAGGCCCATTGCAAGTAGCTGTACTCTGTCGTCTACTCTAAGCCATCCTAGGTTGTCAAAGTGGGCAGAGGTGAGGTGGGTTCTAGATGAAAGGTCAAGCAGTAGTCTGACCAGTTTATTTTGCGATGTTTGAAGTTTTATTTTTAGCGCCTTGGAGGTGCTATGGTACCATGACGTGCAAGCATAGTCATAGTACCCTTGAATGAGTGCTCCTGCCAGAGTTTTCAGGGTGTTTTTGTTTACCAGAGAGGAGATCCGGTACAAGAATCTAGTTCTTTGATTGACTTTTTTTATTACATTGGATGCCATTTTGTCACAGGAGAGGTTTGCCTCAAGAATAGATCCTAGGTATGTAATTTCCTTCTTACTTGTGACAATAATGTCGCCCACTGCAACTGAGAAGTCGTCGGATTTGCTGAGATTATGTTTCGAACCGAAGAGAATGGACTCTGTTTTACCCAGGTGTAATGATAATGTATTATCGGCAAGCCAGGTGCAGATTCTGCCGAGCTCGGAGCTGAGGGTTTTTTCAACCTGCAACCTGCTCCTGTCAGAGACCAGCAGGGCTGAGTCGTCCGCGAACAGGAACAAGTTGCAGTCACATGCTGATGACATGTCATTTACATAAATTAGGAACAGTAACGGACCTAATATGCTTCCTTGTGGAACACCACAGCTCACTGGGAGGGGGGGGGACAGAGTACCGTTTACCTCCACCATCTGTTCTCTCCCCTCCAGGTAGGATTGCATCCAGCTCACCGATAGTTTATCAAAACCAATTGCTTTTAGCTTGTCAATCAGAATGGGGTGACTGACAGTGTCGAAAGCCTTTTGTAGGTCCAGCATCACCATGCCGCAGTATTTGCCCTCGTCCACCTCTTGTTTGATGTGGTCGCTCAAATAAAGAAGGCATGTGTCAGTGGAGTGGGATGTTCTAAAGCCAGATTGAAATTCATAGATTAGTTTATTTTCCGCGAGGTACTTTTCGACCTGTTCATATACTATTTTTTCCATGACTTTCGAGATGGAGGTAAGTATAGAAACAGGGCGGTTCTGCCGCTTTCCTCCGTGGTGCAGTGCTGATCGTTTCCCCACGGAGGAAAGTACTTCACAAATTGCAGTACCCATAAGGAGCTGTACAAATGCCGCAGTTTTTGCGTGGCTGTGTATTTAGTTGAAAGCCCAGTGGCGATCTGCTCATCTGTCATCGAAATAACATGCTACAAAGGGGCGGACTGGCCATCTGAGTGTTGAACTTTCCTGTCGGTTCCCAGACCGTAGTCGAGGAGGGCAGAAGCAACAAGCTTCAGGTTCAATAACCCACTTTAGCTTAAATGACTGGAGAGAGGCGAGCTCTTCTTGGGAGGCCGTTGCATTTATTTAGCTGTTCTTCTGTTTCAACAAATACATCACAGACCTCTGTTTTTCTGCTTCCTCGTTTCACTTCCAGAAACATACACACGTTCCCTCACTGTCGCTCTACCATCCACAAACAATCATGCACAAGCCACACCCCTCTCTCTCTCTTAAAGAGACAGCAATCTCATCTCACTCTGCATGACCCTAATATCATAACATGTGTGTTCTGGAGAATCACAGAACGGACGATCGTCCTTATTATTATGCCGTTTAAACCAATTATTTAAATGTGTTTGTTAAATTCGGCATCATGTAAGTTGCGCTGACAGGTCCACACACTGCTTCACCGCAGCGAGGCTCCCCCGCCCTCCTGCTGAGTTGACGAGCGTCAACCATAGACTGTATATATAAATGGACGTAGGGTCCATGACGTCACCCATAGGTTTCTGCAGAGTTGCCGTGAAGCCCTTAGTAGGCGGAGTCGGCCACTAACGGCTCGACAGTGACGTCAGAGTTCAACTCCCGCCTTCTCCAGCCTGCTCCAAATAAGGGCAAAGAGGCGGAGCCGAGGCGGGACCTGCTGCCACCGAGTTGGAAGTTCCAGAGCTAGCTGAAGCTACCAAGCTAAGCTAACATGCTCCCCATCGGCACGCTGCCGTAGCATTTTACGTTTCTAAGGTAAGCGGACATGAAACTATTCAGCAAAACTATAAATAATAATCTAAGTTATTGAGTTTTAACATAATACTTCAGAATCTTAAAACCCCTTAACGTTTGTATGCAATTGTGCTAAATTCAACACTGGAATCAAGCAAATATTAATATGTTTGCATGACATTAGTTATTTATATTTTGATATCACTTAACTATACGTTTAATACATTTAAGTCAAGCTAAGGTATATGTGATGGTAGCTAGTTAGTGCTCTTATCTGTGAGGCCTCCTCCAAACAGCATAATAACCAGACTGTATCATTAAAACTAAGTACCAGTTATAGATCCTTGACTTTAGACAAACAATTCAAAAGACAAAATGTATTTAAAGACCAATCTTTATTTGAATGTGCCTCTTAACTATTAGTTATAATAGTATTGACAATCTAAAAAAACTGAGCAACTCAACAGTCAACTTTATGTTTCTTATTGTCTAAAGCATTTATTATTTTCATTTTCCCCCTCTCATATTCAGTGTGGACGGATTGAGACCGCATGGTGTCCAGAGAGCTGCAGAGACTTCAGGGAGAAACTTCCGTGTGATGGACGTCCTGTCTGTTGGTTTGGAGAGGACTTTCCTCTGCGAGGAGGACCAGGCCTGATGAAGGAGCCCATGCTGGGCAAAGCTGATACCAACTGCACAGGCCTAGTCGGTCACTTTATTTGACTAAATGTGTTTAATACATTTAATAGGTTTACACCTTCTGTCCATATGTGCTTTTTATTTAAAACATTTGATTAACTTTTGGTTCACATTTCAATAAATTGTATTTGTATTTGCACTCCTTTTGTCCATTATTCTTACTGAAAATGTTAGATTACACATTCACATCTGACTGAAGATTGGCCCCATTTATTTGTGACGTTGCAAAACAAGGTACGTGAAGCTCATAAAGTGAGGCAAATAGAAATAATCAGCTGATGGAGTGTAGATGTGGAAATAGCTGCATTCGATCAGCTGACTGTTTTTACAATAAAAGTAGTTTCTTAGTGAATGTTCTGTACTGGTCTTACAATCTCATAACATCAGCTTTTAATGTTCCTCTTGGATGTTCTTCTTGACCCTCAGAGAAGGAGAAAATGTTGTGTCTTTCAGGCATGTCCTTTCCTAACAAAAATGACAGGAAACATAAAACATATTATTGCAGAACAAGTGTGTTATTTATGAAAGCGGTGTGTTTGTGTGTTTAGGGGCTGTAGATATAATTATTTTGTAATTGTAATGTTTTTTTTTTATTTCAACAATGAGCTACAAAGACAATTAGATTATGAATGAACAGTATGAAGTTCATCAACATTGAAATATATGTTATTATCAAAATAATATTTAACTGTTATCAAAACGTAGTGCAACTGTAGCTTGCTCTGTTGTCTCACTGAAAGAATAACTTTTACCACGTTTTTTACAGACAATATTGGGAGATAAATAGTAGCAGTTCTCACTATGTGTTAAATATCTTTGCCTTCAATACATTAAATTAGAAAGCTAACAGTCATATTGCTTGTTAACATCTAAATGTAACTTTTTGCATGGAAAAAACCCTCAACTTCACTGATGTGTAGGTGATCTAGTATTGTTTAATGGAATGTATATCAGTGTATTCAAGTCAATACTTCATTCATTTAAACCAATATCTTTCTTGATTCTTTGTACAGTATGAAAAAATAGTCTTTGTACCTGAGCTGAAGTTCACTGCTGTGAGGAGTCCAGTTCTGTCTCTCACTCTCTGGTCCAGCCTGTCTGCATCACCTGGACACCTTAAACAAACAGATATATATATATGTAAAGTACCATGTGCACAAACAATATAACTGATTCTCTTCTGTTGAACATGTTGGATTGGGTATTGTCCGAGTCAGGGACCTTTTTATTTACTGTAACTTTGGAAGTTGTGTTACCAATGCTTACTGTTTATTTGATACCCATTTGGTAATGCAATTAATAAAAACAACAAGGTTTGGGTTCGTTCTTCAGATGACTGTGACGTTAACGTGTAAGCTCAATAATGAACTCCAGCTCAACCAACCATATTGTAATATCTAAGTAATCATCTTGAAATATGACATTAATAATTGTAATATACACACATCTTATTGTGAGGTTGATTTCACATACACTACTTCGACATTAGCTTGTCTACATACTTGAGCATAGCCAATTTAAATTAACCTTAGATGCATACAGTTCCTACCTACATAATAAAATATCTCTAAGTTACAAGGATGTAACCTTATTTTATCAACCTCAAACAGAAGCCGTTTGTTCAACAGTATTATCCCACTTAACACTTGTCTATTTCGTTTTAACCTTTATATATACAGTCTATGATTTTAACTTGGAGGCTACGATTACAATCGTTAGCACCGATGTAGCTACCACTAGCTTACATGCTAACCCAAGCCTTACCATTCATTACGTAGCTGATTAAAATCATTAACACATAAATAAAGCACTCGAATTTCACTTACCGCATTCATGCACCGTCTGTTTTAACCGCAGAGCGAGTCATAATAGTCCGATATATAAGCATGAAGAACAAACAACCACGGCCGGCTACAAGTTGTGTTTCCTGGATGAGCTGAGCAGGCAGAGTCCCTGTAGCTAGCTTCACGGAGCAGGTAGCAGAGAGACAAGAAGCTAACAGCGGCAGGCACTTGACAGAGCCGTCACTCAATGTGACCACGCCCTAATTTATGCACAAACTTTAAGACCTAATATAAATAAAAGGGTCGCGTTAGAAAACAATTCACTCACAGATCCATAATCATGAAGGTGGAATATAACTATATCGATAATAAAAATGTATGGAGCCAGGGGTAGAAACATGTTTTTTTCTGCTGTAAAGTTGGGCATTTTAACATGGGGGTCTATGGAAATTGCTCCTTTCTGCAGCCATCGCCTATCGGCCAATATATGAACTGCAGTGAGTGGCACTTCCGTATTGGCTTCCCGGCTCTACCCCACAGTTTGCCGCTTGGCGTCAACCCGTTGATAATTCTCGATTGTTGGCACGCTGATAACAATTTTTTTTTTAAATGGCACTTCATATCAAAAAGGTTGCCGACCCCTGGTCTAGACCGACAATTTTTTGGAGCTGGAAGTGAACCGGATTCCGGAGCTAAGAGGTGGCGCCTCTGCGGTGTGAACAGGAAAAAACTGTACTTTTCAGCTCCAGCTCCGACCCGGAGCTGAAAACGCGTTGGTGTGAAAGGGGCAAAAGGGACACAGACACATTGGATTAACCTATGGATTAACTTCAGCAGCGTTTTTATCGTTTTAATGCCATTGAAGACCACTTTTGACCAGACAACGACAAAGGTAAGCCATTTTGCCGTTTTTAGCTACCTAGCGCCACATGTTTTGATGTCTGTTCTTGTTAATATCTTCAAGTTCTTATCATGGAGTAATGATGTATGTACCTATCGATTCTGTGTCATCTCACGATGCTAATCGATGGGTTGGATGTGCAGTTAAGATAAGTAATAAGGGTGTTATGAGTGAATTTCTGTGCCGTAATGCGTTTGCATTTTTTCGCTCGTGGCTAATTCAGAGGCAGAGTATTAGCTTTGTGGTTTTAAAAAAATTTTTTTTAAAAAAAAGATCAGTTAGCTGAGTTTCGTCCCGTTACATGAATATAAAACATTCATAGTTTATTAAATATTAAGATGCCCTCAGACGCTGTTTCCTGCAGATGACGCGTTTTTCCCCCGGTATCGGGGGGCGGTGTAGAACAGGTTAAATAAGAAGAATAGTTGAATGTTTTTTTTTGTAACATTCTTTATTTGTGACCTACAGTACCATCATGCTTTATGCTTTGTGATATCAAGGGCGCAAGCTATCCTTGGGAGAGCGGGGTATGTTGCCTCTGCTTTTCAAATCCCTTTACATTTTTATAGAGTTTAAACGTAACTTAGTATCTTGCACCTCCGACACTTCTCTGATCACACCTGACATTGGGTATAATTGATACATGTTTCTGATCACACCTGACATTGGGTGTAATCAGATACATGTTGCTGTTAAGCAGAGGTCGCGTTAACCGAATATTTTCCATCTATGACGGATTCTTTTTAACAATGACGGACAAATCTGAAAGCAGTCCGTCATTTTGACAGATTAGAACAAACTCGGAACAGCGCCAAAGTTTCCCCGCAGAGAGGCTCCGGTGTTATGCCGTGTTATGCATGCCCTCCAAAAAGGAAATTATACCTTTTCCAAACCTAACTGTGCCGTACAAATCATTGAAATGTCTGTGAGTTTTGGCTTTCCGCTGTGCACGCTCCCGCGAGGTGCAGCAGCCATGCATAACACGGCGCATGTGAACACCCCCCCCCCCCCCCCCCGTTGACAGTTCACGAGCATGCTTCCCCCCCCCCCCTCGTCAGAGTTGTGTAAAGGCTGATGGGTAATTCTGGATTTTGACGGAAGTTTTACGATCCTGTCCGTCAAAATGACGGGCAGCGAAAAAGTCTAGCGCAACCTCTGCTGTTAAGGCACACTCAGTGATGTGGGCTTCTGTTGAGCTGCCCTTCAAAGCTGGAGTTTTGTTGAATTGCTAATATTGTATACATCTGAGCACTCGGTCATTAGAGCCATCAGTAACAATGGAGGTACTAGCAGTAGTTGTCAACATCAAACAGTTGAATGTATTATTGAAAGTGAGTAAATCAACCAAAGAGTTTTTGATACAATGATATATCTCTGATGTGAAGTGTCACCTGTCATATACAAAGTTTGTTTATGTAGCCACTTCAGGATGATAAAATCAAAGCCAAAACCTCTCTGAAGAGTCACCAAAAAAGCATGTTTTTGCTGCTCATGTTTAATATTTCATGTGTAGCACCCACACAGATCTGTAATGTATACCGATACATTTTTTAGTACGCTTATGCATCATTGCAGCACAAAAATAAGTTAAACCACTGGAGTTCAACAAGTAGGAGTTAAGGTGAGTTGGATAAATTAGCAGCTGTTATTTATGCTAGTTGTAGTAGTAATAATACCGCAGTAAATCAACACCCAACCATTGTCAGTAGTGTGGAGTGAGACATAGTGGTATGTTAAGTCAATTGTTAAGTTAATTTGATCCTACTACATTTGTTGATGTGTGCAGAATGATAAAATAATAGCACATCTTTAGAGAGAGCAGTGCTTCTGCTCATGCAGTTAAAGCATTTTGTCTGCCTTGGTCCATTTATTCTCCCCATCTGCTCATCACCCAACAGCTTTTATAATTTCCCCTCCTCTGACCCCTCATGACCCTCCCTTCTCCGTCCCATCTTTCACTGTCAAAGATGATCCTTTCTCCACCTCTTCCTCACCCCACCCAACTCATCGTTTTTTCTTCCCACCTTTCCATTTGCCAGCAAGTGTGAAATGAGAGTGCAATGAGTTGACTTTGAGAGCAGAGAGGATGAAAGCGAGTGGTCTGTCACAGGAGAATGATCTTAACGGGCCTGTCCACCCCCCACATCCTAAACCCATCCACCCCCCACACCAGTGCTCACCTCTCTCTCTCTCTCACACACACACACACACACTCGGTCCATCAGCCAGAGAAAGGTCCGCAGTGACACAGGAGCCATTATTGATCACAATCAAACCAACCAGGCAGCTGGAGTAGTCAACGGTATAGTAGGCCACACGCATCTGACGGAGAATCTCTGAGAAAGACTGTTGTGAACAATGCAAAGGCACACACACACACATACACGCACACTTGCACACATACCAAAACCGTGCCTGGATTTCTCCGTGCTGGCACAAACACATCCATAATCCCATCAAGTCCTCTATCCATTTTCAAATTGGTTTACCCTCCTGACTAAAACTCCAATACGCTTAAACCAAATGATAACTATGAGAAGTAATTGGATTTTAAGAAAAAACACTTTCTTTGAAGACTGTTGCTGCAAAACAATTTCTCAAGCTAAAGCAATGATTTAAAGTGCTGACATAATATGAAAAGCCCTAAGTGTGAATAATGAGGGGCGGCAGTACAATCCAGGAAAAAGTAAGTCTGAACGAGCCTGTTTCTCAAGTTTTGCACCTGTTGTGTCTGCAAAGCTCATTAATACACCTGCTTGAGGTCTCAAACCAAATTAAATAATTGCAAAGGGAGGACTTCCGGTTATGGCAGCTCGCTAGAAAGACGCAACTATCAGTGCTCCGCCAATTTCTGTCTTAAATCCTGTTTTACCCACGTTTTATGACAACCCATCCCCATCGTATCTGGAAAAGACAGTGAAATGCCGGTTGCAGCCGGGAAATTGACTGAAGGACGAACGAAATCCCTTCAATCTAAGCTTGAAAACTTCGGAGCATCCAAGCTACACGTGGAAGCTAAAGAAAGTGTTGCTAGCTCTAGCATAGCGCCGACCATGGCCGCTGTTGAGACGGGTGAGACCGGGCTGGGGGAAGCTGGCTCGAAAATATTGGATGCCATAGGTTCTCTAAAGTCGGAGTTTTCCACAAGACTTAATGGCATTCTAACAAGATTTAAACTAAGATTTAAATTTAAAGGACATCTGGAGAAAATTAAAGCCTGATGCTGTAGAGCAGGGGTAGGCAAGTAAGTTTGGCCTTGGGCCAATTTTTTGCTGAGCTGCAAGATGGCGGACCAGAACATAATCAAAGCCTAATTCAGGGAATTGATTTTGGTAAGAGGGCGCAGCACCCTGTTCCCCGGTTCAGAAAAAACTCTATCGCTGATAACCCTCCATCAACACTCTGATGCACAGTCAGATCCGCTGATTGGTTCACTGATGATATAGGCGCCCAATCCAGAGCCTCTGGCTAGACCCGCCCAAAGGGAGGCTCGTCCTCTCTAGCCCCATTTCAGTCCCAAAGCCAGGGCTATTATCTGTATTTTAACAGACTTATCTTTTAAATTGATGTGTAGCCTATTTATTGTTCTCTTCAAAGTTTATTTTTCTCTGAAATGTTAGGGAGGATGGTCCTCCCTTTCCTCAATGGACGAGCCTCCACTGAGTAAAGTAGAGTTATTAACTAGGTAGCAGTGTTATTTAACATACTTTTATTCTGATAAGTATTGTCAAGTTCTCTGGGTTTTTGGCATTTATTTGAGTGTTTGCCCACATTTGAGAGGCTTGAGGGGCAACAGAGGACGCATGGACAACTGGAATCCTTGTTCCTTTTCTTTATTTCAACTTTTCAAGGACACATTAGGATTCTTTCAGGTTGAAAACCTTTAAAAAATACCAAAGGACAAAATAAATCAATTACAGCAGTTTTGCTTTGCAATTTAATATATTATAACCTAAATTAATCAGTAACCAAGTATTTTACTCAAACTCAATGTATTTAATAGTTAAATAAGTACTTTAATTGACCTGGTTCCCCACAACCATACATTTGCCATATGTGTGGCATACGCTCTATCGAAATCAGTCGAAAGTCGCAACGGCTCATTTCAAAATAAACGTGGATTTGCGTAAAAAAACTAGTTTTTTCGGGGTTCGGGGTGTTTTGTTTGATTTTAAATAAACAAAGTCTTGGATTTCAGAATATGACATTTTTATTTCCAAAATCACACGATAAATACACGTTTGAAGCTTGTAAAGGGAAGATGACAGCTCTCACTCGCCACTCTGCTCTTCCACAGCGCCGCTTCCCCTCCCTCCTCTGACATTATGAATGTAAGCGGATATGTCGGGACAGAATTTATTTTACCGGACAAATTTGAAACTTACCGGTCATATTTCAATAATAATAATAAGAATGGTGTAGCAGAGTTTCCGTTAGCAGGTAATCACCGGACTAGGACCGGATATGCTGATGTTTAAAACTCAGTTAATGGGGCTCATTTTTATATTGCTTCAGTTTATAATCGTTACAGATCGAAAAGTTCAGATTCATTTTTCAATAAATGATTCCACAAACAACAAAAAAAAAATTATTACATTCAAACAAACTACTTGTAGTAGGCTAGATGAAGACGTACATTATTAAAAAGTTTACATTAACTTTGAATAATAACACGGGAGAAACGGATGCTCTCTTTTCCCCTCTCCCTCCCTCTCTCTCCTGACAGCCCGTCAGTTTCTCATGCAGCTCGCTAAACAGTGGGCGGGGCTTCAGGTGATTATGCAGAGCTGCGTGTCTCCGTCAGACTCAGCAGCTGATCTGATCTCTCTCTCGGGTCCGGTTATACTTCACTCGCGTTTATGACCATATCGATCAGATCCAGCTCTCCTGATTGGCCTTCATAGAGAGCACCATCAAACTATTAACAGTGAATATCGGCCGATAATGACCGGCGGCCGATCGATCGGCGGCTAACGGAAACCCTGATGTGCGACTGTCGGTCCTATCAGAGCCGTATAATAGAAGAGTTATGACTAGTGATGGTGAGATGAAGCCTTATGAAGCTTTGAAGCTTTCCAGCCAATTGGTTCGCAAAAGGGTTCATCTCATGAGGCTTCATCGTGGGCTTCATTTGAACACAAACCCCCTGTTGGTCAAAGTGTGTAAAACAGGCAGATTGGACATCTCAACAGTGTGCTCTATCTCATACCGAGTTCCCAATGAGTAAAGCCTTAGAATACCTCTAAACAACGAACATTAAATCATATCTTCATGTTAACAATATTGTTTTTATTCCAGTTGAATGATTGTGATTGAAAAGCCTAAGGAGGCTGGTAAACATTGCAAAGAGGGATTTGCATTCCTTCATAAACTTAACCATGTTGTAGCCTGAGAAAGGCTAAACCATATCAAAGAATACATTTATTAACTACATTGTCTCATTTAGCTGTAGCTTTTATAAACAACAAAAAATACGTATTGTTCAGTCGTTGAACCAGAGACCCTGCGGTTGTGAGTCAACTGCTTTCCAGCTGAGCCACAGCCAGGGTTGGGTTGTAACGGAATACATGTAACGGCGTTACGTAATCAGAATACAAAAAGCAAGTAACTGTATTCAGCTCACGTTACATTTGAAAAACGAGTAATCTGATTACAGTTACTTTCGTAAACCTGAAGTGAATACATTTTGGATTACTTATTGGAATTATTGGTGGAAAGATTTCCTCACAACATTTAATATTCATTACTAAAGGTACAGCCGAATCATCACAGCCCACAAAACCTATTACCGCCGCAGATGGAACAAAAAAGCGTTTGGAAAAAAAATGCGGGTCCGCTCAGTGAAACAATAACAGCGAAACATGGAGGAACACAAGTCTGCGTTTAAATCGCGTGTGAGTGGTTAAAACACATCAGCCTGCGGTCGCTCTTTCTTTAGCCTTACTAATGATTATTTCTGAAGGTAAACACAGTGAAGGCGGTGCGTGAAAGGCACTGCGTGCTCGTCTTCTCAGAGGCTGAGTTAACCCTCCCGCTGCCTCCTGGCGCTGCAGAGATTTCATGAAGTGAAGGAGGTGTTCCTTTTATAAAACAGCTGCGGGCAGCAGATACTGTGAGAGTCACGGACATGAATTCATAGATCAAGGCAGACTGGTGCACACACTCTCCTGTTTTGCCAATCCGGTGCTTAAACAAATATAGCTCTACACCCCTGGCCGTAATGTCCTTAAAATGAAGTCCGAGTTTGACATTTTAATTCATGTCCTGCCAACACTGGCAGGACAGAAGGCGACACGCTCGTTCTAAGCCGTGTCCCTCACTCCTCACATCCCAAGCTGCATCCCCAAAACGTTTATTATGTTGTTACATCGTTTCAGATGTTATGTTTCAGTTGTGCTCTTGATAAGCCATTAAAACAGTAAAAACACATTCCTTTTGCTTTTTGTGTCTCCTGTACACCAAAACATACCCATCTGTGATGGAAAAAGAAAGTAATCCAAAAGTAATCTAAAAGTAATCTGATTACGTTACTTTTTTAAGACACGTAACTGTAACTGTATTCGGATTACTTTCAGAGCCATGTAATCAGTAATCAGTAACTGATTACATTTACAAAGTAACCCTCCCAACCCTGGCCACAGCACACACACTGAATCTCCCTGAAAACACTGGAAGATATGTATTCCTGTATTTATTTCTGTATTTATTCATGTTTTTATTCCTACATTTATTTATGCTTGTATCTATTTATACGTTATGACATGTTCCGACCTCTATATGAGTGAGGGTCTGAGCTCTCTTGATTCCATCGTGTCACCGGGCCCGGGTACAGGAGGGGTAATATGGTTCTTATTATACATCCATTGGTATTATGAGCGTTGTGGTTCAACCGATCTGAATCGCTTCCTGAAGCAGTCACGTGGTATCGACAGGCAGCGAGGCTTCGTTTGTCATCGGTGACGTCACTGGCCCAAAACGATACAAGCCTCGATACTATGGGGGTTATTCCCTATCTTTATTCAAGAGCGTGGTATTTAAATTTGAGAGCATACTTTATGTATTTATTTCCCTCAAACCCTGTCCTCACACTCAAATAGTGCCTGCTTGCACTTAGATTTGCTCTGCTTGTGCTCAAACTGTACGCTTGCACTCAGATATATTGCTGCTTACATATTTTTTCTGCTCAGATTTATTCTGTGCGCGCTCGAAACTTTTGTGCAACAATCCTGTCAAAATCCCTCAACCAATAGGAGGCCAGGTGTCCTTGCGGGTGCGTTCGCTTTACTTATTACAGCGTCCCGTAAGGGCGGTTACTCTTTGGTTTATAAACTCCCGCCCTTCAGGGCTTTATAACATAACATGTACTTCACTTGTTTGATTTACAACTTTTTTTGGGGGGGGGGGAAGCACAGTTAGTATATATATACCAGCACCTTACATAATAGCTACGTTCAGTGGCGGACTGGGACTAAAAATCAGCCCGGGAATCTCGACCGGCCCTCGTTATTGCTAGTAAATTGTCAACGGGGAGAGGGGGGATTGCTAGTGAATTTTCCGACCGGCCCACTTCTTCCTCCAGACTGTTGTTCTGCTCCAGCACTGTTGTGCTACGGCTTGGTTCGGCCCGACGCGAAGCAGAGTGTCGACAACCCCATATTGTATAGATATTCGTATATCACGGCCTGAAGTGAGCTATTGCATTTATAAAACGGTTACCACGTGTGGCTGACAATGTGAAAGAAAAATACACACTCCAATTTAAATAGTTTTTATTATTAAATAATGATGTTCAAAATAAAATAGTCCCTCCGTTGCCTTCTGCACAGAACATAGTGCGAGGTGGTTGCTATGCAACAACAATAACAGCTAGAGAAGCTAGGTGAGTCTGCCTAATGCCTTCAGTTGGTCTTTTGAAAACGTTTTCTTATATTTCTTGTCCCTAATTTTCATTGTTTTCTTGAGAGCTGCATTTTCCTTCCTGATTTTTCTTAGTGCAGCCTTTGCTTTTTTGGTGATTCCTTCTTGGCTCTTTAATTTTCTCTTTAATTGTTGTAATAGATCTGTTTGAATGGCTGCTGGTTCCCTCGTATGCTGACTGGCTGCTGGTTCCCTCGTATGCTTACTGGCTGCTGGCTGAGTGGGTGGTGTCCGCCCTCCCTGTCTCTCCTCACTAGCCATGTCCTCTCTTTCTTCACCCTCACTTTCCTTTCTCTCAGTCTCCTCATCCCTTCTTCCCTCAATCTTTGAGACTAATGTAAGTAGAAGACATGGCACTGTAAATGTTCGAACATTTAAAATATTATACCACTTAAAAATAAGAAATATTACTTTTGTTACTAAGAGTTCATACTTATTATACCTGTGTCACCTTTCACACTATCGCTGTGATCATGAGCTATGGGCTTTGTAGATACAGGTCCCGGGGTGAATCGTGGTGCAGGGGCCCTTCTATTTTTGACCACAGGGCGATGTACGAAGATGGTGGGTATAGCCTCTGCTCTCAGCCTAGTCTTGCCCTTTTTTGTCTTGACAAACTGGTCTGCATCAAAATGTGCCTGCGGAGTGACTTGAGGTTACTTCACACACAGAACAACTGTGTCTGAATCTTGTCTGCCCACATACATATTCCATAGTGGTTGAATACACAGTATTAGGAAACACTTTATACTTACTGGACATGTTATACTCATTACATACTGTATATCAAATATGACCAAGAATGTGAGACAACTTTATAGAAATTCATATCACATCTGTTACTGATGCCATTTGTCATACTTTATTAAATTCACAAATAATAAAGTTCCATAACTTCAGTTGGGAACAAAGACCACACCTTATCTCCCCAAGGCAATTTCCCATCCAATAGGTGTGCTATATAGGTGTGTATAACCCTTTCTCCTGTCTGTTTATCCCTCTTTCAGCACAAGAACCAGAGGGGGATTCAATGGAGCCTGAATACCTGCACTGAGACCCTCACCCTGCACCCTGAGTCTCAACTCTGTGTTTTTCAAGCCTTTCCCTGTTTTTTTGTATTAAACAAAACATTAAGCTTTCCCAATGGTGTGGTTTTCGTTTTGTGAAAAAGTGCAAATGCAGTGTTTGTATATAATTACCTCACATATTTTTTTGCTGTTGGTTGTGAAATTGCTCCTGCTTCCTCCGCTCTGTGTCAGTGGGGAAGCCGTACATTCGTACTCCTTTCTCGGAGCGATTTGAGCATCCCCAGGCAGCACAGCAAACCATGATGGCGACTGGGAGGCAGCACAGCAAACCAGGACAACACGGAGGAAAAGGCACAGACAAACTGCATGATATGCTATTCAATGTTTATTGAATTCCATGTATTTGCAATGGATGTTCCTAAAACAACACATTTAACATCATCATCATCATCATGCTGCTGCTGCTAGTCCTTTGATAGTCACCTGTCGGTCTCCTGTCCTTTCTGAAAGCCATAAAGATGACATTAGTCATTTAGATAACTTGTGTCCTCAATTACCATGGGATTACTGAAACTACCATGAATTTAATAAAATGGTAGACATTAATCTAATCTGAATTTTAAAGCATTACTTTAGATCCCCTCCCTCTAAATATATCAATAAACATTAGAAAGTGATGCTCCTGACTACCATACAAGTTTAAGAAGATAATATTGGTTTTAAAGAATTCAAAGCTATAAATAAACAGCAACAGGCTCTTTAACCAAGGCACTGTTAGCCTAACATGTAAACTAGTTGTTCACACTAATCCTAATATTATCACTTAATATTAGCAAATTCTATTTTATTTTTTAAAACATATTGATGTAAATACATACACATATCGATTTGTTGTATAAATATTGCAAATCAAAACCTTTATTCACTAATAATTACCAAAAATCGTAGTTCTATCTCCTGTTATCAGTGCATTCACATTGCCCGCCATGAACTTCCGGGGAACGATCCTCGTCTACATGAACCACGTGACGATAACCGTTTTTGGACTTCCGTTGTCGTAACTCTTCTATTATACGGCTCTGGGGGGAACCAGGTCAATTAAAGTACTTATTTAACTATTAAATACATTGAGTTTTAAAATACTTGGTTACTGATTAATTTAGGTTATAATATATTAAATTGCAAAGCAAAACTGCTGTAATTGATTTATTTTGTCCTTTGATATTTTTTAAAGGTTTTCAACCTGAAAGAATCCTAATGTGTCCTTGAAAAGTTGAAATAAAGAAAAGGAAAAAGGATTCCAGTTGTCCATGCGTCCCCTTTGCCCCTCAAGCCTCTCAAATGTGGGCAAACACTCAAATAAATGCCAAAAACCCAGAGAACTTGACAATAGGCCTACTTATCAGAATAAAAGTATGTTAAATAACACTGCTACCTAGTTAATAACTCTACTTTACTCAGTGGAGGCTCGTCCATTGAGGAAAGGGAGGACCATCCTCCCTACAATTTCAGAGAAAAATAAACTTTGAAGAGAACAATAAATACACCTCAATTTAAAAGATAAGTCTGTTAAAATACAGATAATAGCCCTGGCTTTGGGACTGAAATGGGGCTAGAGTGGACGAGCCTCCCTTTGGGCGGGTCTAGCCAAAGGCTCTGGTTTGGGCGAACAGGGGCACTGCGCCCTCTTACCAAAATCAATTCCTTGAATTAGGCTTTGATTATGTTCTGGCCCGCCATCTTGCGGCTCAGCAAAAAATTGGCTCACGGCCAAACTTACTTGCCTACCCCTGCTGTAGAATATTCTTGCTACTCTGCTTCTTACAAATCTTATTCCTGTATTGATTACTTTTTGATATCAGCAAATTTGGCTTCTAAAATCAAAGACGGCACTTATGATGGAATCCTTATTTCGGATCATGCACCAAACTCACTGCTTTATGTAGACTCAAGGCTGGTGAGAGATCCTTCTAAATGGCGTTTTCAACAAAAATGGTTGCAAGACTTTGTCACGTATCTTGGCAAACAAATTGATTTATATTTTGAGACAAATACATCGGAAAAATCAGCATCTATAAGATGGGAAGCTTTTAAAGCATTTATTAGAGGCCAAATTATCAACTACACAAGCTCTAAATCCAAAAAAGCTCATCAGAAAATGACAATGTTGGAATCAAAAATTAAAACCCTGGAAAGTGAGGCCTTTCAGAGACCCTGCCCTAAATTACAACAAGAACCGCTAGTACTGAGGTCACAGTATAATGAATTATCAGCTTCTACAGCAGTGACAAGTTTACTAAGACTCAAAAAAACATTTTACGATCAAGGAGAGAAGCCTGGAAATATATTAGCGTGGCGCATTAAACAATTACAAATTGAAAGATCTATTACGTCAATACAGAATAACAAGGGAGATAATACAGTTGATCCTTTAGAAATAAATGAGGCTTTTAAACATTTCTATGAAAAGCTATACGACTCTGACACAAATTCAGATCTGACGCGTCAACATAACTTCTTAGACTCTCTCAATATACCGAGTATCCCAGCAGAAATCAGACCTAGTTTGGAAGGGGAATTATCACTTGAAGAGATCTCTAATGCAATTGATAACATGAAATCTGGGAAAGCTGCAGGACCGGATGGCTTACCCAGATATCTACAAAAAGTTCAAATATAAAATACAATCTCCCCTCTTAAATATGTTGTTAGAATCTTTTAAAAATGAAGTCCTTCCGCCATCACTGAGAGAGGCCTTGATTACATTGTTACCAAAACCAGGTAAACCCTGCAATAGATGCACAAATCTAAGACCAATAAGCCTTCTTAACTCGGATGTAAAGGTGTTATGTAAAATCCTTGCGAAAAGGCTGGAAGGCCTGCTCCCAGGGATAATTAAGGAAGATCAGAATGGGTTTAATCAAGGGTTTCATAATGTCAGGAGGGTACTGAACATTCTGCATAGTCAAAATGACATGCCAGATACTGCTCTCTTGTCGTTGGATGCCGAGAAGGCATTCGATAGGGTCGAATGGCCATATATTTTTGATATCCTCAAACGCTTTGGATGTGGTAACAATTTTTGTAAATGGGATAAATTGTTATACACTGACCCTGTGGCAGAAATACTTACAAATAATACAACCTCAAAACCAATTAAGATTAATAAGGGATGCCGTCAGGGATGTTCGTCAGGGATGTTCTCTATCACCATGACACAATTCCATCAGATTAATGAAAAAAACCTAGAGGACATTATTCAACTTCTGAAATCCTCCTCCTTCTGCCTTGATATTATTCCAACAGGATTTTTAAAAGATGTTTTGCCTTGCATGGCCTCAGATCTACTTCATATAGTAAACAAATCTCTTCACTCAGGTATTTTTCCACAGGCCCTGAAAACTGCAGTCATTAAACCGCTCTTAAAAAAGAATAATCTAGATCAGTGGTTCTCAACCTGTGGTACACGTACCACTGGTGGTACGCGGAGGAATCTGAAATATTTAAAAATATTTAAAAAAAATAAATAAATAAAAACGCAGCCCCGTTCACCACAGAGGAAAGCACTTCACTCATTGCAGTACCCATAAGGATCTGTACAAATGCTGCAGTTTTTGCGTGGCTGTGTCTTTAGTTGAAAGCCCAGTGGCGATCTGCTCATCTCTCATCGAAATAATATGCTACAAAGGGGCGGACTGGCCATCTGTGTGTTGAACTTTCCTGTCGGCTCCCAGACCGTAGTCGAGGAGGGCAGAAGCAACAAGCTTCAGGTTCAGTGGCGGCGGGTCATTAGGGGCAGGTGGGGCACAGCCCCACCTAGTGTCAGAAGAAAGTATTACAAATAATGATTACAAAAAAATACTAAAAAATAAATAAAAAAATATATAAAATATATTTTAAGGTCATGTTTAATAATCTGATTCGTCTGTACATTTCTGTTTTAGTCTGTGTTCTTCTAATTAGTGTCTAGAGTGCCGTTTTGAGCTGTTTAGAGCCATGTGGGACAAAACCCAATCCTGCCCCTCCCTCTCACAGTCTAAGTGAACGGTGATTGTAAAAACTACACTGCGCATGCTCAGAGTATTTTTCTATTTAATGTGTGTGGCAAAAAAATAATGACCGTAGGGGCATAGTGCTCCCATCCCCACCATACGTCATCTCACATAATTCAGAATTGATTGGCTGTAAGTACTCACGTGTGCAGTGCTGCGAAACGTCACGTGTAGTTTGAAGAGGAGACGAGAGAGCAGCATATAGCTAACATCACCAGCGATTAAAAGAAGTAAAAAACTGAAAGAAAATGAATGAAGTTGACCATTTACTGGAGCACACATTTGAGACACTTAGTCTCGGAGAGAAACTGGAGGTAAAGCGCCTCGGTGCCCACCATCCACCGGATTTCCAAATGGTCCAGACTGCGGGCAAAGTTAAACGTGGGTTTAACGCTGAGTGGTTTGCTAAAAAGAAATGGCTAACGGCGAGCATCCAGAATAATTCCCTCTTTTGCTTTCCTTGCCTGCTTTTTGGTGAAGATCAAGGTACTTGGTCGAGGACAGGTTACAAGGACTTAAAGCATCTTTCGGAGAGGACAATGAAGCATGAGAGCAGCAACAGTCATTTGGAAAATGCCGTAAAATTGGGATTACTTGGAAGGGTGAATGTTGCAGCTCAGATTGACAGCGCCTACAGACGCGGCATTGATTCTCATAATAGGAAGGTGGAAGAAAACAGGTACGTGCTTGGTCGGATCATCACCTGTATTAAACTGTGTGGGAAATGTGAGACAGCACTGCGGGGCCACAACGAGTCGGCGGACTCTCTGAATCCAGGGATATTCAGGTCAATTTTCGAGACAATGTGTGAGGGCGATTCCAGGCTTCAACGGCACTACGAAGCTCAGCTTGTTTTCAAAGGGACATCAAGCACCATACAGAATGAACTCTTGGACTGCATGTATGATGTGTACAGGGAGGAAATAGCCAAGCAAGTGGACAACACATCATTTGTTGCCGTT
Source organism: Gymnodraco acuticeps (assembly GCF_902827175.1). Taxonomy (NCBI): domain Eukaryota; kingdom Metazoa; phylum Chordata; class Actinopteri; order Perciformes; family Bathydraconidae; genus Gymnodraco; species Gymnodraco acuticeps. Next base: position 1,400,494 of record NW_022990947.1, read on the forward strand.
CAGGCCGACGAGACAACCGATGTCTCCTGTAAATCGCAAATGGTGATTGTGCTGCGATACATTATGCCTGACCTCACAGTTACAGAGCGTTTTTTGGAGTTTGTGGAAGTAAAGGACAAAAACTGGTGTAGGTCTCTCTAACAGCATCAAGGCTGTTCTGGAACCCCTGAAGCTGAAAGAAAAGCTAATCGCTCAGACCTATGACGGGGCGGCCGTCATGAGCGGTAACGTGCGCGGGGTACAGACGGTGATGAAGGAGACGTACCCAAACGCTCAGTTTGTTCACTGCTACGCCCACCAACTGAACCTGACCCTGCAGCAACTGTGTTCAGCAAGGATGAGCATCCTGAAGGTGTTTTTTGCAGATCTAACTGCTTTTTCCACTTTTTTCTCCGGTGCTCCAAAACGTGTTGCAGCTCTTGCAGAGGCAAAACACAGAGACGCATCCCACGGCCACCGGCTGTGAGATGGAACTTTAAAAGCAGAACTGTGAACGCGGTTTGGGAGACCCGAGATGCACTACTTCAGTGTATGAAGCATATACGCGCACAACCAGGATGGGATGCGGTCACCATAAGTGAGGCATACGGCCTGTCAAAGAAACTGCGGGACCGAGCATTTATGCAGCTCCTGGAGTTTTTTTCGTTGCTTATGCCAGAAGTGGATGTTCTATACAACACTCTGCAAAAACGAAGCATCGATGCACCTGGGATCAACAGCGCGCTCTGCCGTTTCAAGGAAAATGTTCAGAAAATGAGGCAGAAAACTGATGCATTGGCCGCCACTGCTCATGATGGAACAGACGAGCCAGGCCGACGAGTCAGCAGCACAGCGCCGGTGATGAAGGAGGCTTGTGACACAGTCATCTCACAGGTGGAACAGAGGTTCTCACAGAGTGACCATTTGATCGCGGCAAAGCTTGTTGACAGCTCATTCTTCCCACAGCATGTCCTGTCATTTCCTACACCTGAGCTTGACTGCGCCGTGAAACTGTGGCCTGCGTTGGGAAACAAGGAGAAGTTGAAGTCTGAGCTGACCACGCTCTACCGCCACAGTGAGCTTCACACTGGAAACACTGCCCTGTCTCTGTTGAAATCCATTCACGAGAACAACTTGGAGGAAACGTTTGCTGAGACTGTTATTTTGGTCAAAATAATAGTGACAACTCCGATGACGACATCCGAGTCAGAGAGGAACTTTTCCACCCTCAAAAGGATAAAGACTTTCACTCGCAACACCATGGGACAGCCGCGACTTAACGCATTGGCCATGCTTTCAATTGAAAGCCAGTTGATCCAGCAACTACAGGACTTCATCCCCAAAGTGATAGACACATTCTGTCAGAGGAAGGACCGCCGTGCCGCTTTTCTTTTCAAGTGAGCCTTCAGCTTTGGTAAGTTCATTTATGTCATATATTTTGTTGATCTTCTGTGTTTTGCCTCTGCTGGATCGATTGATATTGTGACCTCGATGATGAGTGTCTGTGTTTTCCTTATATTTACAGTCTATGGTGTTTTAATGCTAAAGCATTACGGTTGTTGTTATTGTTAAGAATTACTTTGTGATGGTGACCTTTACTCCATGTATGAAGGTGCATTACTATGACATCCCCACGCTGTGTACGTAAATGTATGCGCTCACAGTGTTGCTCCTGTGGTCTTCAGTATGTAATTTGACACTCCCCCTCTCTCTCTCCTCCCCCCCTCTCTCTGTCCCCCCTCTCTCTCTCCTCCCTCTCTCTGTCCCCCCTCTCTCTCTCTCTCTCTCTCTCTCTCTCCCCGGACCTCTTTCTGCCCCCCCAGTTTTGTACACCTAGAAACGCCACTGTTCAGGTTCAATAACCCACTTTAGCTTAAATGACTGGAGAGAGGCGAGCTCTTCTTGGGAGGCCGTTGCATTTATTTAGCTGTTCTTCTGTTTCACAAAATACATCACAGTTCCTCTGTTTTTCTGCTTCCTCGTTTCACTTCCAGAAACATACACACGTTCTCTCCATAGGTTCTCTCACTGTCGCTCTACCATCCACAAACACACATGCACAAGCCACACCCCTCTCTCTCTCACTCTCTCTCTCTTAAAGGGACAGCGATCTCATCTCACTCTGCATGACCCTAATATCACAACATGTGTGCTCTGGAGAATCACAGAACGGACGATCGTCCTTATTATTATACCGTTTAAACCAATTATTTAAATGTCCTTGTTAAATTCGGCATCATGTAAGTTGCGCTGACAGGTCCACACACTCAGGGCCGCCTTAATGCACGGGCTGACCTGGGCTGAAGCCCAGGGGCCTACGGAGATCGGGGGCCTATCATGAGCCATTAAAAAAATAAATAAAAAGGTTTTTTATTTCGGATGTTTAAAAAAAAAAAGTTAAATAAACAAAGTCTTGGCTTTCAGAATATGAAACTTTTATTTCCAAAATCACACGATAAATACATTTTTGAAGCTAGTAAAGGGAAGAAGACAGCTCTCCCTCGCCACTCTGCTGTTCCCCTCCCTCCGCTGAAATTATGAATGTAAGCGTATAGTAATCATAGATAACACGGCAGGGTCCGTTACAGTTTGTTTTCATCTGATTTCAAATAAACAAAATGTCTTGGCTTTCATTAAACTTGTTTCTGCAAATTCAGATGATAAATACAACTTTGAAGCTTGTAACGGCATAATTACAAGCGGAGAACGGAGTAACTTGACGTCACAGCAGGCATAACAACAGCCGGTGTTTGGGTGTGCAGTGTTTTCCCCGGGAAACAAACACAATACACACAAACGCAAAAATACACAAACACGTATACACACTCGTGAGCTTCCCCCAGACCAGTAATTCAAACGAAAATATCTTACCTAAGTAGTATTTTGATAATTTGCTCCGCTAATCAATCAGATCGATGGATTCCATTTTTCTCAAAAATGATGACTCCGTAACAGTCAGTGGGTACCACTTAACAGCCAATCAGAATGAGAATATGTTTCACATGTGACTTATTCAAATTGCGAGCGATTGAGTGACAGATGAAGGTTGTTTAGGAGAAAAAGTTTGAGAAGAAAAAGTTTGAAAGTGGCGCTCGGAAAAGGAAATTGTTGAGGGAAAAGGAGTTTCGAGACAAGCAGCTATTACAAAAATGCCGAAGCTTACAGGTTATTTTAAACCTGTAGGCCAGGATGAGGAGGAAGGACAGATGAGTTCTGTACCGAGCGGCAGCGCTGCCGGCCGCGGCGCCTCAGAGCCAAGTAGGCCGTCTGGTTCTGATAGCGATGGAGTAGCGGGAGAGGAAAAACAGACAGGAGGGACATTATCTGTTGGAGGAGATGGAGAGGACGATGAGGACTTGCTACGTGGAGGGGAGCCAACGGCAACCGGACAGGTACATGAGGGAGGCCCGATACGTCACTCATCTGGAGGAGAGGACCAGGCGCGCGTAGAGCAGAGTGGAGAAGTGCGATCACAGAGCCTGCTGAGGCTATAAATGACTTTGATTTGTTGTTTAAATAGGGGGCCTACAAAACCCAGCCCCAGGGCCTGATGGCAGGTTAAGGCGGGCTTGCACACACTGCTTCCCCGCAGCGAGGCTCCCCCGCCCTCCTGCTGATAGTTGACGAGCGTCAAGCTCCTCAACCCCCCCCCGTTGATAATTCTCGATCTTATTGAGCACGCTGATAACAATTTTTTTTTTAAATGGCAGTTCATATCAAAAAGGTTGCCGACCCCTATAATAGGCTATTGTTGTTTTTCGATTTAGAAACGGGAAAAAAAAAAATCTTTTTTTTTTGGCGTTGCTATGACGACCATACTACCCGCGAAAGATTAGAACGTTGCAAGCAAGCTATGAAAGAAAGAAGAAAGCTGAATTATGCTAAAAACGTGGCTCAAAACGGGAGGTATACGGAAGAGAGGTACAGAGGAGAACATTACCAGCGAAAGGGAACAAGTGAATGAGGAGGAGGACAGTCAAGCGAGCGCAAGCGCAGGCTCCACCAGCAACGCAACAGTGATATGCGCAGCCACAATGCCGCCCAGTGCTAACGCTGCTAACGTAGCTGCGAGAGACTCCATCAGCAGCAGCGCAAGTGAGTCCATAAAAAAGAGACACAAACCAGTTCGGAAATACAACCAGGGTTACATTAAATTTGGATTCAGCTGCAGTGGGACAGATAATGAGCCCAGACCACAGTGCGTGATTTGTGGTGAAGTGTTAAGTAATAATTCTATGAAACCATCGCACCTCCAACGGCACCTTACAACTAAACACGCCCACCTGCAAGACAAGCCAGCGGAATTCTTTACAAGAAAATGTGATCTACTGAATAAGTGCAAGTCAACGATCCAATCCAGCTGTACACCCATAGCCAAGGCCCAGGAAGCCTCGTATCGTGCCAGCCTCCGCATTGCAAAAGCCGGTAAGCCACACACAATTGGCGAAAAACGTTGTCTCCCACTCGCAAAAGAAATGACAGAAATCATGTGTGGCGAGAAGGCTGCCAAACAGTTACATTTAGTGTCACTTTCAAATGACACTGTGTCACGGAGAATAGTAGAGATGGCAGTGGATGTTAAAAATACATTGATTGAGCGCATTAAAAGTAGTAGCTTATTCCATCCAGCTGGACGAGACTACTGATGTTGCAGATTTGGCCAATTTGATGGTTTATGTCAGATATGAACATGATGGTGCAGCTCAGGAAGACTTTCTGTTCTGTCAACCACTGGAGACCAGAACAACAGCTGAGCACATATTCCAGCTCCTAGACGCGTTTGTGCAAGAGAATGTACTTGAATGGAAAAAGTGTGTTGGAGTCTGCACAGACGGCGCGAGGGCTATGACTGGCCGCCACAGCGGAGTAGCAGCTCGGATCAAAGAGGTCGCACCGGAGATGCGATGGACACACTGCAGCATCCACCGGGAAGCGCTGGCGGTGAAGAAGATGCCCGATGGCTTGAAGTCTGTGCTGGACTCTGCTGTGAAGAGTGTGAACTTCATAAAGGCCCGACCGATGCAGTCTCGCCTATTCCAAGTGCTCTGTGATGAGATGGGCAGCGAGCATGTCCAACTTCTGCTCCATACAGAAGTAAGATGGCTATCAAGAGGGAAAGTGCTTTCAAGGCTTTTTGAATTGCACAGAGAAGTCCAAGTCTTCTTACAGGACAAAAACTTCCCCTTATCAGATATGTTTGATGATTCAGTGTGGCTCAGCCAGTTGGCATACTTGTCAGACATTTTCTCCCGTTTAAACGACCTGAATTTGGGACTACAGGGACTCTCCATCAATGTGTTTGATGTGCAGGACAAAATCAACACAATGCTGAAAAAGTTGGAGTTATTCGAAATCAAAGTCAAGGCTGTTGATGTTTCAGCTTTCCCTGCTTTAGAGAGTTTTCTGTCTGAGAACGAGCTGACCCTTAATGAAGGAGTGAGGGACAACATGGTTGCACACTTTGTCTCACTCAGACAACAGTTCCGCCAGTATTTCCCAGTGATGACCGAAGACAACAGCTGGATGAGAAGCCCGTTCAGCATGGAAGCCTCTGGACTGCCAAATAACTTAACTGTGGCTGAGCAGGAGAGTTTAATAGAGTTGTCTTGTGATGAAACACTAAAGCCTGCTTTCAGAAAGCAGTCTTTAGTGGACTTTTGGATAAAGCAACACAGAGAATACCCCGCCCTGTCTGACAAAGCTGTGCGCTTTCTCCTTCCTTTTGCGACCACATATATGTGCGAGAAAGGCTTCTCTTCCCTTGCTGTTATTAAAACCAAATACAGAAGCAGGCTGTATGCTGAGCCAGACCTGAGACTGAAGCTCACCTCGATTGCCCCAGACATCAAAGGACTGTGTTCACGGAGACAGGCGCAACCTTCTCATTAGATGTAGGTGACTTGTCAATGGACACCAATGTGTGGCAGAGAGAGAGTGAGTGTGTATGAATAAAGTACTGTACAGTTGTCATTTGTTATTATTTGGTTCTGTTCTCACTTGCTGTGTGTGTGTGTGTGTGTGTGTGTGTGTGTGTGTGTGTGTGTGTGTGTGTGTGTGTGTGTGTGTGTGTGTGTGTGTGTGTGTGTGTGTGTGTGTCAAGAAACTGGTACTTGCTTACCATGCTGCGAATGGATCTGGCCCTTCGTACATCCAGGACATGGTTAAACTGTACACCCCAGCGCGTGCACTACGCTCTGCATCAGCCAAACGACTCGCTGCACCCTCGCTGCGAGGGGGACCCAAGTTCCCATCAGCAAAAACACGTGGGTTTGCTATCCCGGCTCCAAGATGGTGGAATGAGCTCCCCATTGACATCAGGACAGCAGATAGCTTGCACATCTTCCAGCGCAGACTGAAAACTCATCTCTTTCGACTCCACTTCGAGCGATATAATTATTAACAAAGCACTTATATACTAATAAAGGACTGGCTTATCTAAAGCCAGTTGAGTAGCACTTGAAATGTTTGGCTCTATGAAACCTGATGTACTTATATGATTCTGTTTTCTTCAAGGTTGTGTCTTCCTGGTCGAATGTACTTATTGTAAGTCGCTTTGGATAAAAGCGTCAGCTAAATTTAATGTAATGTACAGGGGTGCACATAACTTTTTTGCCCTGGTTCTCAAAGGAGCACCTGGAGATGTTGCTTGGTGCTCATCCTTAAAATGAAATAAATAAACCAGTCTTTATTTGCCAGACACACGGCACTGAACACACATGCAGAGGTGAACACAGAACACACATGCAGAGGTGAACACAGAACACACATGCAGAGGTGAACACAGAACACACATGCAGAGGTGAACACAGAACACACATGCAGAGGCGAACACAAGACAACATTAGCACGACCAGTAATACAAGCTGTCATCACTACCCTCCTGACTGTCCTCCTCACTGTCTTCCTCACTGTCAGACATGGTAGCTGATGATGTAGGCCTACTTCTTTCTCTCTGGTTGAGTCTGCGATTAGCTGCTTGCATCCACAAGTCAACAGCTGGGTTTGGGTCAAAAGTCCAGTTTTAAAAGGATATGTTTGGTTACTGTCCTATAGTATACATTGGAATGATTTCAAACCTGTTTATCCCAATAATTATAAAAGGAGTGCCTTGAAAATATGTGTTTACATAAATTGTGACCAAACCGTTTGAACTTAGACTAAAGTGAACTATCTAAACACTCAGAGTCCTTTACCTCACTGAGCTGTAGTTATCAGTCTCTCAGTCTGACTGGAGAGGACTCTCCCTCCACATTATTGTAGAAACATCTTCTTCTTATATCCGCAGCTAGCACCAGATTCTAATAACAACAGCGCCGGTACCGGTGCACCCTCCCTCTCTCCCTCGCACTTTGGCTGTGAGCTGCGGGCGCCAGATAAGCCAACATCCCCCATTTCCATCACTTACAGCGCCCATCGTACAGGGCGAATGACACGTGTAACCGGGGTGAAAAGGGTGTTACATTTACTTAATTATGAATGTTGTTACATCAAGGCCAAAAATTAGGATGGGCCCCAACAGTCAAAAATGTTTTTTTCCCTCCCAGAACTGCCAGCGCCCTAGGCGAAAATAAACGCCAGTGCAACGGGCCGGCCCCGAGTTCATATGCAACTCGCAAATATCTTTCTCTCTCTCTCTCTTCTCTCTCCTCTCTCCCTCTCTCTCAATGTTGGTACGCAAATGCGCCTTTTTTCAAATGACCCGGTGCTCTTTTTTTGGCCGAGGTGCGCCTGCGCACCAGTTATGTGCAGCCCTGGTAATGTAGTGTGTGTGTGTGTGTGTGTGTGTGTGTGTGTGTGTGTGTGTGTGGCCTCAAATATTTCAAAATGAAAAACTAAAAATACTACTCTGGGAATATAAAGAGAGCTGCATTGTTGCAGGACAGTTTGTCTCTGCCTGCCACAGTTTGAGAGAATCAAACTGAGCTGATACACCAAATTCTAAGCAGTTTGTTTATAACTGTTTATGTGTTTATTTGTGTGTATTTGTGTATAGATGTTGCAACTTAGAGCTTTGGCAATATATGTCACTATGGTCATGCTATTAAAGCTATTGCATTTAATTGAGTGTGTGTATGTAGATTGAAGTACTGTACAGTTGTCATTTGTTGTGTGAGAATAAGTTATTATTTTGTTCTTTATGTTCTCAGTTGTGGTGTGTGAGTGAGTGAGTGATGAGTGAGAGGGAGAGGGACTGCCCTTTGTACAAGTAGCTGTTGCTGACAATAAATAATGTTATTATGAATACATTTGCCTCCGAGTCCTGCATGAACTGTACATAGACTGTATTTTAACATTGGTCATATGGTGGTACATGGAGAGCCAACTATTTTCTCAGGTGGTACTTGGTGTAGAAAGGTTGAGAACCACTGATCTAGATGCTTCAGTAATGAACAATTACAGGCCCATATCAAACCTCCCATTTCTAGGTAAAATCATTGAAAAAGTTGTTTTTCAACAGTTGAGTAATTTCTTGCATTTAAATAACTGTTTTGATGTGTTCCAGTCAGGCTTTCGTCCAAACCACAGCACTGAGACTGCTCTTGTAAAGGTCTTCAATGACATCCACTTAAACACAGACAATGGCAGAACTTCAGTGTTAGTATTATTAGATCTCAGTGCTGCGTTTGACACTGTTGACCACAACATATTACTAGACCGACTGGAAAACTGGGTGGGACTTTTGGAAACAGTTCTAAATTGGTTTGAATCCTACTTAAAGGACAGAAAAAACTTTGTTTCTATAGGTAAATACACATCTGAGTTGACAAATATGACATGTGGGGTACCTCAAGGCTCCATCTTGGGGCCTCTTCTCTTTAACATCTACATGCTACCACTGGCTCAGATAATGAAGAACAACAAAATAAGTTACCATAGCTATGCAGATGACACACAAATGTACGTAACAATTTCACCAGGAGACTATGCTCCAATTCAAACACTGAGTAAGTGCATTGAACAAATCAATGACTGGATGTGTCAGAACTTTCTCCAATTAAACAAAGATAAAACTGAGGTAATGGTTTTTGGAGCCAAGGCAGAACAAATAAAAGTTAGCGCTGAGCTTCAGTCTACAATGTTCAAAACAACAGATAAAGCCAGAAATCTAGGTGTAGTCATGGACTCTGACCTGAGTTTCAACAGTCACATTAAAACAGTTACTAAATCAGCCTACTATCACCTAAAGAATATATCTAGGATTAAAAGACTAATGTCACAGCAGGATTTGGAAAAACTTGTCCATGCTTTTATCTTCAGTAGACTGGACTACTGTAATGGTGTCTTTAGTCTCACTAAAAAATCTATTAGAAAGCTGCTTCTGATTCAGAACGCCGCTGCTCGAGTCCTCACTAACACTAAGAAAGTGGATCACATCACTCCTGTTCTGAAGTCTTTACACTGGCTTCCTGTGTGTCAAAGAATAGATTTCAAAATACTGCTGCTGTTATAAATCACTGAATGGTTTAGGCCCAAAATACATTTCTGAACTACTGCTAAATTATGAACCATCCAGATCTCTCAGGTCTTCAGGGACTGGTCAGCTTTCTGTCCCCAGAGTCAGAACTAAACATGGTAAAGCAGCGTTCAGTTATTATGCTCCAAATATCTGGAACAAACTCCCAGAAACCTGCAGGTCCGCTGCAACTCTTACTACTTTTAAATCCAGGCTGAAGACTTTTCTTTTTGTCGCTGCTTTTAATTGAACTATTCATAACTTTTATCCATGTATTTTTTCTTTTAATGTTTATTTTATTAGCTTTTCTTTTTAATGATTGATTTTAAATGCCATTTTCTTAATGTCTTTCATTTTTTGTAAAGCACTTTGAATTGCCTTGTGTTGAAAAGTGCTATATAAATAAACTTGCCTTGCCTTGCCTTACCACTTCTGTTTATAATGGCAATAGAACCGCTGGCCATCGCTATTCGGTCTCATCCACAGATCTCTGGTATAACTATAGGTCAAACGGACCACCGTTTATCTTTATATGCTGATGACGTCATCGTGTTTCTCAGGGACTTGGAGAGATCAATTCCAGTATTATTAGAAGTGATAGAAACATTTGGTGAATTTTCTGGTTACAAAATTAATCATTCCAAATCTTCCATATTGTTATTAAACTCCAAAGAGAGAAGTAGTCCGACTGCATCAGTCTCCCAGTTTAAAGTTGCGGAGCATTTTACATATTTAGGTGTAAAAATAGTGCGTGAATTCTAATTACGATCCTATTATGGATTCAATTACAAGCACAATTAATAGATGGAAGCCTTTGCCGATCTCTTTAATTGGGAGAATTAATATATTAAAAATGAACATACTCTCCAAGTTGCTGTATCTATTCCAAAACATCCCCCTGACTCCTCCTCCAAACTTATTTTCAAAGTTAAGGAAATTATTTTTGAATTTTCTGTGGAACAACAAACGAGCCCGCCTGCGCTTGGCCCTCCTGTATATGCCCTATGATAGAGGGGGACTTGTGTGTCCTAATCCTCTCTGGTACTACTGGGCAACTCAGTTAAGGACTATTGTGTTTTATTTTACAAACGACAACCCCCCGGTCTGGAGAGAGATGGAGAACCAACTTTTAGATTGACCTTTTCCCATGTATTTGTACTAAGCTAATGTGAAGAAACTTGAAAAAAAACCCACTAACCCTATTACTAGGAATATGATAAGAGTCTGGCATGAAGTAAGGAAGTACTTGGGCGAACCTCTCTCTCTCTCTCACGTTTTAGTCAAATTTGGGGAAATTATGACTTCATTCCAGGCAGAGCTGATAATGCGTTTAAGATTTGGTCAGATAAGGGGGTACAGAAAATTCAAGATCTATATAGGCTCAATGATGATAATCTGATGTGGTTTGAGGAGCTTGCAATTAAGCACAACATTTCACGGAAATATCTTTTCAATTTCTTACAAATCAGAAGCTATATTGCAGCAAACCAAAAACAATTATTAACTATACCTCCATACTCACCACTAGAGAAAATAATGTTAAAGGACTTGGGGGGGGGAAACTAATTTCTGCACTTTATAACTTGCTTATATCTGGCTCCCCTGAGTCATCCGAAGCTAAACTTAGGATTTGGAGGGAGGATTTGCAGGAAGACATTTCGATTGATGAGTGGGAAGGTGCCTGTAAGAAAGCTCAATCACAAACAGCGAATACCCGTCTTAAGCTCTTACAATATAACTGGCTGATGTGTACATATATTACCCCAGAAAAGCTAAACAAATTCAATGGTAATATCCCGGACTTATGTTTTAAATGTGGACAATCTAAGGGAACATTCTTTCATTGTGTTAGAGAGTGTACCAAGATAAAAACGTTTTGGGAAGAGGTAAAATGTATGATAGAAAAGATTTTATCATTGCAGTTAATCATGGAGCCCAAGTTTTTTTTGTTAGGGTGTTACCCAAAAGAACACAACATAAGGAAGAGAGAACAAATCTTTTTAAATGTATGTCTGCTGCAGGCAAAACGCATGATAGCACTTTCATGGAAAAATGCTAACAGTCCAAGTATTGGAAAATGGCTAAAAGAACTGTCTGCATGTGTCTCATTGGAGAAAATAACCTATTCAATTAAAGGAAAACAAGAACTATTTAAAAAAGTATGGGGCCCTTTCCTTAACTATCTGGAACATGCAGATCTACTGTAGAGAGTACTCTGGGTCAGCAAATTGGAGATGATTAATGTTCTTCTGCTGGGAGAAGGATAAAAACTAGGGCCGGGACTCGAGTAAAAAAATGAATCTAATTAATTAGAGGCTTTGTAATTAATTAATCGAAATTAATCGCATTTTTAATCACATATAAATATTTGACCTGAGAACAGTGAGAAGCAATTTTTTTCACATGGATTTTAGTATACCATTAGGCGCATTCACACCGCAGTACTTTTCCCACAAAGGTTCATGAGAACTTAGTTCATGAGAACTCTTTGAACCTGGGGGTGGATTAGGCAAATGAAGCCGCTGACGTCACTTCTTCTTCTTCTGCATTGGGTTTACTGGCAGGCAGCAAACCACTTCACGGCGTATACTGCCGCCCAAAGTCCCCGGCCGGAAGTCCCCAAGTTGGGGACTGGCTTCAGTAGAAGCTGCTGGGAGTCCCAGCAGCCTTCCGAGTAAATCGCCAGAACGCCGACACCTCCTCATCTCCACCGCTCCCATGTTTTATTTTGTGTTGCCATAAGTTAGTCTCTCTGCGTTTCTGCGCTGGGCTAATGCTAATGCTAATAATGCTAATGCGAGGATAATAAAATGGCGGCTTCACAAAACTTTTTGGGAGTTTTACGGGGCGTGGTTTGCAATCCGCCCAGCCAATCAGAAATATAGCTCTTTTCTCACAAGAGAGCCGTACGAAAGTCCCTGCTCTCTAGCAGCTCTCTGCTCTCTAGCAGGGACTTTCGTGGGGGTAAAAAGGTTCTCATGAACTAATTTTAGTACCGGCTCTTTTTGGTGTGAACGCGATAAAAGAGGCTAACGTCCACGCTAGCTTCCACGCTAGCTGCTATATGTTTTGCATTGAGGTGATACTTGAGGCTTGATGTGCTGCGGTGATATGCGAATTCCTTTTTGCATAATTTGCACACAACCGTGCTCTTATCGACGCTTCCATCCGTCCGTTTTTTAAAACAACATTTCCCACTGTTGTTCACTGTGGTTTGTTGTTGTCTGAAGTCATGAACGTTAGTTGGTGCTCCAGTATAATCGTTACGCCTGAAACTCATCCAGTGAGAAACGTTCCGCGGTGCAAAAATAAGTGCGATTAAAACGCGTTAATTTTTGTGTAATTAATTAATCTTAATTAACGCGTTAAAGTCCCGGCCCTAATAAAAACCTTTCCCATCTGCCTTCATGTTTGTATATTTCCTTACTTAGCCTACCCACGTGTTTGTGAAGTTAATTTTATTTATTTATTTTATGTATGTGACTTGTAATGTACTTTAATTTGGTATGTCTTGTGGATGTTTGTGTACTGTCTTATATATTGTCTATACAAAAAAAATAATAATAATAATTGCAAAGGAACAGTTTACAATATCGGGAAGTTTCTTTTCTTGGCTGGTAACAGTATGTGTTTTTGTGTCTCGCACATGTACGCACACCCAAACTCACACTCCCACACATAGGGGACATATAAAGGACAGAGGCATCCATCAACCCTGACGGAGACATGGTGTTACTGTCAAAAGGCTAATATGCTCTTGTAGAAAAGAAGAAAGCAAAAAAGACAGAGACTCAGCCCAAGAGCAAGGAAAGAGCAAGAGATACATCTCTGCGGATATTTTTCCCTCTTTTATATGTTTAAATATTGATCTTAAAGAATCATACTGCTGCTCCATGAAATGTTAAACTCTAGAGTGCAACGTGTGAGATATGTAAATTATCTTTCTACCACACACTTTAAATGTAAGCTTTCCATTTGTTATGTTGGATGACTATATTAGAAATTTCATTAGCTATGTAATTTATTCAAAGATGAGAATGGAGGATGAGACTTTTTGTCATACTATGAAAACTTAAACTGACTTGACAAAAATATTTTTGGACAAGGTCTGTTTATTCACTCATTATCGCTTCAGAAGATTGGGTTCGCCTACATAGTAGTTATTGAATTGTATATGTTAAAAAATACATTTTTCTGAGCATTTTTTTAAAAAGGACCTTTTCTTTGTTTCTGAAATTTGAACATTTAAATATCCCGTGACTACTGGAAAAACTTCTCCTTCATAGGTGCATTGTGGGATCTTATTGGAATTTACTAATGTACCTTGCTGTAATGTTAAAACGGGCTACATTTCTGCACATGTCTCCTGAGGAATGCAAATCAGACTTAAAATATGGAGGGCAGATGCAAATTAAATGTCTCTTTTTTATAACATGCATGCCATTGCAATGGGCAGAGACTCAATTTATTTGTATTAGTCAAATACATTCAAAATCTTTACCTGTACCAGTGTTGGTATATTTGTGGTTAACAATATAATACCAGAATGTCCTTATTGGACATGGCTGTTTGTCGCCTGCTGACCTCAAAATGTAACGGCACACTGTTGCCCTAAAATATTCTCTGGAAAATCGGAAAAATCAATCAATCAGACAAACGTCATTCAACTCCCAGTGACTTCCTGTCGTAACCTTCTGACACACAAGCTGGTGATCCCTCTGGAGTCCCGGGTTAAATGTTTTATTGAAGAATTGTATACAATACAGTAAACCATATTCACAGCTAAAGCTTTTAGTCTACCTTACCATCATCCAAGGGTAGTTCTCATTCATAACACTCCGTTCGATGTCTCACTATGGGATGCGCCTCAACGTGTAATGCATCAGAAGTATCAATCTCATTACGCCAATCCTGATTGGCTGGTGATCTTGACGACTACGTCAGGGAATCCACCCACCCTTTAAGTAGCTTGCGCTACGTCGCAGCGTCATTCAAACACCTCTTCTCGCTTCGGAGCACATCTCAAAAATATCAGTAGCCGGGCTAGCTTAACGCTGCGTCCACACTACAGCGTCGACAGCTTCAAAAACAGTTTCCAACGCGTCTGCCCATTCATTTTGAATGGGGTGACGTCACGTTGCCTCGCTTTTCGCCGAACTGAATTGTGGGTAGCATAGCGGTCCGTCTCCGGCGTCAGTCAATCAAATCCCGTTTCTGAAAATCTGACAGCTCAAGCCCTAGCCAATCAAACCGTGTCTAAGCTGGGAGAGATATCCCGCCGTTCATTTCTATATTTCAAAAAAAGATGGAGGAGAAATTAATTATCGCCGTAGCAAATCACCCGGTTTTGTATGACCAGACCCTCTTCACCTACCGGGATACAAACCGGAAGAACCAGTCATGGAGGGAGGTGGCAGAGACAGTGGGTGAAACTGGTAGGTTTTCGCCTGTTTTGGGGAGTTTATATATATATATATATTGCTCGCATAAAATCCCTGGGGTTTTTTGCTTTGTATGTCGGGGGCGGGAGATTCATGTGATTGGTTGTTGGTCGCGTTGCTCGAATAAAATCCCCAAGCTTCAGACACACCCAGCTCCAAGCTTTTTTTGAAGCTGTAGTGTGGACAGGCCGTAACTGTCCAGACTGAACCACAAGCTAACCTTCGGTCGCCGGACGCTTGCCGGCTACTTTTGCGTCGCACAAAGATTTGATTTATTAACACACCAGTTAATACTAAAATCTGCCCCGCCGTTTTTTTCCCTAAATAACGGTAAGGTTTTGGGGGGTTTTTTTCAAACGGTAACATACCTGTTACTGGTTTGTCCCTCCACGTCGACACCCCGGCGAGCGAGGATGGACCCTTCTCTCCCTCACACCAGAGGAGACGGAGGCTCGACTCTGTGGCTGCGGGTTCAAGATTTCGAGCACGGAATCACACCAGGTCTGCTCGTCCTGCCTTGGGCTGGAACATGCCCGAAAGGCTATCAACACCCCCGGTTCGTGCGGACACTGTGCCCGCTTCACCACCAAGAGCCTCCGCCAACGGCTAGCGCGCCAAGCTAGCCTGTCGGGACAAGACCCCTTCATGCCTGTTGATTTGCCGGCCAGCAATCGAGGCATGGTGGCGACCGCCGCGGGAGTTGAGCCCCGCGCTGTGTCAAGCTGGGGCTCAACGGCGGAGGCAGCCGCGGGAATGGAGCCCCGCGCTGTGACAAGCTGGGGCTCCCAACTGGACCTCACCGTGGTTCCACCCGCGGAGGATGTCCTGGAGCTGGATTACATGGAGGAAGATGAAGAGGATAACTCTGAGTTCCTCTTATCCGACACAGACGAAGACGAAGATGACATCTTCGTCCCATCTGCTCAGGCTGCCAAGCCGGAGGCGGTGTCCACTCCCCCAGGCGAAAGCGCGCCAACTTCGCCCCGCCTCAGCATGGAGTTACAGGCCGTGTGCCAACGAGCTACGTCCAGGCTGGACATCCTCTGGCCTGAAGTAGCCAAGGAGACCTCCAGATCTCGCTATGAGGGGAAGAACTTGCCCCAAGCCGCGAGGATGACGAGGCAGCTTCTCCCAGTCTTTCCAGAGCTGCTGGACGAGGTGTCTGTCTCGTGGAGAGACCGCCCTTTCAGCAATCCAGGGAGCCTCCTCTTTGGACTTTGAGGGCATGGAGAAGCTCGGCTTGCTCCGCATGCCGCCTATGGAGCAGCTTGTGGCAGCCCACCTCCAACCGCGGCTGTCTTCGGCACCTAGCAGGAACCCCACGCTGCCGCGCAAAAGCAGACCGTTTCCAGTCAGCAATGACCGAACGGGCTTACAAAGCGGCCGCTTTGTCCGTCAGGGCGCTCAATGTCTCGTCAATGCTGACCGCTTACCAGGCGGAGCTCTGTGAGGACATGACGAACAAACCTGAGCCTGCCGTGTGGGACGAAATCACAGCGATCACGGACATAAGTTTGCCTCCGTGTGCAGCCCTATGCAATCCAATCCACGGGCAAATCGCTGGGGATGATGGTGGTGCAGGAGAGAGCCAGGTGGCTTAGCCTGACGAACCTTCCGGACGGGAAAAAGAGGACGTCTTGGACATGCCAATTGTCCCCGAGGGCATATTTGGCACCGCTCTGGCTTCAATGCAGCAGCGGTGTGAGGCCAAAAAGAAGGAGGATGAGGCTCTCCAGCTTTGTCTTCCCCGAAAGGTCCAGCCGCCGCCTCCAACGGCCCCACGACAGACCTTCACTCAGGCTGCCTCACGTCCTTCCCATTTCAAGATCCCGAAACGGCAAAAGCCACAGCCCGCCCCGGGTCTTCCGCCCAGACACGAGGCGAGGACGAGCTGGCCAAGAAAGTCCCCGGTTCCGGCAGCAGCCGCACAGGCACAGCCGGCCCAGACCTTCGGCCATCAGGTGAGGAAAAAGAAGCGAGCAGCCTGACAGCCTTCCCTCCTCTCCTCGGTGAAAGAGCTGGAAGTTCCCTGTTTTCCAGCCCCAGAACGTGTTCCACACGTGTTCAATGCTCATGTGTTTCCGGGGTGCAACCACGCCCCCATCTTCCCGCCGCCTCGAGAGATGTCAGAACGTCATCCTCAAGTTCGCGGCATGAGGGAGATAGACTTCACGTCAAAGACAGCAGGTTCTGCTGCTCGTTCAAGTCACACAAACACATGTCCTTGTTTTCTAATAAAACATTTTCCACTGTCGTTTCTAGGCTTAAAGCCAAGGGCGCAGTCAAAAATAATGAAAAGAAAAACAATAAACAGTCAGGTGACTGCTCCGCTTCTGAGAGTGGCTGTTGCCTCTCTCAGAATGCGGACGGTAACCGAGTCTGTGAACGCATCATCGCTGCGCTCATGCGCAGTGTCGACCGAGTTTGTTAGCCTGGGATACCACCGTGTTCAGACACTAGAGGGCCCCATAACACAACCAATAAAGACACAGAGAGCAGACAACAGCGAAGTGATCACATCTCCACTCGCTCTGAGAAGCGAAAGGTGGAAGGTGCTCACAAGCTCTGCTTGGGTTTTCAAAACTATATCACGGGGCTACAGACTCCAATTCGCTGTCACCCCCCTCACTTCTCGGGCATTGTGCATTCACAAGTCCGGGGAGAGTCGGCTCATATTCTAGAGCAGGAGATTCTCTCGCTACTAGAAAAGAAAGCCATATCCATAATACCCTCCGAACAGAGTCAGAGCGGCTTCCATTCCAAATATTTCCTCGTTCCCAAACGGGGAGGGAACGGAATTCGCCCTATCCTAGATTTAAGGGCTCTGAAGTATCTCAGAAAATACAAATTCCGAATGCTCACTCACACATCTCTGCTGCGTCTCGTACGTCAGTTACTCGTTACTTTTCACTATAAGTAAAAAATAATTTTTGGACGGACACTATAATTTACAGTTTTTTTACTATGTTCAATTTGAATTTTCTTTAAAATAAAAAACTGATATTGATTCTGACTTTTCTACATCCAACTAACAGGTTTATCATTACTTTGAGAAAAAAGATTATTAATTTTCCCCTTTTAGAAATGTAGTTATGGTTATTTGTTCTGGAAATGTCCTTTTCGAGCCTGAGACCTGAAAAATAGGCTCAGTGCTTAACAGGTTAAATGGGACCTATCATGCAAAATTCACTTTTGGATGTCTTTTATACATAAACATGTGTCCCCGGTGTGTCGGGGAACTCAAGCAGCATCAGAAAATAAAAAACGGGGGTACAACGGAACTGATCCAGATTTGCGTCCGATATGACGTAATATCGGAAATGTAGGCTGGCTTTGCACCCACGGCCCTATCAGAAACGTTGCTATCAGAAACAATGCCCGACTGTTTTGGACCTAATATGCTCGGTGCATGTTTACATTAGCATCGCTAACACTCAGAGCTAAACTGTACTGCACAGAGCATTACATTGCATTTAGCTGACGCTTTTATCCAAAGCGACTTACAATAAGTGCGTTCGACCAACAAGATACAAACTTGAAGAAAACAGAATCATATAAGTACATCAGGTTTCATAGAGCTAAAACATTTCAAGTGCTACTCAACTGGCTTTAGATTAGGGTGACCAGACGTCCCCGTTTTCTAATAACGTAACGTAGTAACGTTCACAAGGTGAGTCGGAAACAGGCTTCTCGTTATTAGGCTTTAATAACTCTTGTTTGACAACAGATGATCACAGGTACATGTACACTTTGCGGGTTCTACCTCACACTAACATAACTCCTACCCCCACATATATACATATATATAGCAGTGTCTACGTCACAACTCCCCGCCCTCCCCCGTCCGCTCCCCCAACCACAGGCCCGTACCTCAACCAGCATCACTGTGCAGCTCTATGATTGGCAGAGAGACGGGGGATGCCTGAGTGACACCCTGGACATCCTATGCACGGTCGCTACACTACCCCCCCCCACTACAAAGTTTCTCGCCCACGAGGAACAAATAAACACAGCACAATACTACATCTACACACTGTACTATGACTAGGAAGGTCTGGGTGAACTACCATCGCTTCCAGTGAGACCAGGGCGCATTCTTGCCCTCTACAGGAACTGAGGGGTCTCACTATAACTTTACTACCAAACAAAGTCTCTGAAGCGACCCGGGGGTCGTGTCTGCCTTCTCGGCAGGGGGACTGGGGTCAGGAAGACCGGGGTCGCCGGATCTGGCCCAGGCGGCGAAAAAATGGGGGGACTCTCAGTCCCTGATGGGGGACTGCTGCTCTGTTCGCCGGGGGGCCTGAGTGGGGATGTCGAGGGGACGGCTGTGGGCCCCGATGTTCCTTGGGTCTGTGGGGAAGCGACTCCTCTGTACGGAGCCAACCTGTCTCTGTGTAGCACCACTTTTCTCCCCTTTGGTGGGAGCTGCACCCTGAAGACCACTTCCCCCACCCTCTCCAGTACTCTGCAGGGACCAAACCACTGACTGTCCAGTTTTGGGCACCGGCCTTTCTTTCGTTGTGGGCTGTAGACCCAAACCAGCTCCCCGGCCCGGAAATGCTGCCCTCTGGTCCTGGTGTCGTAGTTCCGCTTCTGTCTCACCGCAGCACTTTTCTGCTGATCGCAGTCCTGAAGTCTCCTGGCGTAATCAGGACCTGGAGGCGTGTCTAGGGAATCTGGTGGCCGACCAAACGCCAACACAGCAGGGGTTCGAAGCTCTCTCCCCAGCATGAGGAGGGCAGGCGAACAGGCTGAGGACTCCTGGATTGCAGACCGACATGCCATGAGCACAAGGGGCAGATGCTCGTCCCAGTCGCGCTGATGCTGAGACGTGAGGATGGCCAGCTGCTGTCCCATGGTGCGATGGAATCTCTCGACTAGTCCGTCGCTCTGTGGTCGCAAGGGGGAGGTGCATGTTTTGTGCATGCCCAGTTGTGAGCACATGGAGGCGAACACCCGGGACTCGAAATGTCTCCCCTGGTCACTGTGCAGGGTCTCCGGCACTCCAAAACGGCTGAACATGCCGGCCACCAAGGCATCTGCGACTGTCTCTGCTTCTTGATCAGGGAGAGCATATGCCTCCGGCCACTTTGTGAAGTAGTCTATGGCCGTGAGAACGTAGCGGTTACCCCTGTTTGACAAGGGTAGAGGCCCCACCACATCAACCGCTACTCTCTCCATCGGGGCCCCGATGGGAAACTGTTGCAGCGGAGCATGGGACCGACCAGGGGGGCCCTTCCGCGCCACACACGGATCACAGCGGCGACAGAAGTCTTCGACATCCCTCCTGCACTGCCCCCAGTAGCAGCCCTGACGAAGGCGCCGGAGAGTCTTAGTGACGCCAAAGGGCCCAGAGCCTGCCGTTCCATGCATGGCCTTGAGTACGACCTCTTGCAGACCCCTCGGGACCACCACTTGCCAACTCTTCTCCCCCGTTGGTGGCTCCTTCCACGCCCGCTGTAGTACGCCCTGACACAGACGTAGTGTCTCAAACTGAGACCACAGCCCCTTGGTTGCTTTGGAGAGCACTGCCACTTCCTCCCACGGTGGCCGCTGCTGCGACTCAACCCACTGCAGTACAGGCTATAGAACGGCGTCCCGCTCTTGCTTCCACTCTGTCACATTCACTGTCTGGAGCTCCCGGCAGATAACCTCTTCCACTTGCTGCGCTGCCGCACAGACGATGTCCTCCTCCAGCAGCTCCTTTTCACGAGTCTCTCTCTTCTCGCAGTAGTGGCATCCGCCGGCGGCACACGGGCGGCGGGAGAGAGCGTCTGCATTTGTGTGGCGCACCCCAGCCCGGTGCTCCACCCTGAAGTCAAAAGCTTGGAGCTCTTCTAGCCACCTGGCGACCTGCCCTTCTGGCTCTTTGAACGTCATGAGCCACTGTAATGCAGAGTGATCCGTCCTCACCGTGAACGCCTGCCCGCACAGGTAGTACTTAAAGTGCCTGATGGACAGCACCACTGCCAAAAGTTCCCTGCGGGTGACGCAGTATCGTCGCTCCGCTTTGTTGAACGCCCGGCTGAAGTATGCCACCACCCGCTCCCCCTCTGGTGTAGTCTGGGAGAGCACTCCGCCTACCCCAACGCCGCTAGCGTCTGTGTCCAGGGTGAACGGCAGCCTGGGGTTGGCTGGGGCGAGAACCGGGGATTCACTCAAGGCACGCCGAAGGCCGTCAAACGCTGCTTGACATTGCTCAGACCACAGGAATTCCCTGTCCTTCTTCAGCAGCTGGAACAGGGGTGCGGCAGTGCAAGCAAAACCCCGTACAAACTTCCTGTAGTACGAGGCCAGGCCCAGGAAACTCTTCAGCTGTTTCTGGTTGCGAGGATTTGGCCAGCCTGTGACCGCCTGCACTTTCTCGTGCAGGGTGCCGATGCCCTCACCCCCCACTTTGTGGCCCAGGAAAAGTGACCTCTCTCTGCAGGAAATGACACTTATCTGGATGTAGCTTCAAACCAGCGGCTCTGATCCTCTCCAGCACCACTCTCAGAGATCCCAGGGCCACCTCAAACGAGCTGCCATGCACCAGGATGTCGTCCAGGTAAACCAAACACTGTTGGCGGGGAATCCCAGACAGCACCCTGTCCATCAATCGCACAAAGGTGGCCGGGGCATTACACAGCCCAAAACTGAGGACCTTCAACTGCCATAGTCCCCAGCCGGTGCAGAAAGCCGTTTTTGGTCTGGCCTCTGGGGCAAGAGGGACTTGGTAATACCTGCTGCGGAGGTCCAAGGAAGAGAACCACGACGACCCTGCGACCAGGTCCAGGGACTCATCGATGCGGGGAAGGGGGTATGAATCCTTCTTGGTGACCCCGTTCACCGGTCTGTAGTCTGAGCACAGCCGCCAGCCACCTGTCTTCTTCGGGACCATGACTACAGGTGCTGCCGAGCCCACGGGCTGTCGGAGGGCTCAATAATGTCTGCCTGCAGCATGCTCTGCACTGCCTCGTCGCAAGCCTGCCGACGAGCCAGGGGAAGTCGGCGCGGGCGACACCTGATGGGACGCGAGTCCCCCGTATCAATCTCGTGTTCCACCAGATGCGTTCGGCCCACCTCCTCCTCCTTCATGGCAAAACTGCCCTGGAACTCTAGCAGAAGCTGCCCCAATTGCTCTTGCTGCTCGGGATTTAGGCCGCCACAGTTCTTCCTCCACACCTCCAATACTGCAGACTGAGCCTCTTCTACCTCCGTCTGGGGTAACTGGGGGGGGGCTGTGCTCGGGTGGCGCAGTCCGGGGGTGACAGGTGGGGAATTGTCCTGAGTGGGCGTCACCGGGGATGCCGGAATGGAGGGAGGGTTTTCCTCGGTTTCTAGGGTACTCACGGTGGGTGTAGGGGGTCTCCCCGCAGGCTCAGCAGGGTTGTGGATACGGGTCATAGAAATCACAGGCCCCCCCCGGAAACTCACTGTGCCTGCTTGAAGATCCAGGAGGCAGCCCGTCGCCTTCAAAAAGTCCAAACCCAGAATACACGGGTCCTGTACATCCGCTATCCACACGGGGTGCCGCACTTCAACTCCCCCCACCGACACAGACAACACGCCTCTTCCTTTCATAGCCGCCAACTCTCCTGTGACTGTGCGTAGACGCACCGATGTCGGCTCGAACATAGTCCCACTGGGCAACACATCTGCTCTCACCAGGGTTACTGTAGAGCCTGTGTCCACCAGTGCAGCGCAGCAGGAGTCCCCACCAGCACGGCCCACCGCGACGACAGGCTCCACGCCTGTGCTGTCATCTTCTTCAGGAGGGCGTAGAGTCTGGCTCCCCCGGCTGTGCTGTCGGGCTCCTTCCTCGGATGTCTGAGTCGGTGGCAATAGAGCTGTGGTTTGGTTGGGGAGTCTTTGGGCTTGGTTCCACATATTCTCCTTTATTCTCCGTTTCCCTGGGCCCGGGGTGCATTGGGGCAGTCTCTGGCCAAATGTCCTGGCTGACCACACCCCCAGCAGACCCTGGTACTTGGTCTGTGTGTTGGCTGCAGAGAAACAGCCCTTATAATTTCCGTCATCTCGGTAACCCATGCAGGCTTCTCCTCCTCCCTGCAGCTCCTCACAGCCGGTACTGCCGGCACTCCGCTGCTCCTAGCAGCTCCACTCCACACGTTCTCTCTCTCCACAGCCATCTCCAAGGCCGCCTGCAAGGACTGTGGATGCTGCAGCTGTACCTCGACCCTCAAGTCCGCAGGTCGGAGAGCCCTGATGAATATATCACGTGCCAGCTCACTCTGCACTCCGGGTGGCATGTGTGCATACGCCCGCCGCGTCAGGCTCTCCACGTTGTTAGCCAACGCACGCAGCGTCTCTCCAAACTCCCTACAGCTGTTACTCAACTCGTTCCGGAGCAGCTCTGGCGGGAAACACTGTCCAAACCGCCTCTTCAAAAGCCCCCGCTAACGCTTCATAGTTGAGTCGGTCCACAGGGCTAAGCAGTAGCAGACATGAAAGAGCCTCGTCTGTGAGGCACAACGCTAGCTGTAGTGCTTTAGTCTCTATTGACCACCCCCCGGCATGTGCAAGTATTTCAAATTGGGCATGGAAAGCCTCCCAGTCTGCCTTACCCGAGTATTTGGGTGTTTTCACGGACCCGGCGGCGGCTGCTGCTGGTTGATGGGCGCCGCCATTATTGTTTACATCCAGCTAGGAAATGGCGCTGAAGACGGTGACATTCCCGCGTCTCTAGCCATCTTCACCGCCGACTCTCTCAGGCGCTCTCTCGCCTCCCGTGCACTCCTGAACTCTCTACTCATGTCCTTCGACCACCCGCATGCTCCATCTTCCTCTTCATCACTACTTTCCTGCTTCACTCCCATCATGCTGAACTTTTCCATCTCCGCTAGCTTCCCGGCTAGCTCCGTGACGCAGTTACTGACTCCCGTCAGGATAGACGTCCTCCGTTCGAAAAGTCACTTCTGACACCAATGTAACGTTCACAAGGTGAGTCGGAAACAGGCTTCTCGTTATTAGGCTTTAATAACTCTTGTTTGACAACAGATGATCACAGGTACATGTACACTTTGTGGGTTCTACCTCACACTAACCTAACTCCTACCCCCACACATATATATATATATATATATATATATATATATATATATATATATATATATATATATATATATATATATATATATATAGCAGTGTCTACGTCACAACTCCCCGCCCTCCCCCGTCCGCTCCCCCAACCACAGGCCCGCACCTCAACCAGCATCACTGTGCAGCTCTATGATTGGCAGAGAGACGGGGGATGCCTGAGTGACACCCTGGACATCCTATGCAGGGTCGCTACAATACGTTAAAAACACATAGCAACGTGAAATAAAACGTTTCATGTCAGGAAACACTGGGTAAACACTACAGACTGTGGTCAAGCCAGCCCCCACTTCGGAAAAAACAGTCAAGTCAGCCCAACCCTGTCTCCTAAAAATTACGTTCCCACAGAACTAAACTGCATTCTCAATTACGTTTAGCTTGAAACGTATTTACTCCCACGTTACGTTCGTTATGAACGTATCTAAAATACGTTTATTTTCTACATATCTTCTAGAAACATATTTTCTCCCACGTTACGTTCCTTATGAACGTATCTTAAATACGTTTATTTTCTACATATCTTTGCCATTTATTGTCTTGCTTATAATAATGATAATAGTCATTTATAAATATCATTTTAGAGCACACCTTTGAAATCGAGAATCAGGCTCGATATATGGTTAAATGAATAACACATGAATATCACATGAATATCCCGCCCCCGACATACAAAGCAAAAAAACCCGGTTCTTCTACACTATTGTCAAATAGGAAGGGCTATGATGAACATTTATTTTTTTAACATTTTGAACATTTATGAGATTAATGTTTATGGTGCTATTTTATGCTACATTCCATGCTGGCTAATGATACTGTCTATGCTTGCTAGCAACAAAGTAAACTAGCAACGAAGTAAACTGGATATAAAATCCCCAAACAAGCGAAAACCTACCAGTTTCACCCACTGCCTCTGCCTCCTCCCTCCATGCCTGGTTCCTCCGGTTTGTATCCCGGTAAGTAAATAGGGACTGGTCATAAAGAACCGGGTGATTTGCTACCGCAATAACTAAGTTCTCCTCCATTTTTGTGGAATATAGAAATGAACTGCGGGTCTCGTTCTCCCAGCTTGCACGCGGTTTGATTGGCTAGCGCTTGAACTGTCAGATTTGCATAAACGGATCTGATTGGCTGTCGCTTCCAGCTCAGCCTCAAAAGTTGAACATTGTTCAACTTTGGAATCCTGAACATCCTGGAAATCCTGGAAATCTTCGCCTCGCCCCCCCACAATGCAATTCGGCGACAAGCGAGGGAAAGTGACGTCATCCCCATTCAAAGTCAATGGGCGGAGACGCGCTGGAAGCGGTGGACAAATCGCCAAAAGCTGCTGTGTGGACGGGCCGTAAGAAGAAAGGACAATAACAGAAGAGCTCTGTGGCTTCAGGCTTGATCGCTGTTCAAATGACAGCGTTGGTTTCCCCAAAAGTGGGCGGGGCTGTAAAGTGACGTAGATTTTACTATCATCTATTATTCAAAACCATGCTATTTATTCTAACGTAAATTACATGCCAGTGTTTTATCTTTTTATTTATTTTAAATCGTATAAACGTCTGTGAGGAAAATAAATGGGGTTTAGAGCCTCAAAATACTGAAATCTGTATTTTTTTTAATCTTTTCCTTCTAATTTGTTATTCTTTTCTAAATAACACACTGTTATTTACTCAACAATAACACACAATTATCCTTGTTTTTATTTATTTGTTTAATTCTATAATCTTGGGCTTTTTAGCCGTAAATAAAGTCACCAGAAACAGACGGGACATTTCGAGATTTACGATGGCCGAAGACACTACACTACCCATAATCCCCAGCTATCGTTTGGGACTACAGTCCCGTTGACTAACCCCGTGATGTTGGAGTGGCAGTGCGCCAAGGTTACGCCGAGCGTCAAGCTCTTTGAAATGGAACGAAACCACGGCAGACTATTCAAAACTGGACTCGAACGCCCCCCGAGAACTACACATGCTGGCTATTGTGTTTCGCAACATGTTCTCTATGGCACGTATCTACTGGGAATTGTAGTTTTAAAAGACGTTTTTCCCAAAATTAGAAGTTGCCAGTATTAAACTGTGTACAGCCCTGGAGGTTTAGGCGATAGGAAACACATTGGTGTGTACACATTTAAAACATGTAATTACTAAATGGGTAAAAGTCGCTTATATCCATAATGGGCAGCATTAATATATATATACCCACACGACAGCTCATTGTGACTTTGTAATTCTACTCCACTACAATTCAGAGGTTAACCTGGTATTTTTACTCCACTACATTTAGTTTAGTTACTTTGCAGATTCTGATTAATGATGTGAAATATAAACAACCCTTAAAGCAGACTTTAGTTACACCTGAGTAAAATTCAGGGAAGATGATTGTCAAGTGCCAACAATCAGGAGAGATATTTGATAGTTGGTGCTTGAGAAGACTAAACATTTATCTGCAGATCTCTATAAAGTATATTCATTACTCGTTATTCTGTACTAATAGTTAATTAAAAACTGTATAATGGCTATTTTGCACATCCCTTTCAAGATTTCAAGATTTTCTAAGGTTTCTTGATCATATACACAACTTGGGTCGCAGGTTCCTCAACAGCGCATTACAAGACATCTATCAATATGTGTGTATACCTCCACCATTAAACTGTCATATTCTGCACATTTCTTATTCTATCTACATACATAAGAGTATAATTAATGTGTATAATATCAGTTAAAAGAAGTGCTTCAACATAGTTAACATTGCAGGAAAGCAATATATTAGACGTTAAGTACTTTGTCAGGCTTAATATTCATCGGTAGATAGATACCCCCAAAGCTTTTTTCTTGTTTAAAATAAGACCTTAACCTAAAGTATTCTTTAATGTGTTAATAAAGGTTAATTCGTTTTTCTGT
The DNA here is from genome assembly GCF_902827175.1 of Gymnodraco acuticeps. Lineage (NCBI taxonomy): Eukaryota > Metazoa > Chordata > Actinopteri > Perciformes > Bathydraconidae > Gymnodraco > Gymnodraco acuticeps. Next base: position 1,427,355 of record NW_022990947.1, read on the forward strand.
TTTGCACATCCTCATATTAATATCTTTGTACATCTGGCACTAAACTGTTTTATTGTAGAGATCACTTATAGTATCTTCTTGACTTTTTATATTCTATATTTCTATCATTGACCTTCTACTTTCCCCCTATGAAAGTATGTACTCTTAATATTGTTTTCATCAAATAACATTATTCAACAAAAATAATTCAATAACGTGCTTTAACCACTAGGCGGTGCACACAAGGTACACACAGCATACTAATAATAACTTTGTATTATTAGTGTAGAACACTTATGTATGTATAACATCTGAAGATGTGTAGTTTTATTCATGTTTTTACATAATTTTACAGGATATTGCTATATTATTTCACATGTTTTACTTCTACACATTAATATCTGATTTGTAAAACATCACAGACAGAAAGGTATATCCGTCATTTAATGGTACGCTATTGAAATTCTGAATCCATAGATGTGTCTCCCATCACCCAAATCCCCTGACTATTCTCTCAACTCAGTATTTACATTCTTATATTCAAAGAAAATCAGTAATATCTTTAAAAACTACAAGTCCTTTTCTATCAGCTGTGCACCGTTATGGTGTAAATATAACCTATTATCTACCAATTGGATCAAATATAAAAGTCAGCCGAATTACTATTGATACTGCAAGGAGACGTATTTTGTGAAAAGAAATTGAAGATGTTGTTTAATTGCTGATATATTTATGATCCACATCAAGTATTCAGTTTTGGCGGCAGTTCCTCATGTTTGTCTAGAAGTCTTCTCATCAGGGCTCTATAAATAAAGAACTACGGCAGATGTATAATATTTAATGCAGCCGAACCGTGTATTACAATGCCGTTATGTGATGACTTCCAAAGAGAAAAGCAAGAACACTCTGAATTAGGTATTATTTTATTTTTCGTTTTCGGATATCACAACTTATTAACACCATATACCAGCGTTTATTGCGGCTAAAACATCCAATCAACGAGCTTCAAGCTGAGGATCTTGGGTAATCAGTTCGGTGGGTTTGTGGTGTGTATCGCTCGAAATGTCCCGCCTGTTTCCGGTGACTTTATTTACGGCTAAAAAGCCCAAGATTATAGAATTAAACGAATAAATAAAAACAAGGATAATTGTGTGTTATGGTTGAGTAAATAACAGTGTGTTATTTAGAAAATAATAACAAATTAGAAGGAAAAGATTTTAAAAAATACAGATTTCAGTATTTTGAGGCTCTAAACCCCATTTATTTTCCTCACAGACGGGAAAAAAGTCCGACATTATACGATTTAAAATAAAAACAAATAAATAAAAAGATAAAACACTGGCATGTAATTTACGTTAGAATAAATAGAATGGTTTTGAATAATAGATGATAGTAAAACGTCACTTTACAGCCCCGCCCACTTTTGGGGAAACCAACGCTGTCATTTGAACGGCGATCAAGCCTGAAGCCACAGAGCTCTTCTTTTACTGTCCTTTCTTCTTAGAGGAAGTACAGAAACAAGTAACTCTGGATTTGTTTTAATCTTTGAGGTGCAATAAACGACACAGCAGCTTTTTGTCATGTTAAAACTATTATTTTCTGCCTCGCTCATGAGAGTAACAGCTGCCGAAATTACAGCCTCGCCTACTGATTTTAATTTAACCATATATCGAGCCCGATTCTCGATTTCAAATGTGTGCTCTAAAATGATATTTATAAATGACTATTATCATTATTATAAGCAAGGCAATAAATGGCAAAGATATGTAGAAAATAAACGTATTTAAGATACGTTCATAACGAACGTAACGTGGGAGAAAATACGTTTCTAGAAGATATGTAGAAAACAAACGTATTTAAGATACATTCATAACGAACGTAACGTGGGAGAAGATATGTTTCTAGAAGATATGTAGAAAATAAACGTATTTGAGATACGTTCATAACAAACGTAACGTGGGAGAAAATACGTTTCTAGCTAAACGTAATTGAGAATGCAGTTTAGTTCTGTGGGAACGTAATTTTTAGGAGACAGGGTTGGTCAGCCTGCACGTTGTATTGCGGTGCGCGAATATCCTATGCAGTACGGTAGAGGCCTGTTATTAACGCGTTAACTTGACAGCCCTAGTTTTTATACAAGAATTTTTTTTAAAACTGTCAAATTATCAAAGACTTATTTCACTCTAGGGTGATAGCAGGACACCCCATCTAGTCACTCAGAGAGAATCAGGACAATCTGATGTAGAGTTTCAAAATAAAATACCTTTGTAGTCTCATATATGAGCTATCATCCCTCTATTTTTAGATAAGAATAAAACAAAAACTATCCAGTATCAAAGACTTATTTCACTTCAGGGTGATAGCAGGACAGCCCATCTAATCACTCAGAGAGAATCAGGACAATCTGATGTACAGTTTCAAAATTAAAAAGACCTTTGAAGTCTCATATATGAGCTATCGTCCTTCTGTTTGTATCCAACATTTAAAATGTTCGAATTACATTGAAGCAGAATTGTTCCCCTTTTTTCTTTAACAATGAAGAAAAATGGATATGTTAATGAGATTTTGACCGCAAAACTAAAAATGTCCCCGGTTTTAATTTTGAAAATCTGGTCACCTTACTTTAGATAAGCCAGTCCTTTATTAGTATATAAGTGCTTTGTTAGTAATTCTATCGCTCAAAGTGGAGTCGAAAGAGATGAGTTTTCAGTCTGCGCCGGAAGATGTGCAAGCTATCTGCTGTCCTGATGTCAATGGGGAGCTCATTCCACCATTTTGGAGCCAGGATAGCAAACCGACGTGTTTTTGCTGATGGGAACTTGGGTCCCCCTTGCAGTGCGGGTGCAGCGAGCTGTTTGACTGATGCAGAGCGGAGTGCACGTGCTGGGGTGTACAGTTTAACCATGTCCTGGATGTAGGAAGGGCCAGATCCATTCACAGCATGGTACGCAAGTACAAGTGGCGGCTGGTGGAAAATATTTTTGGTGGGGCTATGGAAATAGGGACCAAACCATACTAGGGCGGTCCGGGGGCATCCTCCCCCGGAATTTTTTTTGAGAAATAACCCCTTCAATTATGACTTCTGGTGATGTTAGAGGGAGGGGGGGGGGGAGGACAAATTGAGTCTTAAAAATATGAGATAATCCATAATCTTCAGTGTGGTTAGCTATCAATCTTCCAAAACTGTGCAACAGTACAGTAGGCCCACACAAACTGCAGAACACTGGTGCTTTGGGAACACTCAAATGATTTAATTCCCATTTAAAATCAGGAGACTAAATACGAACATTATGTGTGTGTGTGTGTGTGTGTGTGTGTGTGTGTGTGTGTGTGTGTGTGTGTGTGTGTGTGTGTGTGTGTGTGTGTGTGTCATACTTGCCAACCCTCCCGATTTTCGTGGGAGACTCCCGATTTCAGTGCCCTCTCCCGGGTTTCCTCCCGGGGTCATATTTCTCCCGCATTTCTCCCGATTTCTGACAAAATCAGATTTCCTCACGACTGTTTCCACTCGGACTTTAATACAGCTACACCATTGTTTGGTTTCCATGGTAGCGCGTCTCTTTAGCAGCGCACGCAACTCAAAGTTTGAGAGAGTAAGGAAGATGAAAACTGAACAAGAATCGACAACTCCACCCTCTGCTCACTCTTTTCCTGTAAAATACAGGTCCAGCCCACACATATGCTCCATGGTGCTACAGGCATTGCCCTTACAACTATAATAAACATGTAAATGTTAATCTACAGCTCCGGCGATCCACTAGCACCGGAGTCTCCACCTGCAGACGCAGCCATCCTCGACAACTACTGTAGCGTCACCTTGGATACGAGTCCAAACTACTCACAGACACACAGGCCAGGGCGCCCTTTGAGCATCAGATCTGACGACGCTGATTGGCTGAAATTATGTTTCGGCGGCATAGTATACAGATAGCAACAGTCAGCTTGTTGGCTGCTGCTGCTCTGGCTGAGGGCTCCTTTCTACCGCCCGGACGAGAGAGGGTAATGATACACGCTGTGGCCAGGTAGGAAACATTTTGACTTATCAGTAACTTTAGACATCGTAAAACAAATTTAAACGTGATGTTATTGTAGATTATACATTTTACTGATACCAACTATATAATGTTTACCTTGTTCATTAAAAAAAAATATATATATTTTTTTTTTATTGACAATCAAAAATGTGGGAAGAGGGGGGGCGGCGCCCCTATGGGCCGGCCGCCACTGGCAAGTACCATTGTCTTGAAGTGGATTCTAGCAGTGAAGGGAGCGGAGGAGCGGCGTGGTGTGGGAACATTTAGGAAGGTTGAAGACCAGACGAGCCGCTGCATTCTGGATGAGCTGCAGATGTTGGATGGCACATGCAGGTAGACCATGCCAGGAGGGAGTTGCAGTAGTCTAGGCGTGAGATGACGAGAGCCTGGGCCAAAACCTGCATCGCTTTCTGGGTCAGGTGGGGACGTATCCTCCTGATGTTGTAAAGCGTGTATCTGCAGCAGCGGGTTGTAGCAGCGATGTTTGCAGTGAAGGACAGTTTGTTACACCCAGATTCCTTGCAGTCTGAGTCGGGGAAACAATAGAGGTGCTGATGTTGATTGTCAGGTCAAGAGTGGGACAATCTTTTCCCGGGAAGGAAAAGCAGTTCAGTCTTGTCAAGGTTGAGCTTGAGGTGGTGAGCAGACATCCACTGAGAGATGTTTGCTAGACAAGCAGAGATGCATGCGACGACCTGGGTCTCTGAGCGTGGGAAAGGACAGAATTAATTGGGTGTCGTCAGCGTAGCAGTGGTATGAAAAACCATGCGGGCTAATGACAGATCCGAGCGAGTTTGTGTACAGGGAGAAGAGGAGGGGACCAAGAACAGAGCCCTGAGGGACCCCTGTAGTTAATTGACAAGGGTCGGACTCGGACCCTCTCCAAGTTACCCTGTAGGTACGGTCTTTGAGGTATGAGGTGAAGAGGGAAAGTGCAGAGCCTGAAACTCCAAGTTCACCGTGTTGAATGCAGCAGACAGGTCCAGAAGGATGATGACAGAGGAGAGGGAGGCGGCTTTAGCAGTGTGCAGTTCCTCAGAGACAGCAAGGAGGGCAGTTTATGTTGAGTGACCTGCCTTGAAACCAGACTGGTGCGGATCCAGAAGGTTGTTCTGATGAAGATAACAGGAGAGTTGTTTAAAGAGAGCGCGTTCAAGTGTTTTAGACAGGAACGGGAGGAGAGAGACATGCCTGTAGTTTATAACATCGGACGGGTTGAGAGTGGGTTTCTTTAGGAGAGGGTTTACTCTTGCCTCCTTGAGACTGTTTGGAAAGTGACCAGAAGTTAGAGAAGTGTTGATTAAATGAGAGAAACGGTAGAATATCAGGAGCGATAGTCTGAAGGAGGTTTGAAGGGATAGGGTCCAGAGGACAGGTGGTAGGGCGGGCAGAGGTAATGAGGGTAAGAACCTCACTTGGAGAGAGAGGGGGAAAAGGAGGTTAGTGTGTGGGTGAAAGGTGGGTCTGGTGACCCAGTGGTGAGTAAAGGTGAGTCAGAAAAAGAAGAGCGAATATCATCAACCTTTTTTTCAAAGTGGTTAACAAAGTCGCTTGACAGAAGGGAGGAGGGGGGGAGGGGCTTTGGGGGGTTCCAAGAGGGTGGAGAAGATGGAAATTAGTTTTTTGGGATTGGAATAGGAAGATTGGATCTTATCTTGAAAGAAAGTGCTTTTTGCCTGAGAGATCGAAGCAGAGAAAGAGGAGAGGAGAGCCTGATAGGTTAGGAGGTCGTCATGGTGTTTGGATTTCCACCGTTTCCGCTCTGCTGCCTGAAGGATGGTTCTATTAGCACGCAGTGCGTCATTTAGCCAGGGAGCAGGAGGGGACTGACGAGCCTGCCGAGATGTGAGAGGACAGAGAGAGGACAGAGAGAGTCCAGAGAGGAGAGTTTCTGCAGCAGAGTTTGGAGGCAGGAGTTGGAACGAGTCAGAGGAAGGGAGGGCTGAGAGTACCGATGAGGCAAGGGTAGAGGAGGAGAGGGAACAAAGGTTGCGGCGGACAGGTGCAGAATTAGAAGAGATTAGTTTGTTATGTTTGGAAAGGGGTAGAGAGAATGAAATTAAGAAGTGATCCGAGGTGTGGAGCGGGTTTACAGAGAGGTTAGAAGTAGAGCAGTTGCTTGAGAATATGAGATCAATGACATTGCCAGCTTGATGAGTTGGTGGGGATGGAGACAGTGAGAAAGCAAAGGCGGTTAAAAGAGATGTTAGTTCAGATGTCTTCCCTGTCTGGAGGTTGAAGTCTCCGAGAAGTACAGCGGGAGGGCCAGTTTCAGGGATGTGTGAGAGGAGATTATCTAATTCCTCCAAGAAGTCCCCCAAGGGGCCTGGTGGACGGTAGAGAACAACAATGGTTAATTGTATAGGATGGGTTACTGTGACGGCATGGAATTCAAAGGTGGAAGGAGTGAAGTTAGGTAGCTTGAAGAGGGAAAAGCTCCATTTGGGAGAGAGCAGGAGACCAGTGCCACCTCCTCTGCCAGTGGGTCTGGGTGTATGGGAGAAGGAATATGCTGTGGAGAGAGCTGCTGGGGTGGATGTGTTGGATGGAGTAATCCAGGTCTCAGTGAGAGCAAGGAAATCCAGAGACTGCAGGGAGGCGTAGCCAGAGATGAAGTCAGCCTTAGGAACAGCTGGCTGGCAGTTCCACAGGCCACCTGAAACTAGATGTTGGATCTCAGTGGAGCATGTGGGATAGACGAGAGCAAGCCGGTTATAACGGTTAAGAGATACACGGGGCCAGTGATAATTGCGAGAAGACACATAAACAGGAATGGAGAAAATACACATGATTATAGCATGAGGGGCTAAAAAATAAAATAAAATAAAACAGCGATACTTGGCTCAATCAAAGTAGGATTTGCCTCCTCTTTGCCTCCCATCGTGACTCCAGCAGGACTCCTTTGTCTTTGTCAGTCTTACTCCAGCAGGTAGTGATGGCAGTTTGACACTGAAGCTTCGAACGGAGCTTCAACCCTGGACTTCCTATTCCATAGAAGCAGTGCTTCGAAGCTTGCTTCAAATCACGTGACACATGACGTCCGAAGCAGCAACTGCTTCAAATCACGTTACATATGACGTCAGAAGCAGCAACTGCTTCAAATCACTTGACATGTGACGTCCGAACCAGCAACTGCTTCATTTCCTGAATGAATCACTTGACTGGTTCACGGTCCATTCACGCGATTCAATGCACTGCCTCGTCTCGATTCTGACAGGTTGAAAGTTTTGAATTTGAGCACTTCAACACTTTATGACCACTCTAAACAATGCACAATGTGTGAGTTGTTGTCGTAGTTTGCGTTGTTGCTGTTGAGTTGTTGTTGGTATTGCATTTGAATTGTAGTATCATTATAGAGCAAGCCAGGAAGAAAGATAGGTCGTTCTGGCTCGGGAAACACTTTGAAATGTGGAGAAGTTGTGAACAAAAAGACAATTATCAGTAATATAAAAACAGTTCAATAGTTTAAAGAATAGATAGCCCAGTGGGTAGAGCCGGAGGCCCGACTGCGGCGATGTCCTCCGCGCAGCTGGTTCAAAGCCTGGAATGGATGTACTTTTAATCATTGCTTTTCAACTTTAATACTTTAATAACTGATAAAAGGCCCTCTCCTCCCAAAAAAATGTCCAGCACTCTCTAGTCTCTTCTCAATAACCCAATACACACAATTATCAATCTTTAATTGCAAATAGAACATGATATTCAGTCTTATTGTGTGTGTGCATCGAATATTTTTCAAGGCAAAGATACGTTAAACCCACTGCAGCCTTGCACTTCGCCAGGAGAGGTCGCTGTAACTGAAGCTTCGAGAAATGAACCTATTTCCGACACAATTGTCCAAGTGGTTCGACGCTTCATTCAAAGCTTCATTTTGCCATCACTACCAGCAGGACTCCTTTGTCTTTGTCAGTCTTCGTCTGACGCTCCAGGAAAGTGCTACCTAAAATGGACACCTGATTGCTGAGTTCTTACAGCTGTGGGGCCACGCCCCTTTAATTAGTTAACTTGTGTGTGAAGAAGCAGGAAATAAAAAGGAACTCACCTTGTGGTATAACCGGCAAGAGAGAAAGCCTTTGAGCTACATACTGTTTCAGAAATAATCGTTGATAATCCATGATATGGCGTTTCATCACCTCAGTATCTGCCGGTAGTATCTCCCGCATGAGCTCAGCCCCCTCCTTTTTTTGTATCAACTTTTTTTTTTTTTTTAAAGCTTTATACCCCATATCAGCACTTTTGAAACAGGAAGTGAAATGGAGGGATATGAGCAGGGCTGCACATAACTGGTGCGCAGGTGCGCATGCGCACCTCGGCCAAAAAAAGAGCACCGGGTCATTTGAAAAAAGGCGCATTTGCGTACCAACATTGAGAGAGAGGGAAGAGAGAGAAGGGAGAAGGGAGAAGAGAAAAGAGAGAAGAGAGAAGAGAGGAGAGAGAAGAGAGAGAGAGAGAAAGATATTTGCGAGTTGCATATGAACTCAGGGCCGGCCCGTCGCACTGGCGTTGATTTTCGCCTAGGGCACCAGATCTGTGGAGGCGCTGCGCTGGCAGTTCTGGGAGGGAAACAAATATTTTTGACCGTTGGGGCTCATCCTAATTTTCGGCCTTGATGTAATAATATTCACAATTAAGTAAATGTAACACCCTTTTCACCCCGGTTACACGTTTCATTTGCCCTGTACGATGGGCGCTGTAAGTGATGAAAATGGGGGATGTTGGCTTATCTGGCGCCCGCAGCTCACAGCCAAAGTGCGAGTGAGCGAGGGAGAAAGGGAGGGTGCACCGGTACCGGCGCTGTTGTTATTAGAATCTGGTGCTAGCTGCTCTAACGGAAGAAGAAGATGTTTCTACAATGATGTGGAGGGAGAGTCCTCTCCAGTCAGACTGAGAGGCTGATACTGCAGCTCAGTGAGGTAAAGGACTCTGAGTGTTTAGATAGTTCACTAAGTTCAAACGGTTTGGTCACAATTTATGTAAACACATATTTCCAAGGCACTCCTTTATAATTATTGGGATAAACAGGTTTGAAATCATTCCAATGTATACTATAGGACAGTAACCAAAAATATCCTTTTAAAACTGGACTTTTGACCCAAAACCAGCTGTTGACTTGTGGATGCAAGCAGCTAATCGCAGACTCAACCAGAGAGGAAGAAGTAGGCCTACATCATCAGCTACCATGTCTGACAGAGAGGAAGACAGTGAGGAGAACAGTCAGGAGGGTAGTGATGACAGCTTGTAGGATTACTGGTCTTGCTAATGTTGTCTTGTGTTCACCTCTGCATGTGTGTTCTGTGTTCACCTCTGCATGTGTGTTCTGTGTTCACCTCTGCATGTGTGTTCTGTGTTCACCTCTGCATGTGTGTTCTGTGTTCACCTCTGTGTGTTATGTGCCGTGTGTCTGGCAAATAAAGACCGGTTTATTTATTTCCTTTTAAGGATGAGCACCAAGCAACATCTCCAGGTGCTCCTTTGAGAACCAGGGCAAAAAAGTTATGTGCACCCCTGGATATGAGCCATGGCTAGAATGGGTTGATCTGTTTGGTATGTTTGAGCAAAACACTTCATATACATGTTTTTTATATATCCGAGACATATGCTATTGCTTAAAAATAGCATGATAGGTGCACTTTAAATTTGAAATGCATAGGCAAATGCAGTTACTAATTTATCAGCAGACAAAGCTTTATACAGTAGATATAAAACATACAATAACTTCCTAAAATATTATACAACACCACTGCTAACTAATAAAACAATTCTTAGCGGAGAATCAAAGAACCTAAATTAAAAGTTGTCCCTCGAGCTCCAATTATTTATAACAAATACTGCTTGCTCATTGCCCTTGTATTTGAGTAGGTCATGGTATCGCTACCTTTGTTTAAGGATCTGAATATCCTCTTTCATCACAGCTTTGATCACACTGATATATTGATCAACTGATCAAGGGCATTCAGATAATCCTCCAGAAACATGCCCTTAAATGTATACGTTTTGTATTATTACTTCGCTTTGCTGAATAGCTTCAAATGGTGACGGTAGAGGGAGAATTTGTTTTGAAACACAAAAAAAACTCAAAACTGTGTACTCTCCCTGGGGCCTTAATTAGACATCTTTCCAAAAACTTCAAATATAGAGTCAAAACTTTTGCTCATTCAATATGCGCGCTGGACAGTATTGATAAAAAAACTGCCGACTCAGCATGTTCACTGAAGTGTTTCCTAACTCAAACTTTTGGTATCACATCACACATTCATGATATTCAGAAATATGATTAAGTAAAGAAAGTAATTATAGTAGCACATACCATATCATTCCTAATTTTAATTTACTCTCTGGTGACCCTTTTTATTTTCCATAATTTGTATTGCATGCATAATAAAATAACATCTGTTGGCTGCAATTGGATCGCTCACCACATTTGAGCTTTAGTCTACTAAATAAATACATCCATCGCTATACATTACAGCAACTACAGTCAGTCTGTGAAAAGCAAAAAAAAATGATTATAGGAATCTCTACAGTATGTACCAATCAATGTCAGAATCAAAGCAAATGCTGCTCTTTATAATAACCTCCATATTTACTGCATATGGGACTCAGTACACTAGGCTGCATGATCGTTTAAGTACATCCCCTTCACTTCACAATTTTCAACATGTCTCCATTAAACTCCATTGTAAGTTCAGCCTGATCTTTCCCCACCACAGCAGCCGCAGACCTTTAGTTAATCTGCCAAAAAGGCCACATTATTAACCCGAAAGTACACAAAAAGTACACTTCAGATGCTCAAGTTCCTTGACATGCTTCACGCTTTGAAATTTCACCGATATCTGTTACGGTACGTCCACACAGCTGCTTTAAACAAATCTTCCAACGCTTCCAACGCTTCTCTGCCCATTGACTTTGAATGGGGATGACGTCACTTTGCCTCGCTTTTCGCCGAACTGCAAAGCGAAGCGAAGATTTCCAGGATTTCCAGGATTCAAAAGTTGAGCAATGTTCAACTTTTGAAGCTGAGCTGGAAGCGTCAGCCAATCAAATCCCGTTTATGCAAATCTGACAGTAGAAGCGCTAGCCAATCAAACCGCGTGTAAGCAGGGAGAACCAAACCGCAGTTCATTTCCTCATATTCCAAACGAGAAATTACGGTAGCAAATCACCCGGTTCTTTACGACCAGAACTATTAACGGGATAAAAACCGGAGGAAGCAGGCATGGAGGGAGGTGGCAGAGACAGTGGGTGAAACTGGTAGGTTTTCGTCTGTTTGGGGAGTTTATATATATATTGCTCGCATAAAATCCCTGGTTTTTTTTGCTTTGTATGTCGGGGGCAGGAGATTCATGTGATTGGTTGTTGCTCGCAAAAAATCCCCAAGCTTTCAGACACGCCCAGCTCCAAGATTTTCAAGATTTTTGAAAAGCTGCTGTGTGGACGTACCGTTACGGTTCTTCAACAAAACGTTCACATGTAAGAGGTTTATCTCTCATTCAGAACAATGAAAATGCTCTCCTCTCACTGATTACTGCACATCACCATGGAAACCTTTGATCTCTGGACACTTCGTTAGCTCAAATATAAACACCTGTGTCATGGAACACGATGATGTCATAACTCCAACTGACATGCTCAGAGCAGCAGACTTCAGATAACGGTTAATGGTCATGCCCTCAACAGCTCTACGTCAATTATGCTCTTTTCTTCTCTTATCAGACATTAAAGCCCCCAGTGTTTATGGATCATTTCAATCTAAATTCTTCACTTTCTTCTTACACATTACATTTCAGCATAGCAGTTTAGCGTCAGCTTTTCAGCATAAAGCATTCCCACGAGCAATTTCTTCAGGAATTGCATTCTCTAGTTATAAGTTACTGTACACTTTTGAATAATGTAGTTAATCTACTATAATTAGTTTAATATCGAATCATATCAATTTGTTTTAAAGCTCAATAAATAACAAAAAAGACCTTTGACCGGCACTTTTCTAATTTGTCCGGAAGATTTAAACTGTGTGTGTGTGTGTGTGTGTGTGTGTGTGTGTGTGTGTGTGTGTGTGTGTGTGTGTGACGCATGTCTGCAATTTTGGCCACTCCAAAAAAAGGGAAGAGAGACTGTGCCAAGCTTCAAACGAGAGGGTCTGTTCTTTGTTCTGTGACATAGTGTTTGCACTGGAAGCTTTTTTATGAAAAGTCTCTCTATGACTCAAGAGCTCTCACTCTGCTCTGAGCCTCCATCCTCTTCAATTTATTCCAGGGTAGACTGACGACACTCCACTTGATCAAGGGATTCAAATCGGAACAAGAAAAAAAGAAATCAAAGAAGAAAAAAAAATTCTAGTAATAACTTCAAACTACGTCATCAGCAAATGTCACTTTACTAGTTGCGCACCTCCGGGTGCGCAACTCCGCACATATCTCGAAGTGTGAGATATGAAAGCTGCGTCTTTGTTGTTGAGAGATACAGAGAGAGACATTTAGACAGAGAGGGACGCACATGAGGAGGGGGCACTGCTGCCGTTCCCCTCAGCCAATGCTTTTAGTGAGTGTGCTATAATTTTCTAAAAAACAAGAAGAGTGACTGCATCAAGCTTCAAACAGCAGACCTGCTCTTTGATCCCTATCTTTTTATGAAAAGACTTATTTATCTGTGTCGTAAGAGTTTCCAATCTGTCTTCTGCCTTTATAAAACATTTAAATCAATATGGAAATAGCTTCAGATTCAACGTTTTAAAGTGCAAATTTACATTTTATGCTGCGTAATTAGAAATGTGCTCATTTGCATATTTGCTTGAGGCACTGAAAATTAAAAGTACCTGAATGTGGTGAACCCAAAACTTTCAGAGAACAGGAATTAAGTATTTGCAAATCAGGGATCAGGGATGCAAGCGATGGGGATAGACATAAAGGAATGGCTGAAGGTTACATAATGTTGTTTTATAGTCTTATAAAAGCCAGGGACTGGGAGTGCTACAGATGTTCTTTACCGTTTATAAAATTGCATATGATTTGCTTTTGTTTTACAATGCAAAGAAAAACACAACTGCATACATCATGAGTCCCAGTGAACAACTTAAACTATCTCATAAAAACCTAACAATACTATTCCCAACATATTAAGAGGAGCATTAACCCTCAGAGATACTGGAACAATGGATCCTATCATTTTCTTTTTTTCCTTCCTTGAACAGAATAAATGTCTCTACATCAAAGTAACTGAATGCCTTTTGTCTGAAAGGTGAACCATTCTTTTTTTTTTGTATGCACAGCCTTTTTTCCAACTTAGTCCTCTCTAAAATAAAACAGTTTCAGCATAAATGCTATTGACATTTGTTCCTATTCCAAACAGTAATTAATACAGCCTTTCAAATGGCAATATACTATAATTTGGGGGATGGGGGGGCTCTGTTATTCATCAGTCCATAGTATCAGAATAACATGCATTTCTGTAGCTGTTATAGTTAAGGTAGGGGTAAGAGTTTTGAGGTAATCTGGATTTAGAAATTCAGCTGTGTTCACATTAAGCTATAATGACATGACTCTACATCAGGGGTACTCAAACTTTTTTGTTAAAGGTCCACTTGTGAATTTTATACAAGGTCAATGGTCCGGATCAATGCCAGTAAAGTCCCCCCCCCCCACACACACACACACACCCCCGGAGCGGAGCAACGAAACTGAAATTAAGAAGCAGTTTCGGTACTTTGGTCAGGAGGTTTTAAAGTGCTATATAAATAAAGTTGGATTGGATAGGATTAATCTACCTTATTTGGGGGCCCCCATCTGGTCCAAGCACTTGCCTGTCGGTAAACGGCGCCCCTGTATACACACAGACATTCAATACATACATACATACATACATACATACAGTATGCCTTGAACCTCGGCAAAAATGGCATTAGAAGCATTAGAAAGTCAAGGTAAACTTGTGGTCAACTTAAATGCGTGTGACACTCGCGCACACAAGTAAATATACGCACGTTCATTCTCAGAACGCGTCAGACACAAGACAATATACATTAAAGAGGACCTATCATGCAAAATGCACTTTCTGATGTCTTTTATACATAAATATGTGTCCCCGGTGCGTCGAGGAACTCACGCAGCGTCAGAAAATACAACCCGCTCTCTTTTCCTCCGTACCCAAATCTTTGAAAAACAGGGATACAACGAGCGGATACAGATTTGCTGCCAATCTGACGTCAAATCGGCAGCGGACCCACAGCACTATCAGAAACAATGCCTGACCCGTTTTGAACGTGTTTTGGACGTGTTTTGGACGTAATCTCGTCTTTGTTTACATTAGCAAGCCTCGCTAACACTCAGAGCTAACCTGTACTGGAGAGCACATGTGTTTAAAAAGCAGGAAATCAAAAAAGGAACTCACCTTGTGATAAACCCGCAAGAGAAAAAGCATTTGAGATCCATACTGTTTCAGAAATAATCCTTTATGTGGATAAGAACAGGATGGCGTTTTATTACAACAGCATTTAACTTTATCTCTGGTAGAATTCTGATCAGGCATTAACTCCGCCTCCTCTTTTTTTTTTTCAAGCTAAGGACCCAAAATCCGCATTTCTCTAACAGGGCTGCAAAAGAGCAGTATGAGGCATGGCTAGAATGGGTGAACTGTTTGGTATTTTAAGCAAAAAACTTCACAGACCTATATTTGTATAGGTATGGCCCTACAATATATTTTTTCCAATATAGCATAATAGGTCCACTTTAATTTACATCAGAATCAGATTATTATTTATTTTTTTATTTTTTATAATGGGACACAGGGTTCGGTCCGGATTGATTTACAGTTCGGTCCGGATCCGGACCTTAGTCCGGAGTTTGAGAAGCCCTGCTCTACATCATATACTCCAGTGCAAACAATATATAGTAGGAACAATGTCAAGTATGAGTATGTTACAATTGAAAGATTAAACTACATTTAATCATTAAAAGAATCAAACAAAAATCCACTAATAAAATGTTTTGGTTTATGTACAACATAAAATGGTTATGTTTTTTTTGTACAAGGTCTGCAGTACTGGCTCTTCCACTAAATGTGTGATTTATGAGGGACATTTAAGTGAGAATTATGAGAAATCTGAAGTGTAATTTAACCTTGTTGGAGTGTGCTGAACCCGTTAAGTATCTGATTGATTTGTGTATGACAGTCAGGGGCCTTGCACTAATAAACAGCCTTAATCATACTGAATTACACACAGGAGGCAGGTTGTAAATCTAAGAGCAGAACAGAGTGGTACACATCCCACCATGCTGTGGCAGTGTTAGATTTGTGCTCTAGCTGATGGTCAGTAATTTAGAGTCGGCCAAGCTACAGAACACATTAGTAATGGCACTGCGTCAACGCTTGAGCATATGCTCTGGAAAGACAGGCTCAAATTATGATTTAATGTGTTGGCTCGGAGACATGTCCAAATCTAGAGGAATGGAATTATTTATGATTGAATTAATCCATCTATACTGTATCAGTGAGAAAATCAGGTAGTCAGACATGCATCTTGTAGATATTACTGTATATCATATTTTATTAGAAGGCAAGCACAAATTATATTATTATATTATATTAAAATGTGCCAAGTTCAGCCTCCAGATATAACGTAAAAATCTCATGATTCTATTATGTTTCTTGAATCTCTCTGAGCCAGGGGATAATATAATCTTATCAATTAATTCAAATGCATAGTAAAGGTTGATGTTTAAAATGTAAAATGTATCTTCACTTTAACATGGGTAATAATAGTATGGGACCTCCATTGCTTTATTCAGCTCGTAGCTAATACATACAATAGTTTTTCTTCTGCGTCCAAACTCGACCAAACCACTTTGGGCTGTTGTTGGGAAAATACTGAATGTACTCTTCTACACTGAACAAAAATATAAATGCAACACTTTTGTTTTTGCTCCCATTTTTCATGAGATGAACTCAAAGATCTAAAACATTATCTATATACACAAAATAACCATTTCTCTCAAATATTGTTCACAAATCTGAAAATCTGTGATAGTGAGCACTTCTCCTTTGCCGAGATAATGCATCCCACCTCACAGGTGTGGCATATCAAGATGCTGATTAGACAGCATGATTATTGCACAGGTGTGCCTTAGAATGGCCACAATAAAATAAAATAAAATGTGGTGCCTGATGTGCTACCATCTAAAACCCCATGCATAAACAAGAAAACAGCATTACATAAGCAGTCTCTAGTGACCACAATGCATGAAAGGGTTAAAAAAAAAAAGAAGAAACATTGTAACAAAAATGTGCAATACGTGCCATGAGCCCTTTAAATCGGCCCGTCATTGAGGCAGCTGCGTCAGTACCATACAGTCTATGGTCAGTCCAGACACTCCCGCAGTTTCTCCAGTCCAGCTCGTTTTCAAGAAATCATTCACATCTAAGGTCTTGCAGAAAAGCACATTTTCACAACTGTCGTCAGTATCCACATATCTCACGAAAGCAATGAGCTGAACCAATAGGCTACTTCACACTTACGTCGGAGGGGGGTGAGATTAATCTGAGCAATAACAGTTAATGGCGAGTACGGCAAATACAAGTTGTACCAAGCATAAGCAAAAAAGCATTTTTTTTATTAACCTTTTTTATTTGTTTCTCTCACGTACCCCCTGCAGTACCCTAGGGGCATTCTTTCACACACACATACGGGTTTTGGGCCGAGGGCGACACCGTACTTCCGGTATCAACCATTTCACACGAGGTGCATACAGAATATCATAGTCGATTGCCTTAATCAATATAGTCAACTCTAAAATACCACATATATGCATTGGCATGATAATATTATTGTGACAAGTGGGGTATTCACCTGGTGTTTCCAGAAGATAGACGTAGATGCCAAAATCGACCGAAGGCCACTTTTGAGGGTCGTAATTCCATACATTGTACATCCAACAACCCACACAGCTCTAGTTTACGCTGGTAACGACCTAGAGCACACCCCTCAAGTCCAGAGATGTAATCCGAAGACATACAGCGATTTCTTCGGTCGTTAATTCAGAAAAAAAACCTAGTGCGCTCTGCCTGGCTACATTAGCTAGCTGTTTATGTTAGCATCGCCAGGATTTTTGCACCTCCAGAAAAATGGCGTCTTTATAAAAAAATATATGGCGCGCCTTGCATTGTGGGTAGCTGTGACGTCACTGTGTGTGAAAGAATAGCCGCGGGAAGTCATTTTGCTCAGGGGGTGCTGCGAAAAGTGGGGAGGGGGGCTATGGAGGTTATTCCCTATCTTTATTCAAGAGCGTGGTATTTAAGTTTGAGAGCATACTTTATTGATTTCTTTCCCTCAAACCCTGTCCTCGTACTCAAATAGTGCCTGCTTGCACTTAGATTTGCTCTGTTTCTGCTCAAACTGTACGCTTGCACTCAGATATATTGCTGTTTACAGATTTCCTGTGTTCCAGCTTAAAACCTTCTCCTCGCACTCAGGCTGTTTCTGTGCGCTCGTGAAATGTCTGCTCTCAGATTTCTGCCTGTGCGCTTGGATCTTTTGTGCAACAACCCTGTCAAAATCCCTCAACCAATAGGAGGCCTGGTTTCCTTGCGGGTGCGTTCACTTTACTTATTAGAGCGTCCCGTAAGGGCGGTTACTCTTTGGTTTATAAACTACCGCCCTCCACGGCTTTATAACATAACATGTACTTCACTTGTTTAATTTACAACTTTTTTGGGGGGGGGGGGGCGATACGAGCCGCATAAATTGTTTGTTTTAACTGTTAGGCTTAATAAACCATTATAGACCTTGGTTACATCAATTAGCAACAGCTGCACATGCCCACATGCTAACTCTGGGTCTTACAAACCTACATAACATTACAAATAGTCAGACGAAAATATTATCTACAATATTAATAAAACTATGAATTCAATTTTAACTGATTGACAAGGCAAAACACTGCACAGCGGCAGCAGCATTAAAGGAAATATCGTCTTACCTTGTGTTGGGGTTTCACAAAACTCCAAATGTAGCCTTCCTCTCTGGGGTGGCACTAGTGAAGACCCTCATTAGAGCAGATACATCCAGATTGTCCAAAATGTTACTATGGACATGCATCAAAGTCAGATGTGTCAGTCTCTTCTGTGTCATATTACTCCGTCATGTTCATTGAATTTTTCTGTTGCCTTCCGCCAGTTAGAGAATCCCCCCTTTACAAAGCTGCTAACATCCATCCTCACGCTGTCTTCATTAAGGCGAGACACCCCAGGTGAATAGGGTAATTTTTTTTTAACTTAAAGGTATCAGCTAGAAATGTCTCCAGTTAATTACTTACAATAAGGCAATTGTCTTTTGTATTACAAGTTTCTGAAATAGCATGTTTAAATATGCAAATTATCCATTATCTCATTAAATATGCACATATTTTAACACATTTCAGGAATCGAAATCTGAACTTTGGATATAGCCAGATTCAAAATTCTTGTTTCATTTTGTAGTCATATTAGTATCTAAGGCTTTTACAGAAGGGATATTGGATATCTCTTTTTATCATTCCATAAATCAGAAAATACTGTCAACAGCCCTAAAATATCAATTTTCGCCATGTTTTTAGGTATACAATGTTGTATAATTCAGGCTATGAATTATATATGAACAAACCCTTCTGTAAAAGCCTTCATAATATTGATAGGAATATAACTGGAAGGTTTGGTGTATGTACGTACTACTGAAGTTGAAATTTCGAACTCAAGTAGGAGTAGGAGAAAAAACTCATTTTGAGAAAACGACCTTTAAAGATTGCAGTGAGGCGCTAGCTAAACCTTCCTGTTCTTTGGATGATAGCTTGCGCATCGACGCACTCCGTGAAGGTATTTCATGTTCAGGGTCATTTTTTTTTTGTATAACCTTGCTTCGTGCAAGTGACAATTGTTGTCGTCTTCTCTGTGAACGTTTTTTTCGCCGTTCTTTTGGCATTTTGAGATTTCAATTTCTAGCTGAAAGCTAACCAGGAAGTGTTTTAGCACACCACGTGACGCATCTGAACGAATCACGTTGTCAGAAATTGACACCAGCCAATGAGATTTCGTTTCTTGGTTTCAGACCCCTTTGTGCTTTCACGATTGGTTGCTGATACAAAGGAAATGACCATATTTGGATCCGATTAGATTGTGCAGGAGAGACGGAGCTTTCCAGCGATACCTCTGTTGACATGGTGCACACAGCGGTCGCGGTACTTTATGTTACGTTAGAATGCTAACTTTTGGTGAATTTAGGAGAAATCTACAGACGCAAATAGACAAACTATAGTAAAATAAACACTTAAATGTGTATTTTGTACGTTTTCCTTCCAAAAGCCTGAAAGAAAACATGTTATGGAATCAAAATAGCACAAAATCTCAAAATTGACCAGTACTTGAAAAACGATGTTTTTGCCTGCCGTGTCTCGCCTTAATTAGCCGTTTCTGAACTGCTTTGACACATGTGAAACACATGATATGGTCACTTTCCTCAACATAATGGAGCCACTTCCATCTGTCATTTATTTGCCAAACTTTCTACCGGGAAAATTGAAGTCAGTTGGCTGGTGTGGCTTCTCCATTGATTCGACGCTAGCTTCTTCTCCTTCCACATTTTCTAGATCGCTGGTGGTAATGGGAGAAGTTCTCCTAGTTCCTGACTCCGGTGGCTCACAAGTAGACGGAGGAATTGTAGAGGTGGTGGGCTGAGTAGTAGCTGGTGGTCCACTCTTTTTATTGAGTTGGGAAAAAAAATCCAAAATCCTTTTTTGCGCCATTCTAGAAAGTCAGTAGGCTTGTTTGAGACATGCGAGACCTGCGCAGACCTGCGCAATTTCGATCAACGTCTTGCTAGTGCGTTGCATGATGGTTAGTCATTTTGTCCGACTTGCTCTGGAGGCCCGCCTACATGAGACGTTGAAATCTCGCGGGACAAAGACGCCCGCAGCCTTGAAAGCGAGGCGCGGCGCGGCGGCGCAATTCCTCTCCACGGCTGCGGAAGCGAAATGCTTGATGGGAAACGACTCGCTGGTATCTCGAGCTGAGCGCTCATTGGTGGTTTTTACCCCGTGCTGCTATAGAAACTCTCCAATTGGCTCGGCAAAAGTTTGTTGTTGTTTTGTGTCAGTTTTACGTCGCCACATCCATTCCCATTTTTCATCATTGTTCCACAATGTTTATCATCATGAAATTAATATCTATATATTTTATACTATACTTGCACTGCTTACCGTTTTCATACTTTATATATCTTAGCATATTCATACACACTGTTCATACTGCTCACAGGCTGCTGTGTATATAGTGTATTCATACCCCTCACTGTTTATTCATCATTCAATTCATTCTATATTTTATTCTGTAGATTTTGTACATTACTTTTCACTTTACTGCTTGTTGCACCTGGTTAGAAGCTAAACTGCATTTCGTTGTACTCAGTATACTGTAATATGTGCAATAACAATAAAGTTGAATCTTGAGCAGGAACAAACATTAAGACATTAACGATTAAACGTGTGCATTCTTTATCAATGCAAACCGAGTCAAGCCGACTCCGGAGGTGGCGGTATGCAAGAAGAAGAAGAAGAAGAAGAAGAAGAAGAAGAAGAAGAAGAAGAAGAAGAAGAAGAAGAAGAAGAAGAAGAAGAAGAAGAAGAAGAAGAAGAAGAAGAAGAAGAAGAAGAAGAAGAAGAGAAGAGAAGAAGAAGAAGAAAAGAAAAAAGAAGAGAAGAAGAAAAGAAGAAGAAGAAAGAAGAAGAAGAAGAAAAAAGAGAAGAAGAAGAGAAGAAGAAGAAGAAGAAGACTCCGAGCTGTCCGACTTCAGGCGAGCTTTTTGAGACCTCCCCCGGCTGCGATCGGCTATTCTCGTCTACTTTCGAGGCGAGCCGCAACGCGTCTCAAACAAGCCTACTCTCTCTGCAGTGTGTGTGTGTCGCGTCAATTACGTCACTATCCCACGACCTATGACCTAGATGACTCGGATTTATTTATTTGGAAAATAAGTTTCAAAATAAGGTTCAAGCCACCTGACTGATACAAATATATACTATGACTATTATATGCTACTGTATACAGCTAATTTTATTTGAAGTAAAATCATAACTGTTTTATGTAGTTTAATCATTTTTATTTAGGTGGTCACTCAGTTTTTCAAATGTACACCAGTCGCCAACAGGGGGTGCTACAGCACCCCAGTACCCCTACTTCCCGTGGCTATGCCTAGGGGTCCGCGTACCACCATTTGAGAATCACTGGTCTAATGGATAGTGAGGTGGGCTAATGATCGGAAGGTTGCAAGTTCAAATCCCGCCTGGAACACCACTACTAGTGAAGGCACTCAGCCCTCAGTTACTCCAGGGAGAATGTCCCTGTAATCAACACAGTTTCACACCCTGATAGTCCAATAGCGACGCTTGGTCAGGGTCCTTTGGCGTGCACTTGTGACGCGCCGAGTCTCCTTCAGCTTCATAAACGGCCGCAAAGAGCTTTCAACTGATTGCAAATCAGATTCCCATCGGCGGCGGTATTTCACGCTCAGGGAAGCACCGCATCGGTCCATGTCGGCAGCAGTTAAAGGCAATGTGAGCGTCCATTCCCATTGGATAACGGAGAACGGTGCCCCCGTAAATATAATCAAATTCTGTGGGAAACACTGCTAGTACACAATTACACTTCTACAGGATGTAAAGCACAAACGAACATTTGAAAGATTTGCTGAGCTAACAGGAGGAAGGCAGCCAGTGACTGACAGCTATTAAAGGCCATTACAATCAATGGGTCAATTGAAGTGCAGTGTGGACACACTGTGCTTCCACAGAACAAACTTTTGGAAGACTGTGTTCTCTTTCTTAATAGCTTGACTTCATAATATCTCATCCTCTGGAAGTCCACCTGACACCATTAGAGAGTGAAATACTAAAAAGGTCAGTAACTTTTAGATTTTACTTACAAAAAAAGACATGATGAAGGCTGTGTTCCTGATTTAATGATAACATTTTCCTCAGACTTTTTAGGGAAGCTCATCTGAAAATTGAGGCTCCATTTAGGCTCAGGCAATACATGCGCATTAAAGTTCTGATTCACCATACTGACATTTAAATTAAAATAAACTAGGTGAAAAATAGACTAACAGGGAACCAATTGATGGGACAATTTTAGCTATTTTCAACCTGTATCACAAGGACCTTTGTTGGGGAATCAAATTCTGGTGATTGACAGAAGGTAATGATGTCACAAAAAGCTTACAAAGAAATACACTGTTATGAGCATTATTAAAATGCAAATCAAATAGAAATATAAAAAAAGACACACCTTAGCAATATTATGTGCAGTATAACTGTGGGGCTGGTATGTCACACACGTTCTAATGTACCTAATAAACACAGAGAAAAAAAACAGGCACACAGAGGTTTCAACTGCTTTTGACTTTCGGAATCGATCAAATAAAAATCTTCGCAGGCACACATGTTTACACTTTAATCACCTTGAAGAGGTATTTCACTTTGTTTTAGCAAGGGCCATTTTAATGCTCAGCTGGGTATTTATATGAAAGTGGATAGAAGACTCAAACTTTTTAAACACTTTAATCTCTCAAGCCCAAAAACAATGAAGGCAAAATGATAGGCTGCATAAGAATACATACAAAAATATAGTTATTAAAATCAAAAAACACATACATTGGAAAATTAAATTGGCAGGGAATGAAAAACTAGTTGATTTATGGTGAGGCTGGTGACCCCTCTTATGTACCCAATGTAGGTATCTTCTGTCATCAAAACAAGACTTATACAACTATATATATATATATATACCTGTGTTCTAGCTTCAAACATTCCTATGGGCCCCCTTTCCTGCATCAGGAATCAATTGAGGTGTCTTTAAAGGCCCTGACACACCAGGCCGATATCGGCTGTTCTCGTAAGTCGGGAGACGAAGCGTGTCCTGTCGCCCAAACTCAATTTGGTGTGTCCCGAACCGTCGACCGTGACACGCCTTATTTGGACTGCCAGACCCGATGCATGGCCGATTCAACATGTTGAATCGGCCATGCGTCGGGTCTGGCAGTCGGACCAAACAATCACTCTGATTGGCTGTTCAGCTAGCTAATCAGTGCATGAGAAGCGAAACGGAAGTGAGGGACGTAAACAAACGATTTAAGAAGGCACACACAGACTGATATTTATTTTCATCACATCATGGCGATCTGGAATGACGCAAACGAAGACCTGCTCATCACCTTGATCCAGGAGAGGCCAGCTCTGTACGATATCACGGAGAAAAGGTACTCTAACCGAGTAGTGAAAACCGGTCTCTGGCGAGAGATTGAAACGCAACTTGGTTTCTCGGGTAAGATTATCTTTTTCATCAATTGAGCTCTTTAGCAGATACTGTTGGCTTTGTATTGTTTGCCAGCGTACAGTGACGTTAACGTGAAATGTAATTTATTATTTCAACCTTGTGTTTTGTTGTTATCTTGTTGCTAGCTGTTGCTAGCTGTGCAGTTTTGCACTGCATATAGATATGAATTGGACAATGGACATGCTTTGATTGATTGAAACGTTTATTAACAGCTTGTATATTGGCTACAGTACAGTACAGCTCAAAACATACAATTGTTAAGGGGATGCAGACCAGAGAAAGACTTTCGTCTTGTTTACATCAGGGTCCTCCATTTCCAATTCATCATAAATGCTAACTAGCCACAATGCTTACATCGTTTATTTGTGTGCTTCAGAGAAAGAGCTGAGGAAGAAGTGGGATTCTCTGCGAACCCAGTACACCCGGTACAGGAGACTTGCCCCTTCGGGTAGTTGTGGAGCACCAAAGACGGGCAGACAGCAGTGGATCATAACCAGGCTGCAGTTTGCACACGCTATTTGTTGTTGTTTATATCACGCAGTCTGTTCTTCTTCTCTGTCTTCCGGTTGTTGCCTATTTTTAATGACGAATACACACTACCGCCGCCTGCTGGTAAGGAGAGTTATTGCCACTCACGCACTGAAGTCTTTGCGGTGTGTTCCCGTGCGACACATGGCCAAGACGCAGGAGAACACGGCCAGGCAACAGCCGACGTCGGCGTCGGCGAGTCCTCTGGTGACTGCTTGGTGTGTCAGGGCCTTAAGAGTTCATGCTGAGAAGCAGCATCAGGGGGTCAGCATGGAGGGACTGCAGCATGAAGTCTACAGGCATTTGATCAAATGAAAGGGAAGGATCTTACAGATTCTACAGGATATTGCAGACTATCAATTCAACAAACACGAAAACATATCAAAATTAATAGATGTATGACCTCTTGACCTCTCTCTTTGGCTGTGCACATTTGTCATCTGAAGCTATTGAATCTGAATGTGCATAAGAGATAGTTTGACCAAACTGAAACTAAATTGAATTTTTTTAAAACCCAAAACAAGTACCACATTTTTCCATGCATTGCCGATCTTCATAAACACACCCTCAGCTGTGTCTCTTCACTCAGCTTAGCACTAGCAGGTTTAGTTTAAGCCAGGGAAATTACACAAACAGGCACAAGTGCATATAAGTGGCCCTGCGAGCACATTATGCTGCTTCAGGGCCGTGTCTTGAAATTAAAAGGAGAATGTTGTCTCTCACTGTGAAGCTGACAATTAAGCGGCAAGGAGCAAGGAGGCAGAACGTCCAAAAATATAACCCGGTGTGGGCATTTATTAAACTCGATCCCAGGACACAGCCTCAATCTTGCTGTTTTTGTGAGCACAGTCACCAGCCACAAGGATCTCACACACTGCCTGCCCCCTAACAGACAGGGAAACCACACACACACACACACACACACACACACACACACACACACACACACACACACACACACACACACACACACACACACACACACACACACACACACACACACACACACACAGGTGGGGGGGAGGAGACAACACAGGGCACCAGGTGCACACAATTACATTTCGCCACCAACAAAGCTACACAATTCGTAAAGGAGGCCGAGATCTATGGCCCCAAAGATCACCTCCGTCACACACACATGCACGCACACACACACACACACACACACACACACACACACACACACACACCTTGCAGTGCTACTTGTGTTAAAAGCAATCAGTTTAATGCTGTGTGGTGAGTTTTAGCACAAGTTCCTATTTCTTTAACTTAGACTATTAGACTGCTATATATTTGATCTGTTGAATTGACTGCAGGCGAAGAACATTGCCCTTATATACGATACGATATACTTTATTGTCCCCGAAAGGAAATTTGTTCTGGACTCCGTCCTGCAGTTCAGCATACATGTACATATACAAACATAGTGGACATTAAGAGACATACACATATCATCAGTCATACACCGTTTGAACAAACACAATACACAGACGCACATACTGACAATGGCGACCTATTGCACTACCCCTCATGGCCAACATTTAAAAAGTACATTTCATTACATTTGACTACATTTCATTTCATGTGAATGTTAAGAAGCTTAATCGACATAGGTAGGAATGAGTGCTTATAGCGGTTCAGCCTGCTCTTGGGAACCCTGAATCTTCTACCAGAAGGTAGGAGATGGAATTCTGGGTGAAGTATGTGGGTGGGATCAGACACAATTGTATTTGCCTGTCTGATAATGGACTGCTCGTATATGTTTTGGAGAGATGGGTGTTTTTTAACCCCCATAATTTTCATAGCAGTCTGCAGGCGAGTGATCTGTGACTTTGACTGCACTGTCAAGTTACCATACCAGGCAGTAATACCATACCTAATGATGCTCTCCAACACTGCATGATAGAACAGTAACATGAACTTCTGGTCGACTCCGAAAGCCCGGAGTCGACGCAGAAAGTACAATCGCTGTTGAAGTCTAGAGCACAGACCTTGAACATGCGCCTTCCAGCTGAGTGTATTATCTAGAATGGACACCAAGGTACTTATAGGAGCTGACCTGAGTTATGGGTTCATTGTGGATAACTACCGGCCTAAGGTCACCCACTGCCTTTGGATCCCACACCATCTCCTCAGTCTTCTTCACATTCAGCACTAGATGGTTAAAATCACACCACTTCACAAATCTCTCTCTTTTTTTTATGGGCAAAAACAGGGATTTATACACTATTCTGCAAATACACCATTGTAGAAAAGTTGGATACTGTGTGTGTGTGTGTGTGTGTGTGTGTGTGTGTGTGTGTGTGTGTGTGTGTGTGTGTGTGTGTGTGTGTGTGTGTGTGTGTGCAGGGCCGCCCCTCCCTACAGGCCAATCACGCAGGCTGCATGGGGCCCCGCCTTGCGCAGGGGGGCCCCGCCCAGAGGGCCTCAGCTGCTGTGCGCAGTTCTCTGCTCAGTTCTCCGCGCACCCCCCGCGAGAGTGAGAGTGAGAGGTGAGACAAGGGGAGCACGTTTGTAACCCGACACTGTTGCAATGAATCGACATCTGACCAATCACGACTTTGATACGGCCACTAGTGCAGGTGAAGAGATGTCGGTGAAAAGACAGTTTCAGTCCGGCGCAAGCAAGAGGGGAAAAAAACAAAACATGAAGAAACTAGAGCATCACTCGAAGGTAGGTTATTGTATGAGTCAAATGTACAACTTGCAAATGTTGTATAAGTCAAATTGCCAATTGCCATATTAAAACATCAGCTGCAATTCACGACATGAAGAAGGCAGTCTCTGCAGAGCATACAGGCTAATGGAGATGTTATTTCCAGCATTCTTTATTTACCATTCATTCAAGTATGTGATGCCTTTGATCTGCTAATGTACAGGAGGAAGAGTGATACACTGTCTGTCTAGTTGGCTTACATAACAGTTAAAGTTTACAGCTTTAAAAACATGGAGCATTTTTTCCACTTTTATTCATTTTTATGTCAATTTGCACATTTAATGGTGATGCTCAGCCTCTCCACTTAACTCCTGCAGTCATCATCATGTCAACCACAACACAGAGAAATACTGATAGAAATGTGTGTGTAGTTGTTGATACATTGCTGACAGAGGGAACTACGTTTGAATACAGATTTAAGAAATATCAGTTTTTAGCATGTAATAAGCATGTTTTGTCTTGACTATATTACAACTATATTATAACAAAATAATATAGTATTTATATTATTGAATTGATTATGATTATTAGTAGAAGTAGTTTATTTGCATTAATTATATTTTAATCTTTTTGAGGCTAGTATTTGGCAGGAAATGCAGACGTATTCACCTGTAAACACATACTGAACGACATACATGCACATTTACCATTTACCTCACTGTATGAAAAAGTAACTGTGTTGATAATAATAATAATAAACAGGAATTATATTTGCAAAGTAGCCTACTTTGTTTCCAAATTATTATTTTTTCACTCCTGTCGGTTGGGGGGGGGCCTCATCTCACAATGTCGCTTGGGGCCCCAGGTTGGCCAGGGGCGGCCCTGTGTGTGTGTGTGTGTGTGTGTGTGTGTGTGTGTGTGTGTGTGTGTGTGCGTGCGTGCGCGCGTGTGAGCGTGTGAGTCTGAAAGCATTAGTCTCGCACACACATACCAACACATTTAGAATGAAGGGTGCATCAGAGAGGTACCATGCATCACAGATTATAAATGACTGAAGCTTCCACAGACCATGAGAGATAAATGAGCACTGTCAGCATGTTTATCTAAAGTTAAGTAAACTGACCACTATCAATAAACTTCTCTAGTTCAAGAAAATGTAACTGGACAAATGTCTGAACACTGGGCAGACTCTCATGTCTCCATCCTTTTTGCCATCAATGCATTATACATTCACTAACATGTTTTTTTTTATACCAGAATAGCTATAATTCTACATAATTACAGGAGCAGCAACAGCCGTACAGGAATAACCATGAACCATAAAGAAAGCGTTGGTGATTGGACAGTCCCTGTGATATACAGCTGTTTGCCTGTCAGGCATTAAGTTACAGTGTGGCACAACATATTGGCCTGGAATTGCACCAAAACTCATAAAGTAGTAATAGCTCAGCCTTCACTGAAGGTCAGCATGAGGTATGAGGATGTTCCAACTAAATAATATAGAATTCCTTTGATAAAGAGCTGTGGCTCAGGTCGCCCATACATCGGCAAAATCAGAAGATTACCAGATCGGAAATAACGAACCCTGAATTGCCCCTTAAAGCACAGCCCTCGGTGTGTGGATGAACATTAGATTAGATCACAAAGAGCAGTTTCGCACCCTGTATGGTGGCCCTTTCATCCATGTATGTACGTGTGTGTATAACGGTAAACGTTGGCATGTGGTGTAAGTAGCACTTTGAATGGTCGGAAGACTAGAAAAGCACTATAAAGTCCATTTACCATCCTCTCAGCAAGCTGGAGGAAGTGCAGATGGAAATGGTGCATGGGGATAGTAGATAAACTAACGTCTCGTTGATAGTGAAAACATCTTTCACAACAACAGTAATGATGATGGGATGTCAATGTGTACTTCTGGTGGTCACTTCAGACTGATGGAAGGAGAAAACAGAGTAGGCAGACTTGCAAGGCTTCTTCTGTCACTTTCTCACACCCTGCTATCATGATGCACGATGCACCTGCCGCCCCTCAAGGCTTCATATATCCCCATCTTACAAAATCAACATGTTTGATAAAAGTCCACTATATGTATGGTGACTCCTTGCCTGTATAACAATTAAAGGAATGGATGTAAAGGTAGACTGATTCCATTCATTCCTCCATCCAACCTGTCTTAAACTCACGAGATCATGGAGGGATGACCTTTATTTACAATGACAAAACCATATAAATACAGCTAACTGTTATAAAGTGCAAATGAAAATAAATAATTCATGTCATTCAAACTTTTTGATTAAGGTAAATACTTACTTAATAAAAATACAGTTAAGTTACAGTAAACCGTAAAACAAGTATATGCTGAGAGGCATTTTAGATCACATTTCTACAATGTCCAAAATGTACAAGTGAATTGATTTTAGAGTACTGTAGTGCACTTATATTAAAATGTGTTTTTCCAAGTTAGGATCTAGCTGGTGGAACATGAAGCAAGGGCCAGTAAGTACAGTGTTTGATAAAAAAACAAACATCTGATTGACAAAGCAGTTCTAAAAAGGTAATAGCGATGGGTTAGGTTTTATAGATAAAAACATATATCAGGGAGAAGACCACCCGAACCTTACCCTATGAAAAACTAGAATAATGTTTACCATAATCACCTGTGACAAATCTCGAGGACAAAAAGGAATCAAGAAGCCTAAGCCAATGCATAGCAATACATTACATCACCACAGTCCAAGACTGACATACAGTATATCTGTATGTCATATATATATATCAGGCTAACATGTTTTACTTGACTTATTTTCTAAAAAGAAAATAATTCACAAGAAGAAAGAGGCTAGCAGCACCGAAGCTACAAGTGAAGCTGCTAGTAATACATCATCAGAAGAGCCGCCTAAAGACTTGGATAATGCTAGCTAACGTGCACGTTAGCTGCGCTAGCAACGTTCCCCTGGCTATCTCAAGTTCACCTTTCCCAGAGGTATGGACGGAGGAGATGTGGCGGAGGAAACAAGAGGCATACCCGTGGATAGACTGCAAAGCTGGGAAACTGGGCTGCTGTTCATCCATTTCGGATTTATCAGTCTTCAAAACGCAAGGTGTGTGTGTGTGTGTGTGTGTGTGTATGTGTGAAAAGCAGCGCTGTCTGCTTATTTGCAATGTAGGCTAGGCCTAATCAGAATAATGTCAAGTCCAGATTCAATGTTGTTTGCATAAGTATGGCTATATTTTTCGTTTTGTTTATGTAATAAGTTAATTTCAGGACAACTTTGGACATTTTGTTTGTTTGTTATGAGTTTTAAATAGATTTTGAAAGTGGAGAGAGAGAGAGAGAGAGAGAGAGAGAGAGAGAGAGAGAGAGAGAGAGAGAGAGAGAGAGAGAGAGAAGCAGCACTGTCTGCTTAGTTGCAATACTGTTGCTTATGCAATTTAGGCCTATAAATTGTTTATGTAACGTATGTGCCAGTGTGTCTATGGTTTTGAGTCTGTGTGTGTGTTGAGCGCAGCGCCGTCTGCTATTTGCAGTACAGTAACTAAAGTAGGACTAAGCATACCGGTAGTTTCTGTGGACCTGTCTGCCAGTTTTGTGAGTGCACTGCGTGCGTGCGCACTTGTGTGGCATTGTTTGGGATGACCTAATTAAAATAGCGTCCCCCCAGTAAAAAAATCTCCACTACACCACTGGTTTTGGCTATTATAATTTATATTTATCTGCAACAATGGATATCAGGAAGTGGTTCGTGAAAGGAATATGGCAACTCAGCGCCAGATGCAGGCACATTAGAAGACATCAGAGAAATTGACTCTCAAGCCGGCTCTCTCACAAACTCCTGCTCTGTGCGCAAGCAGACCGTGGCACACGCACTCTGCCTCGCTCAATCTCTCTCTCTCTCTCTCCCTTTCTCTCCATCGCTCAACCTCACTCCACCTCTCCACCCCGTCAACAGCCTTATGGCAACCTAAAACCCCTCTGTTTCCGTAACAACAATTCTCGAGCGTCTAACAGCACACACACCCACCCCCCCCCCCCCGTTGACAATTCAGATTTCCCGGGAAATGTAAGTTTCGGGGTGGGCCCGCCTTGGTAAATCAAATGCCCGCCCAGAGACGTATGTCTGCCGCCGGGTCTGATACACGTGATGACACGTTAGGCTCGTGTTGTGATGCCAGGAAAAACAGACACTCGCTTGTTTAATTTTTTTGCGGTCTAGATTTCTTACACATTTTTCTTTTTTGCGTGTGTTTATAAATTACCTCGAGGGCCGTACCAAATGGTCTCGCGGGCCTTATACGGCCCGGGGCCGGAGGTTCCCCACCCCTGGTCTAAGTCTATGGTGACTGTAAAAACTGCACTGCGCATGCTCAGAATATTTTCCTATTTAATGTGTGTGGCAACAAATAATGACCATAGGGGCATAGAGCTGCCATCCCCACCATACGTCATCTCACATAATTCAGAGCTGATTGGCTGTAAGTACATGTGCCGCGAAAAGTGTGGTGTGTGAAGAGGAGACAAGAGAGCTGCAGTGACGCATCCTAAAACTCTGAAGTAAACTGCGCATGGCTTCCCTCGACAAAAAAGCAATGAGATTTCTCCTTATGATTTTAGAAAATAGCTCCAAATAAGATCTGTGGGAAACAAACCTGTTAGATAAATGCACGTTTTGTTCAGCCGGATAATATCCACATGTCTACCCTACTTTTATAATTTTCGAATCATAAATCTATTGATTAGATTAGATTTATGATAGACTTTTGAAACTACAAGAACATAAGGAGGACTTTTACAAAAAAGTAATAGAGATTTTTGTCCAGAGGGATAGGCAAATGGACTTAATCTTCAAGTCAAAGTAAGACTGCAATTTTATTGAAAATGGGATCTTACTAAGAGAGAAAAATGCAATATTGAAATGATAAAATTACATTTTTTGGGTATCCTTTTGTTGAACTGTCTGTTTAAAATTAATTAAAGCATCAGACAAAAAAAGCTTTTGAAAATAATATTATATTTTGATTTAGGTCAAAATATAATATTTGTAAACCTGAAGAGTCAGTGCCAGTGCCTCACCAGCCATGAACCTCACTGCAGAAGCTTATTAGACATCTAAGGTTTTTGTGCCCCACCACTTTTGTACATATAAAAACGCCACTGCGTATACCAAACACTGCGACACCTGGATGCATTACAAACATGTCAACATGCAAATGGAGCAAGCAAGCAAGCAACAGAATCTTTTTTTTAAACTGCAAGATTATAAATGAATAATACAACTGTAGCCTCAGGCAGAGTCCAAGCCATGAACAGTACCAAACATGCAAATTGGAGATATAACAATTTGCAGAGCTGCCATTTTCCACAGTTGCAACACCAGCACAACTACATGTAATCTCAGACAGCGAAGTAATTACCAATGTGAAATATGAATGAATAAATTGTAGCTCTAATCTTAGCTGTCCGCTTCGCTTGTTTGTCCCTTTGGCCGGATAGTAACGGAGTACATATCATGTAGGCAGAGGAAATATGGGGTGTGTGAAATCTGGTGGAGTCAACATTTTCCATGCACTTTAAGCCACAGGCTTTGTCATTACGCCATGTGCCGATCTGTGACATTTCTTTGATGGAAGTTCTGAAAAAAACTGTATACTTCTACCATCTTTCTACGTGGCTTTGTTCGTTACAGCAGTCTATATCTATCAAGGCCAAATGGATTGTTTTGTAAGTACATGCCCACCATTCACAGCATCACTACTGCTTCCTGTGGCGACCTACATGCGGCACAAATATGTCCATCGTAACACCACAGGTTTAGGAATTGAGTGCCTGATGTATGCGTTTGTGTGTGTATGTGATTCTGTATGGGTATTCTATATCTAATATTAAACATAAATCACAGTTATTTCCACCGCTCTGCAGGGTGTTGATAGAAAAGTCCTCTTCCCCTTGACACCCACAACCTCAAAAGAGGTCAGGTTAGTAGTAATATCAAATTTCACACCATTACACAGCCTACGCAAATACACAGACTGTATGCAGCCATAGCATCAACACTAGTTCTGAGGCCATTGAGTTTGGACGTATTTAGTTTACAACAGGGGCAGTGACCCTGTAACACTGACCAGGGACCCCCCTGAGGCCCCCTCCAAAAAAAAGTTACAATATTACAATTTATTGGAACTAAATCAAATCAGAGACCCGGATTTACAGTGGAGATTAAACTGTTCATTACCTTATAAAAGCAAATATTGAATAATTAAATTGTCACTTAAAGTTACTAAAACAAATACTCTAAATGAAAAAAACTACTGAAAACAAAGGACTGTAACTTAAATGTACTAAAACAAATACCAATAACTGTATTTTACGTTTATTTTAATTTGAATTACTTTAAACCGCTTTTATTGTGCCCCTCTCATGAAATAACTGGCCCCAGCCTGGCCCCCCCAGTAAAATTGGTCTAGAACTGCCACTGGTTTACAATAAAGCTACTATGTAAGATCAAGACTAGAATGTACAAATGTATGCCGATGATGCGGTCATATTTGTACACAGGAAAAATACTGAAATAATCACATCTCTCAACTACATTGGACAAGGTTCAACACTAGCTGAACAACATTTGCTTACAGTTAAATGCAAAAAAAAACAGTATGCATGATGTTCATTAAACGACCAGTCAAATTCGAAGGATCCAATGTGTTTTTAAACGGAACAGAATTAGAACTAGTCCCCCACTTCAAGTATCTTGGAGTCATACTGGACTCAAACTTGACTTTTAAGAAACATATTAAGAAAGTGTCCAATACCATTAAATTCAACTTGCAAAATGTTAAACAAATCAGACCTTTCTTAACTGTCAATGCTACAAAGTCATACCTCCACTGTATGATTCTATCCAACCTTGAATACTGTTTTACAAACTGGTCGTTTGCTTGTGCCACAAACCTGAAACCAGTAGAACAGCTGTACAAGAGAGCTATCAAGGTGTTTGACAGAAAGCCAAATTCATACCACCACTGTACCATCCTTGAAAAACCCAATTTCTTGAGTTTTGACGATTTAAAGTCTTTTAAAAGTATGTTTTTTTTTATAAATGTCTACATGGACTGCGAGAGTCTAGATCCCTATAGTGATCATATAGGTTCCTGCATCACTGAGACTAATACCTTCAGTCTCATGAAAATGGAGCCTATTTAAACTCTAGATCCTGCAGCTAAATGAAAATGAGTTCTAGTGCTGTAACCAGCAAGTCGGTTTTTTTTAATCATTTCAGTCAAAACTGCAGCAAAGGGCCATCTTCACCATTCCAAAAATACATCACTCAACAGGAATGCATGCTATTTGTCAAAAAATTACGACTTCACAAATAACTTCATTAACAGTAACCTTGCTTTTGTTTACGAATGTGTTATGAGCAGAAAAAGGAGCTGCAACTGCTGAGCTCTTCATTGTTATGTATTTCATAGCTTCTGACAACTTTCATCAAAGTGCTTTAGCTTTTAATGTATTCACTTCGGAGATTGCCTCTCCTCTTATCACAGGCCTCCTTCTTCTCCCTCCGCCCGCATCTTCCCTGAATCATAGATGACTGTCAATGAACTCCCTGCTAACAACTCACTTTGCCTTCTGCCCTCGCTTTGTCAAATCATTTTTCGGTTTTTTTCCACCTGTCAGTAGTAGAAAAGGAGTGGGAGGAAGATGGGTAAAGGTGTGCTGATGATTTCTCTCACAGACAAAGTAATCAAGAACGGACTTAAGGCTGCTAATCTAGTAGGACAAAATCAAAATGGCGGCTTGTCTGTCTGCAATTAACTGCAGAACATCCTTCAAACACGTCACGCACTCTTTTTGAGCAGGTTAGTGGCCAGGGGAGCTGTATGCATAATTAGCATTCCTATCAAAAGGCTTCCAAACAAAAGGCAGTTACGCCGAGGGACAGGAAGCAAGACAATAAAAAGGAGGGCGAATGAGTGAAGAAAGGTGGGAAGAACAGGAGAAAATATTACATCAGTATTCTATACATGGATACACATCCACACACATATTTAAAAGATGAATACATCGAGGCAAGGAGAAGCAGATCAAGTACTACTGTAACAATGACAGAGAACAGGTTGTCCTCTAAGATCTTTAACGGTTAATAATCATTTTAAATGTTCCCCTTCATAGCACACGTAATGGGGAAACCTTTGCAATCCTGCAAAAAGTGGACTTACGGCTTAGTTAATATGATGCTACAAGAATCTGTTTTACCTATTTCAGAGGTTTACATAATTTTTGTAATAACCTATTTGATGCATCATGACAGGCTACAGCCCCTTTGGTAGTGAACAAGGATTGTGGAGTTGTACTGCATGAGCTTTACATGGTAGATAGCAGCTGTCCTGGATGATGTATGAAAATGAAACCACCATCACCTGATTTAGGGACAACAAATCTAAATCTAAATTGTTTTACTGATTATTGCTAAGCAATAACAGACAGTGGTTCCCAACTGGTTTGGCTTTTGGACCCTAAAAAATATAGCAGCATCTACTTGAGCCCCCATCGCAGGTTATGCATCGACAACTTTAATATAGTTATATTAAAATGTTGTTTTAGAGGCGATAGTATCCTGTATTTAAAAAATTAAAAAACATACTTTTTCCTTTTTGTCCCTTTAATCATATTGTGACCCTTCAGGCTCGTCTCAGAACGCAACAGGGGGTTCCAGCCCAAAGGATTTATGATGCACAACACAAGATTAAAGTCAAAACCTTCAAAACTAAAAGTGTGACAGATCTCTGAAAGGAACAAGATTAAAGAAGAAGAGAGATGAAACCTGCAGGTTAGTCATTTAAACATAATCCACTGCCATGTGCGGAACACAAAGATTAATACTACAGTAAATAAGAACCTGAAAAAAATAACTAATGGCAGAGAAAATAAATGCATGCATGAACGCATCCCTACTGTGTGACATGTATATCTAACAGGCAGCATAAAGAGCCATAATACCATAAGCAAACACTGTCAGTGATGAAATCCTTTCCTCAACTTGTTAATCCTCTCTATTGCGAAATTGAAACCACTGGCAATCAGGTAATCCAACAAGGTGTCTGGACCTCCAGGGCACCCGTAATTCTCTTGTTGAGAAATCCTCCCTGTTGTGGGAGTCTGACAACTGACGAGTGGGAGCCGGAGGCAGCAAACAGGTTTTGGAGTACTGTTCACTTCAGCGAGGAGAAAGTACCATGCTGTTTGTGATATTAAAATGGGGTGACGATGTGTGGTGTATTCATATCAGTGAACGCATTTCTCTTTGCAATCTGCGGCGAATAGCACGAGTTACACTGCATGAGCTCTATCCTATTATTAATGTCATTGTGGACCCGTATTGAGATGTGGCTTTGTAGAGAAATACATGCATAATATGTATACATGCATCCTGAAATTCTTTTTCACTGGTAGAGAAAAATGATGACAGCTTTGCCATCCAATATTAATCAGCCACCAGCAGGGAGAGACAGAGATTGAGCGCGATAGAAGGGTCCAAGGCATAGTTGGAAAATAGGGAGGAGGATGTGGAGGGTGTTTGTGAGGATGTGGAGGGTCCACACACACTCTGCTCTCTGATCACGCACTCTAGTTACAGGTACTCAAGTGAACCTGTAACTACTGTCGAACATCTGTCAAGAAGCTGAAAGCGCGATTATCACGAGTCACATGAGCATACAAATAACACAGTCATCATCCCTGCCATGCCATAGTTAAACTCACAGCCTATTAGGGGTTGTTAAATAATCCAATGTCAATTTCATCTCCCGCATAAGAGTAAGTAATTCAGCTAATCAACCATCAACACGAACATGGATAATGAAGGAGAGATTAAAGCCAGGTTTTCACTACTAACACTCTTTCA
The DNA here is from genome assembly GCF_902827175.1 of Gymnodraco acuticeps. Classification (NCBI taxonomy): domain Eukaryota; kingdom Metazoa; phylum Chordata; class Actinopteri; order Perciformes; family Bathydraconidae; genus Gymnodraco; species Gymnodraco acuticeps. Next base: position 1,463,798 of record NW_022990947.1, read on the forward strand.
GATGGAATATGGAGCTGTGCCAGCAAAGGCTTTAGCAACAGCTGCAGCAGCTGAGTGAAACTATAAAGTAGATTATCCTTCTGCCAACCTGTGTTCTTCACAGGCTGGACACAATAACAGGGACACCTCTGTAGAATAATTCCATCCAGAACAAGGGCACTGTTGGTAATACTAATGTACCTTTGAAAGCTTATACGAACGTTACATTTTTGTGGAGGTTTTGTCTGATAGTTATTGACTATAGTGATTTTCTTCTATGACAATAATTTCATTTTATCATGGTGAGACAGATGATCTAGGAACTGTGTGTGTCTCTTACACCTTTAGTGCTCAGGGGAAATGTCCCTGTTGGAGTTAACATGGACAAGGAATATTGACAGTGGGATATATTTATGCTGCCAGTGTGTGTCCAAACACAGGCAACATTTTGAGCCCAGGGGCCTCATTTATAAAGCGATATATACGCTCAAAAAATGGCGTACGCCAGTTTCTACGCAATGTTTGCGATTTATAAAATACTAACTTGATGGGAAAACGTGCGGTCCTCCACGCAAACTCTAACCCATGCGTACGCACTAAGCACAACAACGGGAGAGACGAGAAACTGCGACACCGTTGGCAGAAGGAAGAATGGAGAGAAATATGTGGAAATAATACCATATATAAAATGTTACCTCTCATTTATCATGAAGAATTCATTTTCAAACATTGATTAAAGCCAATCTTAAAATGATTAAACAAACGCCTGTTTGAGACTCCTCACTGCACACAAAAACATAACTTGGAGAAATAAATAAATACGGATATGTTATTGAAAACCATCTCGAATATGTTGTGTTAATGTTATGAAATGTTTTCTCATAAATGATGCGGTAAGCAGGAGGACAGCATTACTTTAAACTGACGCCGTGTTGCATTTCTATAGGTTGTAGATACGAGCATGGTTTTATATAGGCTACTATCACGTTTAATCGTGTTTTATGCCGTTTGCTAAGACTTGATAAGTCGCTCATAAAACACAGGAGGTATGGAAGCTAAGAACACCATATGTGGTAAATTGTACAGCTGATATAACACAACACATTAGTTGTATTTCCTTTAACTGGTGGATATAGGGTTGCTGCGGGGGGGGGGGGGTTGAGACGCACAGGCTGCAGTGGAGACGCTGCGCACAGCTGATCGACAGCTGGAACACAAACCACCAAATACAAACAAATAATTCAGATCCAGTCGTCATGACTCCACTCCGGAGGGATTCCCCGATCATTTCTTACAGTCTCTCATCAAGGGGGGGTCTCCTGTCCCCGGTACAAACACACTGCCTGAGGAAGGCTATGTGTATTTTTTTTGTCATTAACCTTTTTCGGGCCATTTATTTATTTATTTTGGTGACGATCCGACCTCCATGCTGCTACATGGTTCAAACTGCATCCACCAAACAATATGATTTATCTCCACCTCCACAAAATAACCCACATCTGACACGGCGTGAGATGTATTTTTTAACTGTTCTGTCGTCATTTCCTGCTATCTTCTTCATAAAGTCAGTCAGAATGAATGAATGAATGGGCGTTTCTTTGACTATTTAGTGGCAAATATGGGCGTTACGTGAAGCCCGCAAAAGCTGCACCGCATTTCGAGTCGGTTGTGATTTATAAAGGGAAACCGGCGTAGGAAGTGCCATACGCACTTTCCTTGCCGGTACGCAATGTTTGGTGAATCGGGAAGTGGCGGAAAATTTATGGACCTATTTTTCGGATTTCTACTACGTAAGCAACCTTCCCACGTGAATCCTACACTGTAAAAAAAAAAAGGTTTTTTCACAGAAATTTACAGTATTATTTTACAGACCTTTCTTGTTTTTCTATATTACGTGTAAATACCATAAAAATACAGTAAATTACTTTTATTTAAAATAAATAAAGGTTTTATTCTGTAAATTGGTTTGATGAGAAATTATCGTTTTTTTACAGGATAATTCCATTGTTTAATTGTCTTGAATGTTAAATTACATTTAATTCTATGTAAAACACATAAAATACACATAATTTTACTGCATGTAAAATGAAGGCAACTTTCTTTTTTTTGTTGCAGTAAAACCTTAAATTTAATGTAACAAAATGTAAAAAAATCAAAAATAACTGTATTCTGTACTGTTGTAGAATAAAAATAAATCTTATTATAAAACATCTCTAAAATGTTAAATAAATGTATACATCTTCACAAAAAATGTAATATATTGCAGAAATACCCAAAAATGATTTTGTATAAAGTAGTTTTCATAGTATACTAAAATAGTTAACTGTAAAAAAAAGTGTCAAATAAAAAAAACGTAAAATGTATGTAAAAAGCTACGGCGCTTGAAATGGAATCCAGCCATACAACGGCAGACAAGACAAGCAGGATTGGAATGAGTCCACAACACTCCTGATTGGTTGATATAAACGTCATCGAAAAAACCTGCCAATGAGCACTGTCCGCGCCTTTCAATCCAATTTGAAACTTCCACGTCAGTTTGAGCGGCTCTCCTGCGGAGCTATAGAGCTGTCTGTATGTCTGTCTGCTCACGAGTTTATGGACTAATATCGGGATAGTTTTACATCTACACGTTAAATATGAGCATCGGGACGTCAACAGAGAACAGAAGACTTGAGATCTGGTGAGTCCTGCAACTGTAATGGAGTTAAACATGTATTTAGATAATCCTTAGTTTGTGAATGTTTAATTGTGTATTTAAGGTTACGTTTCTTCTTCTAGTTCAGTGAGTTTTGAGTGATGAGACATATATTTTAAGGGAATCTGTGGAATCTCAGCTTTCATATGATACGTTTGTGCAGATAGCATGAAGTAAAAAAGATCGCTTTTGCCAGTTATGTGCTAAAGTAGCGTTAGCCCCGTTAGCTGTTAGACTTGTGTTTCGTTTAGTTAAAAATGGTTAATATAGTCAGTTAGCTGAGTTTCTTCCCGTTAAGTAGGTAAGCATCATTAATAGGTTGTTAGTACATTTTAAGAAGTCCTGAGATGCTGTTTCTTGCAAGATGTCCCACCGGCGGGACAATCGGGCTATACAGGTTAACAAGGTGGCTGCTAACGTTAGCTTACAGCTTATTGCAGTGCTGCCGCCATCCTCTTGTCTCCAACGCGGGACGATTACACATAAACGTGCAGCAGGGTGTCACAGTGTTGTCGCCAATCTTATTGTAAAGTTTCACAGCTTTTTTACTGCGGAATTCAGTTTGTTAATGTTCAGTAGCCAACAGCTATCATAGCATAAACTGCTAACCACTAACGTTTGGCTAACTTGCTAGTTAGCTCTATATATTAGTGCTGGGGGGGAAACGATTATTTTGAAAACGACTAATCGAACGATTATTTTTCTGTTGTTCAATTCATAAAAAACGTAATGTACAAAAAAATTTTTTCACGATACTGTGTCTCAGGGGATCTTAATATTTAAGAACCTATTAATGTGTTATACCAGATTAACGGAAATAATCTCAGCTAACTGACGATACAAACCATGTTTACCAAAACAAAACACAAGTCTCATAAGAAGCAAACTAAAATGCTATCTAAATGACCCCTGAGCGAAAAATGCTAACGGACATTGGCACAGAACTCAAGATAAAAGTACCCTTATTACTTATCGTAGCTGCACATACAAGATATCCGATTAAAGCTGAGACTCCACAGATTATGTAGGTACATAGTATCATCACTGAGTGATCCGGACTCGCGACAGGGGAAGCAAATACAGTCATCACAACACGTACCTTCACAGAGCTTCTAGGGAGATCGTCTCACCGCCGTAGCTGTCAATCTGATCAAAATACGTGTTCAATGGCATTAAAATGAGAAAAAACGCGGCTGAATCGGTTAATCCATAGGTTTTTAACGTCTATGTATAAACAAATTATTGAATTTATAATCCATAATTCCATTTTATGTAAAAAATCGGAGAGCAAATGCTAGCTGCTAATGGTTGCCACCACAGCTAGCTGCTGCTTCCGGTCAAGCAGCAGTCTCAGTGAGATATAAATATATAAATATATTTGCGTTTTGGACTAACTTTAAAATATTCCCATGCTTTTGAAGACCTAGGGCGAGATGTTTTCGTTTGGGGGCTTCGTGCGCAATCCTGTGAGGAGGAGGTGATAGCCGTTTCAGTCTCCATTGTGTTAGAAGTGCGATTGCGAACTGCTTGTTGCTTTGGGTGACCCACGTGTGTGTGGCGACCATATATACAGTCTATGGTGTCGACGCGGAAATATGTCGTCGACGATATTTTGAAGTCGACTTCGTCGACGCGTCGCTACAGCACTACTATATATTACAAGCTAACATGACTAGCTAATGTCACACTGTGTGAACTAAAATAGTTGTATTACTACATCATACATGCTTGGTCCAAATCTCTGCTAAAATTATTATTTTTAACAAAATTATCATTAAAGTATCTTTATTTTTTTGCATTTGTATCACACTTGGCATACACTATTTTAGTTAATCAATTAGAACTGGAGAATTAAAATAATGATTTGTGGTAATCAAAAACAATGTATTTAAAGAAACACTAGGAATAACATAGGAAATAATACGGATAATGTTTTACCCATGTTGTGCCTTAGAAGTGTAGTGATACAAACATGATTTTTATTTTAAAAAGTAGGAAAGTTCAAATGAAAATTAGAATTGGTGTTGATCAAAAACAGGTTAATTGAGGAATTCCTGGAGGTAATTTATTGCAAAGATATTTACAATTTAAACTAATTTGGGTCACTTTTGATGCATGTTGGTTGTATGTTGTGTAACAAAGGGTTACCATGACAGCTGTGATGTTCACTCTTTTGACAGAGCACCAGTGGACAGTGAAGACTATGGAACAGAACATATGATGGCTTTGTGTGGAAAGCTGCTGAAGCCAGCCGGTGACTCCTCATCAGTCTCTCCTGGCAGCACCCAGCTATTCTTCCATCTTGTAGATGAAAAGACTTTGATATGTGAGTAATAACTAACTTGTCTCTAACATAATATTGAATGTCAGTGTTTCTCCTAGGTTTACTGCTGATATATTCTAGGGGGGCTGATATTCCGCATTTGACCGATTATCGGTATCGGCCTTTTTTTAAATCAAATTGCCGATAAAACTTTGGCTCTGATGCGGCCGTTTCTCTGGCTGCAGTCACCACTCTGAAGTAAGCAGCAGCGCTGAGCGGCAGAGCCATACATGTGTTAAATCGAAGTTCAATAAACATCCCAATCCCCTATGCTGAAGTTGCAAAAACACCACGATCTTATGATCCAATTCTATCAGTTTCCCAGTTACAGTCAGTCAGAGTTGGGGGTGCGTGCAGCGTCTCACAGCGGAGTAACTGTGGTGGGGGGGGCTGCGAGTGGAGCCTTGCAGTTTTTCAGGTTGATATGTGAAGCTCATTAGCTAGCCAACATGTATCTAGCAAAATATTAGAAGTGAGGCAACTAGACTAACGTTAGGTCTACTGTAATAGCCTCACTTTTAATAGTTTGCAAAACATTAGCTAGCACTAGTGTTTTGCAGTTGCTAGCAGCTTATTGGGATTTTATGCTAGATAGACAGATCTAATAAATTAAGCATTATTGTTAGTTAAGCATGTCAGCCTGCAGCCCTACTTCTTGTCTCTCTCTCTAACTCATTGCAGATGGCTGCACTAAAGAAAAGGGCACAGAGAGGAAACCAGTTGTAAGATGTTTAAAAGTTAATTAAACATAATATAGGCTATGCTTAAATGCATTTCAAATAAGTAGTGTTGGAGTTTGTGTTATTCGACATTTTGACACCAAGATTTTTTTTTTTACTGCAAATGTATATCGGTTCCAAATATCGGTTATCGGTCTCCTTGATTACTAATCATTGGTATCGGTATCGGCCTTGAAAAAGCCATATCGGTCGATCCCTAATATATTCTTTAAATCCTCTGGAGCAGAGAGAGGAGCTGTGGATTATTGTTATTGATTAATGCATCAGTGTTTCTTAGGGTCAAAAACACTAAACTCAACTTAAAATGAAAGCGTTAAGTTTATTTAATAAAAGAGCTCATGTTCAATGTGAAAAGTGACCGTAGATATAGATTAGTTGCAATTTGGTGCTATATGATATATATAAAAAAAAAAAAAAAAGAATACAAAAATATATATGGGTTAGGGTTAACCCTATCCAGTGGTTAGTTTTAGGGTAAGCTCCACTGTTTTTTTATTTTATGTATTCACTTTAAGAGAAAGGGATTTCAGAAACAAGTCGCACAAGTTTGGCTCGAGGTAAAATTAACAAAAGGTAACTGTTGTTACCCCTTCTAAACTTATGAAATAATGAGAAAATATGAACGACTCTTCATAGAGCCACGTCCACACAGCTTTAAAGTTGTAGGAAGCTGAAGCATTACATTCGTGCCAACGGCTAGTTGTCGTTTCTAAGGTATTAGAAAGTTGGTGTACTGGAAGGTTTAGCATAGGATCAATGCCCTTGGGATGCTCTCAATAACTGTTTTACAATTTTGTGTGTGTGTGTTTTGTGTAACCCTGCTTCAAAGGTCCATCATACAAGATGTAGGGGATCTATTGGCAGCTGCTGATAATAACATCCATCATTATGGTTTACTAATAGTTATCACTTCACTTCCTCCTCCAGCACCTGGACACAGCAGGAACCTACGCCAGGATCCTGTTTGTGGTCTTTAGCTCCGCCTTCAACACCATCATCCCGGCTCTGCTGCAGGACAAGCTCTCCCAGCTGCACGTGCCCGTCTCCACCTGCAGGTGGATCACAGACTTCCTGTCTGACAGGAAGCAGCACGTGAGCCTGGGGAAACACCTCTCTGACTCCCGGACCATCAGCATCGGTTCCCCTCAAGGCTGCGTTCTTTCCCCTCTGCTCTTCTCCCTGTACACCAACAGCTGCACCTCCAGTCACCAGTCTGTCAAGCTCCTGAAGTTCAGACGACACCACCCTCATCGGACTCATCTCTGGTGGGGACGAGTCTGCCTACAGGTGGGCGATGGACCATCTGGTGACCTGGTGTGGGGAAAACCACCTGGAGCTCAACGCTCTCAAGGCAGTGGAGATGGTTGTGGACTTTAGGAAGAACGCAGCCCCACCCACCCCCATCACTCTGTGTGACTCCCCAGTAACTGCTGTGGAATCTTTCCGCTTCCTGGGCACCATCATCGCCCAGGACCTCAAACGGGAGCAGAATATCTGCTCCCTCACCACAAAAGCACAGCCGAGGATACTCCATCACCATCTGGTACGCTGCAGCCACAGCCAAGGATAAGGGCAGGCTGCAGCGTGTCATCTGCTCTGCAGAGAAGGTGATCGGCTGTAATCTGCCATCCCTCCGCGACCTGCATGCCTCCAGAACCCTGAGGCGGGAAGATAGTGGCCGACCCCTCCCACCCTGGACACAAACTGTTCACCCCCCTCCCCTCCGCGCTCCATCAGGACCAGAACCTCTCTCCATCAGGACCAACACCTCTCTCCATCAGGACCAGAACCTCTCTCCATCAGGACCAGAACCTCTCTCCATCAGGACCAACACCTCTCTCCATCAGGACCAAAACCTCTCGCCACCAGGACCAACACCTCTCTCCAGCAGGACCAACACCTCTCTCCATCAGGACCAGAACCTCTCTCCATCAGGACCAAAACCTCTCTCCACCTCAACAAGGCCCGCTCCCCACCACTGACACTTTACCTCAGCCACAACGCAGACTCTATGCATTACATAATGGAGATCACAGGATGGTAAATAATGCAATGTTTAAATATTGCTTACTGCACATATTTTATATTCTATAATTGATTGCATTCTATTTCGATGTAAATTACTACTTTATTTTATTGCTATCTTACTATATTTGTATTAGTGTTCTTAATATAGTTTGCTATCTGTGTACTTTTTTTTATTTGTATGTATGCACCACGACACCTAGTGAAATTCCTCATACGTGTTAACCTACCTGGCAATAAACCCGTTTCTGATTCTGATCTGTTTGTCCTCTAGGTTGCACTGCCACGTCTACAGTAGCGCAGAATGGACAGAGGAAACATGATTGGGCCTCATGTTTTTTGCAGCCAACATACATTATCCTACAAACTTGGGATAGGAGGGTGAGTGAACAAGTTATCCATTGGTTGGAACCTACATCCCCAATGTTAGACGTACTAAATCCTGCACACTGCTCCTTCAAATGGACAATGTGAACATATGTCGCCATTTTGTAAATCTTGTTATTTTTAGTTGAGAATGTTTCAAAGTAATTTAAAAAAATTCTACTTACTTTTTGTTTCTACTGTTTATAAGTATGATGTTTAAATATGAAATGCTGTATTCATTAGTTGTACTATAATTCTACAAGTATTTTTATATATAAGTTTTCAGAGTAATTGTTTCCTATAGAACATTTTGTGATGTCATTTTGTTGAGCCGGTTTGATTGGAAAATGTTAGAAAAAAGCTGTAAAATAACAGTATTCTAGCTGTAGAACTTTAGGTTCTGTATTTATGTTGCTGTAAGATCATACAAATCTAATAAAAAAAAAAAATGTAAAAAACAGTTTTTCTCATCAGAACTTTATTTAAGTTATTTGAATGTAACATTTTAAGACAATGAATTTTGAAAAGAGAGGAAAGTGTTTTCCTGTAAAATCTTTACGGACAATTCCTGTATATTAATTGCTTTTGCACTTTATTTCAGTTTTTTTACTTTAATGTTATGGTTTTTGTTTGGCAGCCTGCTGCTGCCAGTCATTTGACCGTTTTTTTACGGGTTTTTTGCCCGTAGAAGTTTTAGTGCTGTACTTTTATTAAAGGTTATTCACTGTAAAAAGAGCAGATACACCTGTAAAATAACAGTGTTTCACTGCTGAACTTTAAGTTCTGTCACTTTATTGAAGGTGTTTGACCGTAATAATTTAGGATAAAACTGTAAAATAACAGTATTTCACTGCTGAACTTTAAGTTCTGTCACTTTATTGAAGGTGTTTGACCGTAATAATTTAGGATAAAACTGTAAAATAACAGTATTTCACTGCTGAACTTTAAGTTCTGTCACTTTATTGAAGGTGTTTGACCGTAATAATTTAGGATAAAACTGTAAAATAACAGTTTTTACATGCTTAACTCTAAATTATGTCCGTAGTAAACAAGGGAAGATACCTGTAAAATAACAGTGTTTCTCTGTAAAGGAAATTCATTATATTTACTGTGAATTTACGGTTTTTTCCCATTATTGTAATTAGGGTATTTCACTGTAATTTGACGGTACGTTTTTGGAAGCACCAGCTGCCAGATTTTTACCGTTTTTTTACAGTGTACGCACAGCGTTATAAATGAGGCCCCTGATCTTGTTTCAATGTTTCTGTTACTGTGTATGATCTATCACTGCATATATCATCATTCTGATGTATGTTTTGGTCAGTCTCAATCTCTGCAATGATGTAGTTTATTAACTTGAGCTCAAGAACTTTCAGTATATGTATTCCAGGTGTGTTGCTGCACTTGACTCCAGTGTGGTGCTCTGTTGTGAAAGGCTGGAGCTAAACAGAAAGTGAAGAGGGGGTCATTAATCCTGAGGCAACAACTTCCTTTCATTTACATGCAAGATTGAACTTCTCTTCCAATTGTACGTGTTTGTACTCACTTAATTCAAGAACCCCTTTTTTAATTCATGTTGTTACTAATAGCCACTCTGTCTTGTATTTGCATGCATATCTTCCCATGCACACACACAGTCAATAGACTTTACACAGTCACAGTCTTTCTGTGTCCTTCCCATTCATTGTTGCCAGGAACAACGCTGCTCTACCTTCTGTGTGCTTTCCCCTCTTTATTCACCTTGAGTGCCATTAAACAGCGAATAACCGATAAGAGGACATTTTAGTTTTATAATACCACAGATAATGGGATTTTGCACTCTTTTTAGATACAGCAGTCCTTATCTACTTTCCTTTATGGCTCCCGCTTATCAATGATTCCTTTCCAGACATTTCAGGGGATTAGGCCAGATTTACTTTAGGATTATTTATCTTCCGGAATTCCATCCGTTTGCACTATCATGCCAGGGACAATATGGGACAACGTCAACTGAATGAAAAATCTGTATTGTATTTTAAAAGAAAAAAACACAAATTCATTCAATTTCCAATGTAGATCAGTGCTGATTGCACCCTTTCCTCCAGAGATAACTGTCAATTTCTCAATTTTGGACATCACTGAATATGCCCCTGGCGTCAGTGGCAACAGCAGCTCTTACTCTGGAGCACTTTTACGCTTTAAATTGTTGTTTGACAAATATCTGCTTAAAGTATATGCTTTGCTCTCTCCCCTCACCTAAGAGCTGCATTTTTGAGATGTTCAATCAACATCAATTTATGTTATAGAAACATTTCTTTGGAGACATTTACATATTTGTTTACAGATAGAATGTGTGGTTGATGGTCAATTTGATGAGTCAGATATAATATAATAGAATACATTCACATTTTTGCATCATAGATATATCTGTAAATGCATATAATGTATACAAGTTTACAATTTGAACATAAGGCTACCTTGGATTTGAAGTTTCTTAAAATAATCATATTTGATGCCAAGCCTTCACACTCCAAAACAATAGGCTGCTTAATATTTAGAACCATTTTCTGCTTTATATCCATTGTATTTTGACTATTGATTCATTAAAAGCACAGGCCCCATATCCATTGTATTTTGACTATTGATTTATGTTATCAATGCATTAAGATTAAGAGCACAGGCCCACCATCAAATTGTTAAATTAAATCAACCAGACCATATGAGACACACATTCCAAGCAAGGCCTAAAAAACACAGGAGGCCCACAATTTTTATAATGTAGAGCCAGTCATAGGGTCGCAGAAACAGCAACATAACACACCTGTGCACCCATATGCACAATATTATCTATAACCCAACATAAAGTAAATGGTTTACCTTTATTAGCCTCAGCAATGACATGATCTCACTGTGGTGGTCCGATGGTCAGGGAAAGCATGAAGACACTTCACACTGTGACACCGCTGACGATCTGATGCCAGGCCTGCAGGCAGGAAATAATTCATCTTGGGAAATATCACTGGGAATTAACTTCAGGTCCCGAAGACTGTATCAAGCCCAGCCCGGAGAAAAAGGACTGCAGGTAGATTTGGGGCTAAATTAGCACTCACATGGGTCTGACTGACCGATCATAAAGCTATCTAACCGGAGTAAATGGCACGACTAGCGGCTTTGCTTTTATTTCTCGGGTTGTGTGTGCTTCATGTGTCGTTACTCGTTATTTAGCTACACTTAAAGCTAACTAAGAGTTGGTCATTTGATAGTTTCCCATTCTTCAGAGCACACATTGAACCCATCGAGGCCCACATCATACTACTGTGCGCCAACAGCTGCGTACCATTATTCCTACTGACAGTAAATCCTGGGTTGCGTTCCGATAATCCAAAAATCAGCTCCTAAATTCTAACCCTATCTCCTATTCACAATAACAAAGCTTGTGGCCCGGATCTCATCTCAGCTGAACACTTAAAACATGCCAGTCTTAGGCTTGCTCCTCTTCTTGCTCTGTGTCTTACTGGTTTCCTTAATCATGGTGTCTTACCAGATTCCATGTTATCTGTGCTACTTGTGCCAGTCATCAAGGATAAAGCTGGGAAGATTAATGGCATCGATAATTACAGACCCATTGCTTTAGCTAGCATTCTCTCCAAAGTGTTGGAGAAAATTCTGTTGGATAGGCTGGAAAGGTATATTACCACAGCTGACAACCAGTTCGGTTTTAAAAGAAAACATGGCACAGATATGTGTATTTTTGCTTTAAAAGACATTATAGCAAAATATAGAAGCCATAATTCCACCATGTTTCTGTGTTTTATTGATGCTTCCAAGGCATTTGATAGACTGAATCATTACAAATTATTTGACAAAATGTGCCAGAGAGGGATACCCAAGTACATAATAAGGATCTTAGCCTTTTGGTATGCACATCAGACTATGCAGGTGAAGTGGGGCAATACTGTGTCTGAACATTTTTATGTTGGTAATGGGGTCAAGCAAGGTGGGATTTTATCTCCTTTGTTGTTTAATCTGTACATGGATGATCTGTCGAGGAAACTGAACTTGTGTAAAACTGGCTGTGTCATCGGTGCTACTGTTGTCAACCACCTTATGTACGCAGATTATTTAATCATCTTTTCCCCGTGCAGTGCTGGCTTACAACAGCTTCTGAGGACTTGTTCCCAGTATGGCATTGATTTTAATATTAAGTATAACGCCAAGAAGAGTAACATCATGATTGTACGAAGTAAAGAGGATAAAAAGGCTGTATTTCCTCATTTTATTCTCAGTAGCAACATTCTTCTTGTGTGCAGTGAGATGAAGTACCTGGGTCATTATATTTCTGATGATCTCACAGATGACAAAGACATCCATAGACAACGCTGCAAACTGTATGCCCAGGCAAACATATTAATGCGTAAGTTTCACAAGTGCTCTGTAGATGTCAAGGTATCACTTTTTAAAGCTTTCTGTACACCATTGTACACGGCTCACCTGTGGAGTAACTACAAGGCTCACCTGTGGAGTAACTACAAGGCTAGCAGCATGCACAAACTAAAAGTTGCATACAATGATGCTTTACGGTTGCTGCTGAGGGTACCAAGATGGCACAGTGCCAGCCAGCTGTTTGTTAACTTGGGGGTAACTACCTGTCACGCCCTTTTAAGAAAATGAATGTACAAATTCATGTGTCGCCTAGTAGACTCGGACAATTATGTTATTTCGATTTTAATTAACCCTGTGAAGAGTTCTACCCGGTTCTCTTCCATGATTTGGAGACATTGGCGCAATAGCCTCTACAGACAGTGAGCATGTGTGGCTCATTGTGATTGGACTGATTTTATGTTTTTATCTGTTTGTTTTTATCTGTTTTGTGTTTAGCTTTTTATCTTATTTATTGATGTGTGTTTTGTCTTTTTGTGTGATATGGACCTTGAGTCTGGAATAAAGATTGGAATATTCCTTGACCTCTGAGTGAAACGTCACGGGGTTAAGGGATAGTGCAGGGGTGGCCAACCCGCGGCTCTCGAGCCGCATGCGGCTCTTTGCCTAGTTTCATGCGGCTCTTCAGTTCATATCGAATTTTATATGTGTGAGTTTGGGGGAGAGACACTGACTCCTGACTAGTGTTGCATGGTGTACCGATACTTGAAAGGTATACCGCGATACCCTGCCGTTAAAAACGTTACGATTCCTCCGTTTCATTAGTATCGGTACTTTAAGAATGACGGGGAAAAGTACTCCGGTGAGAAAGCGCCGTTTTAATAAGAGCCGTGTGTGTTCAGCGCTCTGCTTCCACTCCCTGCACTGCAGTCGTGCCTGCAGCCCCTCCCTTCTCAAGCACGCTCGAAGTCCCTCCCCTCTCAAGCACGCTCTAAGTCCCTCCCCTCTCAAGCACGCTCTAAGTCCCTCCCCTCTCTCGTGCACGCGCTAGCTGCCAGAGCATGTGAGAAAACCAGAAGCATGGCTGCAAGTGGGAGTGCAGCTGCCGCTGCGCCTCGGCTTGTTGAGAAAAAAGACGCCAGAAGCGATGTATTTGAGCTATATCTCTGACAGTGAGGGCAAGCCTACGGACACCATGAGGCCTGTCTGTGAGAAATGTATTAATTTTATTTAATACGAATTCTTGTCATTTATTTTATTTATTGTTTAAAAGTTTGTGTTATGGTTATGGTTCTGGTGTGAAATAAAGCACAATAATTACATTTAAGACTGTTTCCCTTTTTTTAAGAAAAAGAATCGGAATCGCAATTCTTGACTTGGTATCGAAACCAAAATGTTGGTATCGTGACAACACTGACAGTTAAACCTGATATTTAGTAGGTCTGTTAAGTATTGAATACTGATAATTCGGACGTAATTTGGCTGGTCAAAGTTGTTCGGGCTCGGATAAAATAGCTCCGTTACTTTCGTCCCGTGTTACTTTCGTCCGGGCTCTCCCTACGTGTGTATGTGTGGTGTCAGGTGTCAGTATGAGAGGATGACAGCGCGTCTAATTTTGATGTGGCCCAAGAGCCAATCACAATAATACCTGCAATGCAGTGAACCAATCACCTTTGAGGGGGGGAAAACCTATCGTTGATTAAACACTATCCAGTGTTTCCCCTACCATTGTCTTGGAGGGGCGCTGCCCGCCAACGGAGCCCCGCGCCCCCCCCTGGAATTCAAGGAGTTATATATATAATAAATAAAAAAATCTATATATATATACCACCAAATTGCAAATAATCTATAACTACTGTCACTTTTCACATTGAACATGTGCTCTTTTATTAAATAAACTAAACGCTTTCATCTTAAGTTGTGAGTTTAGTGTTTTTGACCCTAAGAAACACTGATGCATTAATCAATAACAATAATCCACAGCTCCTCTCTCTGCTCCAGAGGATTTGAAAAATATATATCCCAATGCCACAAAAATGCATCAGTGACGTGGTTGAAATCTTGTCTCCAGAAAACAAAAAACGGAAACAAGCGGTATCAGTGACTGTGTGTTTGATGTGGCTCTTTGCAATAACATAGAAAAAATGTGGCTCTTAACCTCTGACTGGTTGGCCACCCCTGGGATAGTGGATAGGAGAATTCAAAAGGATTTAGGAGAAGAGACCGCGGTACTTTAGAGAATCCGAATGCACTTTCACTATCCGACGTGTTTATGATGCGCTATCGGACGTCATAAATGTGCGTCTGCTGCTGTGGGGAAACTCTGGAAACTACAGTTTTCTATAGCGGACTACAACATGGATGTTTAATAAGAACGAGGGACTACTGTAAACTCATCTAGAGACTCTGCACCGTGCTCTGATGCTGTTGCTTTATGCTTTATGAACGGGGACAACAGAGAAACATATTCTTCATGACCAAAGTTGGAATTGAAATAAAAAAGGAAAGTGAAACTTATGCTCGTCACCCTCTCCCTCCGGTCCACATTAATACAAATGATCCCAATACGTATGATTGTATGAACTATGAAAATATCTTAAAATCAATACAAATGTATTTATTATAAACGTTAGTCCTTAACATCTATCACTGTGTATATCACCATTCAAACATCTTTTAAAAGTTGAACAAACTCCACACAGCTCAGTAAAGACTGTGAGATGTTGACTTTATTTGATCATTTCAGTAAAAACTAACGTTCATATTTCTCTTTTTGATTATAATACTGATGAACGTTCAAAACAAAGCACTTTGGCAATTTGCCACATACGTTTTAAAATGCTTAATAAGCACCGTAACTTTCATGATATAATTTCTCGGTCATAATCGGTTGTTTCCGTGAACGGCCGACTGTTGAGTGACGGCAAATGCTGCGGCTGCAATGCATTGTGGGGCAGCATTTTCTCCTCTCCTTTCGGTTAGGGAGGTCCAGTGGTTCCTAAGCTAAAGGAGGTTATAAAGGAAATTTGAAATCTCCTTTCCTTTCATTTGGAGAATTGGAACGGCACTTATCATGGCTGCCAGTGACGTACTTCCGGGTCATTTCACTCCGTTAGGAAGGTTCCTAAGCTAAATGGACTATTGGAACGCAACCCTGTTCATTGGGTTTAAACATTCTTAACAGAGATCCCACGTTAGGTTTACAGTGCGACCATTAGGCATCTACCCAGAATTGATTGACAAATTACGCCACAGTTGCATTGTGGGAATAGTAGGAATTGTAGTTGAACCGATGACGACAGAGCTGTGATTGGCCAGACCGCTTTTTTCAAAGGCTACTATTTACATTATTTTAAATCTTCTTAATACTTCAACCCTCCTAAAAATATATACAGTATGTATGAGATCAATTTAAGGATTTGATAAACAAGGTTGGAGGAGACAATTAGGAGGAAAGTTCATTAGATAACACATTGTATATAGATATCAAAGTTATTTTAATGTGTATAATGATAAATAACTCAATCCAAACCACAGATCTATGGCTAAAAGGATATTGTCATATTTCCACACTCTTTTCAGGTCCATAAATCAATATTAACCAATCATGTATTAAAAGATTATGAGGCCAAAATGTAGCTGCATGGAAACATTTATCTTAAAAATCTGTTCAATCTGTTGCTTTAATGTGCTTTCTCAATAAAATGACAAGATGTTTGATTGTTTTTTATTTTCTGCTTTGAATAATCATTTGTTATTACGTGCCATTAGGACTCTTGACATAAAAGTAAACATTGTATGATGTCAAAAATGCATGTGCGACGAGCAAAGCTTTTTCTCCAAGCTGAACATCCTGGGGGGTTTTGGTTTCTTGGGTTTGACATTTTTGGAATCCAGTTGATAGGATGAAGGCTTCTCAAGACTAATGGAGACTGACAACTTTGTCAATATTTAATTCAGTGGAGTGAAAACGGAGTAACAAGTCTCATTACAGAGCATCAAAGTTTGACATTTGGACAAAAGAAGGGGAATATTGTGTTCCACACAGAGACCTCATCTGGTGCTCAAATACAACACAGACAATTAGCTACTCAATTTGAAAGAAAAAAAAGACTTGGCATACTGTGCTTCAGAACAAAGGGACAGGAGATTGGCTTCTGGTCAGGATCCTATGACCAGTTTAAAGGCATCGCCAGTCAGATGGAAAAAAGCAATCTCATAACATAGCTTGAACGTAGGTCACCTCTGCCCTAAAAGATAATCAATAAAGTGTCAATTCTAATATTTGTGCTTTCCCAGGAAAACCTTTACATATGTTCCAAAAACACACTATGCTTGTCAATAACCCAATTAACGCACAGGGTTGTGAAGTAGATTGTGATTTAATGCAAAATCACCTTTAGGCCCCTTTAATGTTTTTCTTTTATATCGACTTTTGCAACCAGTCCCAATATGATCAGTACAAATTCAGAATCTAAACTTCCACTATTTTTGGTCGTTCAACAAAATAAATCAAATCTTTCACTGCAACAGTGAATTTGTTTTCTCAACACAAACAGCAAAAAAATATGTTATGACAAAATAACAAAATAGGACTGGAAAGCTGACAGAGGATGTCAACTAAATCTGAAATGTTGCTTTAGATATTTGACAGTTTTTGATTCTCAATGCCAAAGACATACTATTAAAGCTGACACAGAAAGAAAAACTCATTTGCAGCCTGCGGCATGAACAAAAGAGGTGCTGCGTCATATGCCTGAGATATTCCTGACACTGTGGTGATAATGAGGAGAATAATGTGGCAGTAATCTGATTGGTCCACACTATATGATCTGGAGACAGTAACAGACTACAATATTACAGGAGAGAACACTAGTGCCCACCTGTCTGATTAGTTTTGGCTGCTCTGCACGCAGCCGGCAGTTTAATGAGTTCTGTAATACTTTTAGAGGAGAAGTAGATTCAGAGAGCAACTCTATTTTCTGTATCTCTGTTCTTCTACAGAGTATGACATTTTACTTTGCTGCAGTCTTTCATCAGACTGAAGTGTTTCTCTTCATCAAATATTTATTTTCATTTGGTTATGCTGACATACTGCTGGTGTAAAGATAAAGTTGTGTGACAGAATAATTTTACTTGTAATGTTGGTGGCATATGAAAGTATAACATCTTTCTGCTGGGCTTTTTATCTGTGTCCAACACTTTCCAAAGTGCCCTCAAGGATACCCCCAAGTGCATACAATTCAAGCTGAAATTCATGATCATTTTTGAAATGTACATTTCTGAAATCCAAAGATGATGTCATTAAGCAGCTTGTTTTACTGACTAGCAGTCCAAACCCCAATTATACTGACATAAGGGCCAATTATATATATGGGAAATGAATTTGCTTGGCAAATTACTGTACATGTAATAGATTACAATTGATCAAAAATAGTTTTTCTATCCATTGACTTATTATCACTTAATCAAAAATAAAAGTCTGTGGCATTGGCCAGTCTGAACAGAGTGAGTATGGGATAAGGAAATTAAATATATTTGTAGTTGTCTAACAATTCTCATTTACCCGACTAAACATATTATTCAGTGTACAACTTGTGCAACCTTTTAAGTAATGGAAGTTGTACATTGCTGCAATATAAGAATATAGAATTAGAGATTAGAGGCAATATGTTACACACACTGCTGCACTGCACACAGGGACATTGGAGGTTAAATCCCCATGTGACCGAACACCTACTTGAAAGGCTCGCTGTATACGGCCACATAATGATCACACACGCTTGGATCCTCAGGTTGTAATTACAAGCTGCCACAGGCAGGCAAGAGCTGCCACTTCTAATCAGGATCAATGCCCAGACAAACAGGGCACTCACCCACACGCTGTCACTGATGCTCTCCTGCTACAAAAGCCCTCACACAACCAAGATGACAAGTAACTGTCAAAGAGGAAATTAATTATCAACATGAGTGGGATTTTCTTTATAAAACAGCAGTATAGGATGATGCAATAATAATGAATCTGAATCATCACTTCGTCACCAAAGGTTCATGGAGATTTCTGTGTCTTCAGAGACCCTATCCTCTGTCCTTCTCATTTTGCATTTAAAGCAAGAGCTTTTATAGGGCTATGATCTGTAAGACATACAGTAACAGCATGGACTGATATAGCGTTAAAGGCTATGAATATTTGAGTGACCTTGAGAGATGTCTGTTTTGCATATACTGTACGTGCCAGAAGTTATAGGAATCAATGTGCGCTCACCTGCTGATGATACTCATTGAACAGAGGTTGAAAGGACAAACACTGCCAAAGATGTCAGAGGAAAAGAAAACAGTCGTTGATCACCGCAGGACAAATATAAATCCTCAAACACTGTCAAGGGCACATTATTGATTAAAGTTCAGGCTGTAGAAATATCACCAATAGTTCGGTTCAACTTCAAATCAACTTTAATGACGAAGCAGAAGTTGTATAAAAGTATTGTATTTACAACTGAAGTCTGAAAAGCTACTTTATATTGAATATTCATCAAGTGTAGCGTTTTAATTTGGCATAACAATATTAAAGAACTGATTACTTTACAACTGCTGCAGCAACTTATAAAAACATATTTAAAAAATAAGATCATTCTGGAAAATGCATTGAAAAACGGGTTTAAACGTAGGTGCATAGGAAGATTAACAATTAGCAGGAGTTTTCAGGAAAGGAGAATGCTGCAGTGTAATGATAATCTTAGGAACTAATCCAATGAAGAAAATACGTTATAGATAACAGCTAATCCTGCTGCGCTCCTCTGTCATGCATTTCACAGGATAATTAACACAAAGCCTGCAGATAGACTACCTGTGGCCTCGATCTGTCTCTAAAGGACTACTCTGGTAGAACGTAGGAGTGAGGATGTGAGAGTGAAAGATAAAAGATCCCTTTGATTAACACTGTGGTGTTGAAAAGGAAGGAAATGCTTAATCGTTTTTTGCACTTTATAAGCCACTCAAGTGACCAGCTACATTTACTCTCAAGCACTTCAGACAAACGGGTCAATGCTGGCACTGCTGCCTTTGTTTTCTTGTCCTTCACAGTCTGTAGCCAAACTTGGGAAGTTTTCAGTCTGGAGAAAAGTGTCCTATTTGCTTTGTAGAGCCACTAGGGTACATACTGGATGTAACCATTACAAAAGGTCAACCCCGATTATAACTAAAACATTTGCTGACTATTGCAGGATTCCCAGAGAGTAATACAATGTATGGAAAAAGCAATATTGCTCTTTTGCAAAGGTCAAAATAAATCGACATCTTAAGTTTAAGTAAATTAAATGGATGGAACTCAACTACGATTGTCAACAAAGACAGTGGCACAATGTTACAATGGTGCTGTGGCACATGCATGCTCACATCAGTAATTGAATTACACAGACTAATATTTTGGCTAATTACTGCATTTTATTGAGTGCTTTGGACAAAGCAACAATCATTTTATCCCATCAAAGCATAATCAAATACCCAAAAACATCTCTCAACTGTACGTGTTACGTTCTAAACTTCAGAATTTGGGTCATAAACAGAATATGACTACAGATATCATCTACTGTTTAACCAGTTAAGAAATGACCATGGATGGTAAGAAAGGTCTTCTGAGAGTAAAGGATACATAAAGCTCAAAGCATAAGGCCGTAATACTGACTGCTACTCAACTCTATCACAGTGTCAAAGGAGCTAGTGTCAGCATTATCTCCTTCCCAGGCAGGTATTACTAAACCAATAAGAGCAGATAAACCAATACTTACTCATCAAATCCAAAGTAATGGATTATAAAGGCAGGGCAGCCAAAGTAAATCATGTTTTTTGCTTTAAACGAGTTTCAAGTTGAAGTAAACTATATATACATTTAGACCCCATTTTAGATTTTGCGTGAACCATGTCCACATACCACTTTGGCTCTAATAGCCTGTCATTTATAATTTTTCTTTTTTAATATGGGTTTTCCAAACTTCCAAATAATACATTGTATGAGAAAACCCAAATGAAAAAGGTTATATTTCTTCAAATTAAAGATTAATCCAGCACTTAAAAGTCCTCA
This sequence comes from Gymnodraco acuticeps, assembly GCF_902827175.1. Taxonomy (NCBI): domain Eukaryota; kingdom Metazoa; phylum Chordata; class Actinopteri; order Perciformes; family Bathydraconidae; genus Gymnodraco; species Gymnodraco acuticeps. The sequence continues at coordinate 1,484,365 of NW_022990947.1, forward strand.
GTGGCTAACAATAAGACTTCTTTACTCACTCAGAAATATCTAATTATCTAAAATTAAATAGTAAGATAGAACCAAATGGCATGTTAAACTTGCAGACAGACAGTTTATTTTTTTTAACAAATTGAGACATGAAATATGGCAACAGTTCAAGATGAGGTTCTTTATGCAACTAAAGCCTAATTTGAACATTTCTGCTGCACTGCTCCGGCACATTCTACCACTGTGTTAAAGTACAATGATGTGAGAAGATGTACATTTGAGATAAAGATGAAAACAGGTGAAACAGTTTTTGGTTATTAAAGTGCTCTGATACACCATTAATTAGCAGCAGTATGTATATACATAAAATGTGGTTAAGCACTCTTACAAATCAACCATTAAAACAAATCACCCATTTTGCAGTCAAAACTTAATTCCCTCAAAACCAACTCAAAAAGAAGGAAAAACACTCGACTTCTCTCAGTAGTTGCAGTGACCTCTGCTAATGAAACTTTTTTTTTTTTTTTTTTTTTTTTTTTAAATGGATGAGAACTTAACACAAAGTAAAATCAAAATAAAATGTAAAATATCGCTATGCAGCATATCATCCATACTTCACATACATACAAAACTAAATTTCTTTTTTTCTTTTTTTAAGAATAAATTCTGTAAACACTGCTTTATGTCTTTTAGGTACAGTTCATCCACATTGCTGTTCCCATCTTTAGGTTTCTTCATAGAAAACAGTCCGAAGCTCCAGCTCTGGCAACTGCAGCTCATTCTTTACTTTATACTCCTCCAACCCAACTTCATACCACTCGTCCAGAAAGAGAATAAACTAGAAGAATTGAGTGGAAGCTCTTGTGTGGTGATGTGTGTGGTTGTCAAGGGACTTTTTCAAGTACCTGAATAGACCCCATTTGAAGAAAAAAAAACAGCGTAAAAGCAACCAAAATAAGAAGAGAGGGACGAGGGTGTTGGCTGAGGACAATCCACAAGGCGAGGTCTGAATATAGATAAGGCAAAGCATGGGTAGAACGGGGAAGGGTTGGATTACCAGTCCACATTTTGGGCAGATTAAAAACCTTTTCGGTACTTTTCAAAAATGCGGGGCGAGGGTAACAGTAGACAAAGGTGTTTGCGAAAGGTAGTGAAGGATTGAAGATTCAGAAGCCTTTGAGGAACTCCTGGAGCTGCCTGACCAGCTCCGTGTCCACGGTCTCCATCAGCACCCCGAAGCCCTGGTCCCCCATCATGCACTGCTGCGCCTTCAGCTTCTCATAGACAAACTGCTGCAGGGACACGCTGTGCACCGGGTCCTCCAGGGCCAGCTGTGACAGGACAAAGACAATAGAAAAATTACATTTAGGATGCTGCCTGAGGAGGTGGAACTGAAAAGTCAACATTATATAGGTCATACAATTGAAACTACTCAAAGAGACAACTTTTCTGGGATATTGTGCGATGAATTCCAACTGAAAAAGCGTCACAACTTTTGCAGAGAGTATAAATAAACACATTTCAAGCCCCACATTTCTTAAGAAAACATTCTGAAAATTGCAAGCAAACATGATAATAACAAAATACAGGGAGGTTGAATATTATTGGGGATTTTCTTTTCCCTCATTAATCACTGCAGATATGCTGTAGCTTACTCCAGTTGGAACATTCGTAAAGGGATTTAGGTCTGGTTCTGGCTGGGTCAGTATGGGCTTTCACAGGATGCTCTGTAGGTGTTCCAGGTTTGATTCTGGAGGTAGCTCAGGTTTCTTTCCCTACCATGCATCATAGTCTGGATTTGATGTCCAGCTTTGATCAAACGTAACACTCTGCATCACAGTTGAGGAGTTATTCTTGTCTCAGGGAACAGAATAGTTTTCATGCTTCTTTTTTGGAAACTCTAGCCTGCAGTTAGGTGGAGATTCTTTGGTCAATTTAAACCTTAAGCCAAGCTATGCACTTCACTGGCTGTAGTAAGATCTCACATTTAATACTGGGGGTGAACTGACGAGGGGTTTAGATACTGGTGGTGAACTTGTTTGGTGACAAAGAACATCTGCAGACAAGCTGTAACTATTTCAGAGAATCCCTCTTTGTGTCCTGGGTTGGTTTAAAATCACTTACTTTAGTCTGTCTGCTTACTTGTGTTCAATATATTTACGAAGTCTTCAGTCTATAGAATCTGGATTACCCACTGCATATTCATTATGAGTTTGTAATTCAACTAGGGCCTAACCACAGTGAATGACAAAAAACAAACAGGTAAAGCAGAGTCCATAAAGAGGTGTTCTCTGTGAGCAACAATCAATTAATTTGTTCTGGGGGGACTAAGTTCATTTTTAAAAGAAACAGAGGTTATAATCAAGAGGGCCTGACAAAAAAGTAAATCCACAAATTGTTATTCTTCCATCAATTTCTGCTCAAGTAGGCATTACAATGTACCTTCAAAAGCAATTGAAAAGGACATTCACACCCTCACACTGCTTTAAAGTGACGTTTAAAAAAAGACTCTGGCATTGCTATCATTTCCAGCTTTGACATAGCACAAACCTTGCACTAGAGAAAATCACTCAATATATACAGCCGCTGCCATTCATCTTGCGCAGAAGACAGCACTGGAAAAATAATCCTTGACAACAGAGTAAAAAGGCAGGGAAAAGTTGGATGACTGACTAGAGCTGACACATTTCTCTGGGCGTGCAAACTCGTCATTTGTTCTCTTCTAAGGAGTGAAACGAGGGCAGAGGAAAACAAAAGACTACAGGAAAGTTTGAAGCCTGTAAATTAGAGGGCTTCATGCGTACAATTGTATAATAGAAATATATTTCTATAAACAGTATGGCCTAACTTTTTGTTACAAATTTCTTTAAAAAAGGTAAATATGCTAATGTTCCCCTTACATATGCTATAAAAGTTATATCTGTGTGGTGTTTCAATTTGTACACCTGTGTGTGTGAAGCTTAATCCTTATTCTCACACTCACTTAAATTCCCCTGGAGAGTAATTATTGTTATTATGTAATTACATTGCTTGACTCTTGTTGTCCAACCTTTTGAAAGCGGGTGTACTGAAAAACAAAAACACATAGTCCCCTGTTACTTAATCTTCTTTATGATCTGTCATACACTAAATTAACCAGGCTAGTGCACTCTTAAATCAGTCTCACAATTGCTCCACAAACCAAAAAAGAAAAGACCAAACGTGGTCCTTTAAGAAGCAGAATATTGTACTGGCAACTCTTGGAATGAAGCCAATCACTGCAGAGGGAACACTTATCATGCTAATGAGTTATTTGTCATTACAGTGCAATAACACTAGTGATGAGTGGCTTTTGGAGAGTGGCTTAATGGAAAAGCTGTCATCTAACCTGCTCAATTACCTCCAGCAAGAACCTGCTGTGTGTGTGTGTGTGTGTAATCATGGCACAGCTCTGATGTGTGTGCGCCAAATCCAAGATCTTTATAAAATAACGCTCTAGGTACAGTAACATCAGGGTTTCCCACACAGACTATACTTGGGCAGGCCGCCCAGGTATATTAACGGCCGCCCAAGTATATTTCACGACCAATCTTTTTTTTTTTTTTTTTAATAATTTTTTTTTGTATTCGTCCGTGACCACGACGCCATCTGCGATCGATTAACTTGTGGACAATGATCCCTCGCTCCCTTGCTCTGATCTCGCCTCCTTCTTGCCTGTTAAGTGGCCTGCCTCACACAGGGTGACTGGCTGTCCACATGATGTGGTCTGCCGACATGGCCACTGTCATACAGATCATAAATCAAAGCCCTTGATTGGTCTCTGTGTGTCATTCAAGCTCGGGATAACCTCAGCTCAGGTGAGGTAAAGGACTCTCTGAGTGTTTAGATAGTTAACTTAGTCTAAGTTCTCAGTGGGTCTCAAACGGTGTGGTCACCATTTATGTAAACACATATTTCCATTTGAGAGTGTAGTGATTGGTCTAATGGATAGTGGGTGGGCTGAAGATCGGAAGGCTGTGAGTTCAAATCCCGCCAGGAACACCACCACTAGTGTGCCCTTGAGTAAGGCACTTAGCCCTTAGTTACTCGCAGGGAGAATGTCCCTGTAATCGGTCATTATAAGTCGCTTTGGATAAAAGCGTCAGCTAAATTAAATGTAATGTGATTAGTAAAATATACATGAATAAATAAATAAAAAGTTAACTAGGTGAAAAAAGGTAAGATACACTTTTAAAACTTGTTGAGAGAAAGCTAGTCTTTGCTGCTGCCTCAAAGAGGAGCAGGGGGGAGAGGAGGGAGACAGGAGAGGCTGGTTCAGGAGCACAGACACACTCACAACTATAAATGAACTAAAAAAATTAATTAATAAACAAGTTTCAGTGTTTTTTTCATATTGGAAAAGGTATGTTATTGGTTATGGCCATGATTTTATGATTATTGAAATGTATACAGTTCTGTTTAATATAGGTGTTTCCATAGATCTAGTCTCTTTATTTGCCCCTCAAAATGCACCAGATTGATGCATTTAACTCCAAAATAAAAAATAAAATCTTACCGGGGGGGCATGCCCCTGGACCCCCCTAGAGGATTTGAGGTCGACCCCCACTAAAAATCACATGGATAGGTTCCTAAATACATTTATAAATACATGTATTTTTTAAAATAGTAACACATTTCCATATGTTCAAGTGTGGGTAGTAGATTTAAACTATAGGGCTATCATTATGGGCCCTGCCTGTACCTGTTCGCTCTGCCATCGCGTGAAGGGTCTGCTAACAAGCGACCAACAGAAAGGTTAATGTTGTTGCACGTCACCTCAACCCCCACCCCCCCGCTACCACCACCCCCCCAAGTATATTTAAGATCTGTGGGAAACACTTTACATAATGTCTCAGTCACAGAAAAAAAAAGAAAAAAAACCTATAAATGTTTGTTTGCTCATGAGCACTTTCAGGAATGAAGAAGTTGTGTACATTGAAAATGGAAAACACAAGATAAAGATACAAGAGATGAAGAGAACATGAAATAGAGAAAGACAGCAGGATGTAAACAGGATGTTGTGAATAGACATAAGCTTAAAGGAAGAATGTTTTACATAGCTGACATCACAGCATTGAAATGAAGAGCAAACGCTGAGGACACCTGCTGTGCTGAGGCTCCGCACAGAAAACTGATACAGTTAGAGTGGAAGCTACAGATGAGAACAATAAGCACGATCCAGAGTCATCGCTAGGGAGAAACAAAGGCAGAGATGGGAAGACAAAGGAGAAGACAACAAAGAACACAAGAGTTGTATGGCAAGAAGAAGTGAGGATGTGATTGCTACACCAGGGAAGGGTGAAAAGGAAAGTGAAGAAAGTGCAACAACAACAAGTAATATTGGGAAGTGGCATGACGACGTTGTGGCAGAGAAAACCATAAAGAAATTGATAGAAGAAAACCAGGTGACGTGGGACGTTATGAGAACAGGCAGCTGTACTGCATTGTTAAGAATGGAGAGGAGGAGGAGAGAGGTGTGGGCAACATGAGAGGAGGAGGAGATGGATGAAGAGACACGAGGCCTGTGAAAAGCCCCGTCCCTAATGCATCCCTGGACTGCAGCTCTTCTCCAAATCAAACAAAGTAAGAGGGTCCATGCCATTAGTGTAAAAACATCACTGTTATTTAAAATCACCCTCTCACCGTACACACACCAACAAGTGTGCCAACACTACAGATATGTTTACTGCACTGAGCTGTCTATTTGACAGGTCCATTCACAGTCTGTTGAATGAGGAAATCTGAGATTGACAAGCAGCCACAAATTAGCTGAAATACAAAGACTTACGTCATCATTAAAGGAATGGTATGCTCATGACACTCATTTTTAAATAATTATCATCCGATAAAACAGACCAGTCTCTGCCAGTCTTTCTTTTTATTTTTTTTATCCGATGACATTATCAGGGATTTTAAACTGATTAATTACCGAAATAACATCAACACTGTGGGCGGCGCCATTTTACCGGACGTGACGTAAACCATGCGTTTGGTTTCGAGGACACGTTGATGTTCATGTTATTTACTGTAGTTACTCTCTTCAAATATGCCTCATTGTATCGCGAAACATTGCCACAATTCTGATAGGAACAATCCACGGAATGCTCGGTTCCATCTGTTGCCAAAAGGTAAGCGTAGGAAGTACGTTCGGAGGCAGTGGCTAGCGAAATGTGGCCGGCCCGAACCGAAAGATCCACAGGCGCATGTATGCAGCGAACATTTCAAGTTTCCGGACGACTACTCTGAGAGTATGATAAAACATAACATGGGATTTATTGAACAACCATTACTTAATGGAGATGCAGTACCATCGGTCTTTCTGGTGTCATCACCGACCAGGACACCCGTTCGGCCAGTTGAGAAATCGCCCTCTGCAAGTGTGAAGCGATGGAGGACCAGAAGTAGTGCTCGGAGTAAGAATAAGGTATGTTATAGCGCATTTCCATTGCAGCGGGTAGCCCCGTTTAAACGTCCTTTATCGTCCAGGCCAGGCCAGTTTTTGGTGGCCTTTCCATATAGCGTAGTACCGGCTAGTGGGTATTTTCCCCCAGTTTTTCCGGCCCCATAAAATCGTGGTTCTAGGGCCAGGGACAACGAGGCTGATTATGCTAAACTAGAGAGGGAATCGCTAGCAAGGGTGGTACTACATGCATACATATCTAGTAATCAAAATCATTGTATCTACTAAGTAGTACTAAGTAGGCTCGAACCTGTATGGCTGAATTCCCCCATCCAATCTCTTCATATTGCTCAAAACTTCTTCCTCGGCTGACGAGTCCGAACTCAAATACTATGCCATGTTTTCGTGCGTTTACAAAGTGAACGCATGGATGACGTCACGACCATCACGTGACTACTGAAAATGGGCAAAATGGCAGCGGCCTGACGGAATATACAGGTTTTGATAAAAAAGAGCTATAAAATCATTATTTACCGGGGAATATCGCTGATTTCTTCAGGGTATGGTTTAAACATAATGTTTCACTAAATACTGAAGTTTTGATTAATTATCTAATGAGTGGAGCATTCCTTTAAAGGGATAGTGGAAATCCGCGAATTTTGGGTTTAACTTATGTATTTTTATTAAAAATAAGCATAATAAACAATTTTTTTTTATTTCATGCGCCTAGTTTCATTTTATTTTCAATTTTACTGCGCCCTCTCAATGAAACGAAATACTTCGGGAATCGTCGGGAATCTTCGGGTGATGACGAGAGCATAGGAAGACGGGCACAAACAATGGCGGACATTCAATAGCATTTGCATGTGAATAGCCGACCTTTATTATGGTACCGAGTATATTGCCATAAATATGATGATTGATTATCAGTAAAAAATTCTACGAGACACAACGACATTGGATTAACCTTGAGATGCGTTTTTATTCCGTTGAACACAACTTTTGATCACAAATCAAAAAAGGTAAGACATAATTATTGTAATATTTTTGGAACCGGATGTTGTTTACTTTCTCTTTTCTGGCTGATAGCTCCAGGAATTCGAGGTCTTACAGTGATGACATTACATGTGTGGAATCTGTGGAGCTTTAAATCGTATATCTTGTTTGTGCAGTTAAGATAGTAATAAGGGAATTTCTACCGTGTGTTGTGTGTAAAAAAGCGTTAGCATTAGTTAGCATTGTTTCGCTCAATGCTAATTCAAAGGCTTGGTATTACTCTTGTGTTTTTTGTAGCTAACAATTGTTCTTATTGTCAGTTAGCGGAGTTTCTTACCTTTTAAAAGGGTATGAAACATTAATAGTTTCATAAATGTTAAGAAGCCCTGAGACATGTGAGAGAAAAAAAACTGTGGGAGGGGTCCACTGGGGGGACCTTCGGGCTTAACTGGTTAACAATGATTAATATTTGTAAAGGCTACAGGTGATCTTAAGATGCGTGAGCTATGCTTAGGGACCTACCAGTCAAGATTATTTGTGCGTAGGGGTGCATTATCTGGCGCCTGGTCCTGGTCATCCTCGCCATTGCCCATGCCGTGAACCATCACCTCGGGCTCGGGCTCGAACAAATAAGGACGTAATGGTCCATCGTCTGGCTCAATATTGTCACCATCGTCGCTTACTGAACCGGATTCAGATTCAGTTCCTAAAACGACATTTTCGTAGGAAAGCCGAGAGGATGTTTCTGACTCGCTATCATCACTGGATACCTCGTACAATCCTTCTTCTTTGTCTGGTATATTTGCCCTTCCACGTTCATTCTGCATAGACGCCATGGTTTGTTATCGTATCGTCTTCCTAAGTTTTCGTCACTTCCTGTTTGGCTGAGTCGAACATTTCGTTTCTAAAAAACTTCGGGGAAGCTGCAATAAAGTGCTTCTAACATGCGTAAGACAATTATTATATTTTTTTAATCAGGTGTGATTGTTTTGGTACGTAATTATGCTTGTATATAAGTTAAAACGAAACTATTTGAGGTTCCATTTCCACTATCCCTTTAAGGATGTTTTGAATTTCTATGTTACTTTCTGACCTCTCAAACGTCTTTTATTTCCATTCCTTTCACTGTTTCTCACTACAGTAGGCGGCTTTAGTCAGAGGGACAGCACGTTTCTGGCAGAGGACATTAAAGGATAATAAATCAGGCAGGCAAATGCTAACTGGAGTTAATGGTCAAACAACCTGCACTTTTCCAGCCATTACCTCATATCCTGCAGAGCCACGTCAGACGGCAAACAGGCAAATACAGTACAGTGTGTGTGTGTGTGTGTGTGTGTGCAGTGGCGTGCACAGACATTTATAGGGGCAGGTGCTCAAGAGGAAAAAAAAGGGCACCTTCTGAGTCGTCGTGGCAGTCTGGCGTTCGCCCGCGCGCAAAATTGTGCGCGAAAATTTGCCGGATAATGGCGGATTTTGTTAGTTTCTTTTCGGTTTTTGGTTACTCCTTCCATCTCTCCCTCATTTTGGTCATCATCAGAGAGCACTGTTTCTGAACATGTTGCTGCTCTGGACTCTGACATTTCTGCTTCATCTGTGTCTGACTCAGAGATATTTTCTATGGATTTGTCTCCCTCATCTTAGATGGACTATTGCAAGACAGCAGGGGGCTGCTTCCCTGAGCCTGCTGTAGCAGCCTAGAATACAAACAATATAGAATATGATGTTTATTTCAATTATTTGGGTAAGGCAATGCAATGCATGATAACATTAAGACTCACCAGACTTTAACTGTCATGGCCAAAATTCAACACCCTACCACATAGTTGTTGTTTTTTTGTCATTTGGAAAGTAGCTTCATGTCTGATTTAGTATCACTTAGTGTGGTTAAAATAAATTGTGGGCCTCTCAATAAAATTATATTATTATTACTACTATTATTATCACAGTTCAAATCTGAGCATAAAAGGGCTCTAGACAGACAGTTTGTCCCTTAACATGACTCTGGTATTGACTCTGACCTTTCTTCTTCATCTTAATCATTGATGATGGGTAAGGGTTCATCAGGCACATCTGCATCCTCATCTTCCTTGCTGGTAGGCTCAGGCTGCTTTACCCAGGAGAGCAGAGAGCTGCTTGCTGTAGCTCTCTTTGTTTTTTTCTTCTTATCCTGTCTCTTATTGGCATTATTCTACAAGTGGTAAATGCAAATGAGCTAAATCAATGTACTGCTCTGCTGTGCATGATAATTAAGGGTTAATCTCCTAGAAACATTTAACAGCAGCATTAATGTAAACCTATAAGGTTACTACTACTTATATTGTACTTTTTGAGGCATTTTTACTTTACTTGAGTATTTCCCATTTTCAATACATTTACTTCTACTCCACTACATCTCAGATGCAAATATTCTACTTTTACTCCACTACAATTATTTGAAAACTTTAGTTACTAGTTACTATGTAGATTTTGATTTTGATTATTACAAAACATACATTTAATCACTTCAGCCCTAGCATAATGACGCATTGTGAGCGTGTAGATCTGCTATTTTCAAAAGTGCACAACGAGACTAAATGGATGGATGCAAGAAAATAAGTAAAGTTTTAGTTTAGTTTGGCATCTGATTTAGGGGACTAAACAATACACTCGTTGTCTCGTATTTGTTACCTGGTGGTTACTTACTTGGTCGTCACTAGGGCACTTTTAATCGTGTTGCTGCGTGCTGCTGCACCACACACCCGCCGTGGCCTGTCTGACTGAGTGACTGACTGTCTGCTCTGCGCGTTCACGTTGAGAGCAGGGAAGGGAGGGGCTGCAGCCAGGGCACGTACGGGAGTGCCGCGGGGCACGTGTGGGGATGTCTGACAAAATTACAACGCGCATTTGGGGCATTGTTGTATATATTAGAAGCTTTTAATCCAGAATTGATCGATGTTACCATGAGCCACATACAGTACACTGTACAAAAATAAAATAAAAAACTGTAAAAAACGAACTTTCAAAAGGGCACATTGCTGTTCAGAGGGCAAAACGGGCAGGTGCTCAAGCACTACCTAGAGTCTATGTGTGCACGTGTGTGTGTGTGTGTGTGTGTGTGTGTGTGTGTGTGTGTGTGTGTGTGTGTGTGTGTGTGTGTGTGTGTGTGTGTGTGTGTGTGTGTGTGTGTGTGTGTGAACAGATTGATGTAATGAGCTCTGGGGCTGGATGATGTACTGGAGTATAAACTAATAACTGTATTGAGTGTGGGGTTCAGAGGATTACAACGGAGAGATATTAATTTCATCAGATAACTCATGACAAATCATCTAGAGGCCTTGCCAGGCAGTCACCTTTGGCAACACTACTAGACTTACAAGTTTTGAAAAATGACGCAAATCACCATATTGTTCAAGGGAAGTGAATGTTTTAACAGTGCCACAGTTATATGGGACATCTATTAACCTGGGTGCGATGACAGAGTACAGTTGTAGGACTCATCATTTACCGTCTCAAACAGTCACTACCTTTCACTGTTTTTGCAGAAATGTTTTGAGATGTATTACTGGACTGGGGATGTCATAAGCAGGAGTAAGTGGGAGACATATGCGGCTTTCACACCAGCGCTTTTCCCTTTCTAGCTCCGAGCGGGAGCTTTTCTGGTTCAGCTCCGGTTTCCCTTTTCTGCTCCCGCTCTGTTCACACCGCCCAGAGCTGCCGCTGCTGCGTCATGACGTCACCGTTTACGTGCCTGCTTCATAAAATCCAAACCGCGCGGAAATCCCTCACATCGACAACAACAACAATGGCCGATTGTATTGAAGCGCTGTTCGCTTTGGTTATCCTCTTACGAAACAAAATGGAAGGCATCGGACGACTTTACAAGGGACGACTTTACTTGGAACTTTACAAACATCACATGCGAAATGCAAGACTTCTTTGTGGTCTTCAGCATCTACTTCAACCCGCCTCGACGTAAGAGAGACGTAAGCGACGCCGCCTCTTAGCTGCGAAGCTCTTGCCTCTAGACCGACAATTTTTTGGAGCTGGAAGTGAACCGGATTCCGGAGCTAAGAGGTGGCGCCTCTGCGGTGTGAACAGGAAAAACTGGTACTTTTCAGCTCCAGCTCCGAGTCGGTGCTGCGTTGGTGTGAAAGGGGCAGTGTTGGGTGTAACGCGTTACAAAAGTAACGGAGTTACAGTAATGTATTACATTACTTTGTTACAGCAAACGCATTACTAATGAAATGTGGGTAATATATTACCCGTTACAATGCCCAGTAACGCAGTTACAACACATTTCAACCCGAAATTAAATGGTGTTTTGTTTTTTAAGAATGTACTAACATAGCGAGACATTCCGACACCAGACAAATTGTGCGGGTAGATTAGTAAACCTGGTGTGTTTACCCTTCAGGCTTCGCGTCGGGATCTTCGGGGCAGTTGAATGTTATGCACCCTCTATTCAAAAAAGAGAACGGAGCAAAAAATACAAACAACAAATTGTGTCAGGTGCGCGTGACCTGCTCCGCTGCGCGTGCATCATTTCCAAAGTGCTTTCACAGAAGTGACACACATCTGTGGATAATTATTTATACGAAAATGGTTAAAGCAACCATCACTAAACGCCAGCAACACTGCATCTACTGCAGACAGTAGCAACGGGTCAGATGGGGACATCACGTTACCCTCCGTTGTGGACACTAGCTTACTCCCGCCTGACTCGCCCCCGGAGCAGCAGTCTTCGTCTCCCCAAACTACGCCGCCCCTCTGCGGCCCGCAGGTGCCAGGATACCACGGCAAAACCGAGCCTGCCCAGGTATATCTAAACAAGTACTCGCCTGTACAGTGGGGTTAGGCGGTCATTTTGTAGCTCATCGTGGTATAAAAATAGACAAGGGCTAGAATATTCATGTGAAAATAGGGCCATATTCTGCCATGCCTGTAGAAATGTTGGGTCAAAAATAATGCATACAATAGCAGATGCCTTCACCACGAATGGCTACAAAAATATCTCATATCCCAAGCTTCTCAACAAGCTAATGTTGCAGCTGAAATGTTCTCCAGGTCACAAAGTCAACCTCACATGATGTGATACCAGTTTTCAAGCACAGTAAATATTCTCTTCCCAGAGGAGGCTATATGATGGGACCAAAGTGATGATAATAAATGGTTTTAATAATACTTTTGCTTTTCAATGTTTGCCATTTCAAACCATGAGCTGGTTTAAATAATATGTGCCTTGATTTACATTATGTTCTCATTTGTTTTATCAGTACAGTTTTGAAGCTGTTGTGCTTTTCTTTGCCATAGTCCACTTTGGACTGTATGAAATATTTCAGGATTGCACTTTTAACTCACTTGAAATGTTCTCACTTGCTTGGTTTCAAAACATAACAAATGCCATAATCTGTTCATTGGGGACCATCAATGCTATTTTTCATTGCTGTTGCCGGCCACTAATGATCATGCAAACCTACTACTGCTGCGCCCCCTGTAATCTCAGAGGCACCCTGAGTCATTTTGTTCTGGAACCGGGCCTGTACACGGCCATATACTAAACACACTACAGAGCCCATTCCGTGTCCTGTTATTATTCACTTCCTCTCTGCCTTCTTCTGGTGATTTATCTGTGATTCATTTTGAGATGCTCCTGCTGCTGTTAATATTTACTAGAACACCCAATTCATCCTGAATAGACTCCCTAACACAAAAAAAAAAAGAATGAAAAAATAAGCATGTTCAGCGGTGTGATTTCTTACCCATTCTCATATTAACTATATTTTTTATTAAATTAGTAGTGCAAACGTCATGCTCCACGTCATTGACTCTGGGTTGTTCACGTCTGCATGACAACACCAAGTGTCTGTGGGAAATTCAGACTGACAGGAATTTCTGTTCATCTATTTTAAAGAAAGAAAGAACAGGTGGACAGGGAGAGTAAGATGTGTGTTTTTAGCTTCAATATGTTGATGTAATTGCTCACCCTAGCTAAGATGTTTAAATGTAGTGGATGCGGCATCTGTAACTATGCCTAATACTAATTTAACTTTGGAGTACACATAATATTGCTGATAAATAAATGTTATCTCAAAAATGTTTATTTGCTCAGTCTATTTAGGAAAACCTCTTTCCCACTTAATTTTTTTTGAAAACCCAGAAGTCCTATGTGGAGCTGGAGCTGTGACATTTTTACTGGCAAAATACTTTGTCAATATATTTACATACTTATGCTTGGAAATAAGTTGGAAATAGGCCATGATTAAGTAATTTATTTTTATATTTTTAATCTTGTGCATTTCCAATGTTAAATAAAGACATAAAACATGTTTTTTTCTATTTGATCACAAAACACAGCATCTATTGCACGTCTGTCCGTCCTGGGAGAGGGATCCCTCCTCTGTTGCTCTCCCTGAGGTTTCTCCCATTTTTCCCTTTAAACTGTGGGTTTTCTTCGGAAGTTTTTCCTTGTACGATGTGAGTGTCTAAGGACAGAGGCAGTCGTATTGTCATACTGATATTCTGTACAAACTGTAAAGTCCACTGAGACAAATGTAACATTTGTGATATTGGGCTACATAAATAAACATTGATTGATTGATAGTATTGAATGTTTAATCATTGAGAGACATTGTAGTGCAAATACTGTTGAGTAACAATCATTACAAACTATGTAACCGTGAAGGAGGTCAGATACATTTGAATTATTTATAAATCAGCGTTGGCAGATATACCCATATAAAAGTGTCAGCAAATATATTTCATTAGTTTTCATTTCTATCTATCATAGGCCATTATCGAAAATAATAATAATTGATGTGTGTTTATGTAGTGACACTTGTTAACCTGCCAGACTCTTCCTGACGTAAATCGTTCTGTTTGCTGAGCTGTAGTTATCACGTTTAACCGTGATGAGAACAGCTGTTGGAGAGCAATGAGCCCAGTGGTGCAGAGAGTATTTAATCATCTCCACACCTGCTGATCTGATCGCCTTCCCCCAGCCTTTTTAGCCCGTTGCGCTTCTGCACACACATGAAGTGAAATACAGTAAAATGAGTGGATATGCTCACAGACACACCTTGTGCTTGACATTAAGATTCAAATTGTAACTGTGTAAATGCCCTTTTCTATTGTACTCACATGTGCTTAAACAGTGTATACATAGCCCTAATAATAAGCTGCACTGTCAAATTAGGAATATGAAGTCAGGTAATGTCTGCAAAATGATTATAATCAGGGAGAGAGATTGATCAACTATTCAAATACACAAGCATCCTGAAAAAGTCATTAAAAAGGATCAGGTGGAAGCATTTTCTCAAACAGAGAAAAACACACATCTCTCTCTCCCTTTCCTTTTCTGAGGTTCCATAAATTCATGGTCTTTTGACTTCAACGGAAAATTAGAACGAAATTGCAGTAATTTCCTCACTAAACGAGGCAGCACAAATGATGAAACCCTAATCAGCAATGTACAAGAGGGCGTACATATACAAGCCCCTTAGCAGTTTGCCGTATGGATGCATATTACCAACACATACTATAAAGTGTTGGAGAGTCAGCATGCACATAAAGGCACATAGGCTCTTATAAAAATAAATGTGGAAACCAGAAGAGCTGTAAATCCGGATAGAGCAAGGTACCTTCAATAACCGAGAAATGATGTAGAAAAGACAGTAGTGAGGGAGGCCATCAAAACATCTTAGAAAGCTGTGCCTAACAAGCATGCATTCAAAGTGGGAGGAGTCACTATGGGCTGTTAAGATGAACATTTAGAGTTAATCATAATCCAAATCTACAGAGACACACCATGTTCACGTGGAGCTTGGTGGAGGCAGCATCGTGCTGTGAGGTTACCTCTTAGGAAATCTTGGGTTGGTAAACATGAGCAAAAAATCACAAAGATACAAAGTAGGGATGTAATAAAATGACATGGCACAACATTATAAATGATTTGTGTCAACAAACAGTAATTGCGCAGCCTTATTTTCCGAACCACGACTTTTCTTCAGAACCTCTTCTCACAACAAGTCAGAATAACCATGGATTTCCACACAAGTTGACACAATTAACTAAAGAAGACATTTCTTTGCCTCAATTTGAGGTGCTTAAGAATTTATTTGCTTGTCTCTTTATATCTGTTCATTTACAATTTCAGTCCTTATCCCAGTAAAATTCAACAAAACAGCAACTTTTATCGTAATTGCTTTGTGAATAAAGCTTGCTGTTCAGCTTACATTTGGGGAAATGTTATAAATGCTAAATGGATATGCAAAACTACAGAAACAAACGAAGCATGGTTAATATACATTCTATTAAGAAAGATCCATTGAGAAATGGACTGTCAACTACACTAACATATATGTTATATTCTATCTATTTGTATAACATTTCTAAATGTGCACCAGTGTGTATACTGTAGATTAATTATGTCAACATTAGTAAAAACATTTTTCTTGGACTCCTCTGATCCACCATCTTTAGAAATTGCTTGTTGTTCCTAGCAAATATTTCCAAATCAAATTAAATATAAAAAAGGTTGATGATGTGCTACAATGTAGGATGGCCTTGGTTGTCCGTAATAAATAAAGGCTTATAAATAAGTTTGTCGATTTGAAAACAGTTTTACTTGTCAATTCAAACCTTAACAGTGCTCTGGGGGAATTGGACCGATTGGCCTTGACTTGGAGGAACTGGAACAGGGGCTGTGTGCGACAAGCTGGGTCACACTGTGATATACAACATCCTGTCGGAAATCTGCTGTGCCATCTGGCATACACTGAAAGACCAAATTCATGTAGAAAACTCAGGAATGGGAAGATGCAGTCAGCTACTTTTGCAGTTTGGAACTTTCTTTTAAAGACATGCAAGGTTACAATAAGGGAATGCACAGAAATAGAAAGCACTCAGATGGAGGAAGAGCATCCCAACTACAAAGAAACATCTTGCATTTTTTGCCACAACTATCTTGGTAAAAAATGATTGTTATAAATGGTAAAATAAATGTTATTCTGTTTTTATAGCCAGAAAAAACATTCAAATTTATGACTTTATTTAGAATATTTAGAGGTATAGGAAATAAACTTGTTGTGACTTTGTCACACTACAGACAAATGTATAACCACCCTGTGATTTTCCGTTGTGGGACTTTCAAATATTATTAATAAATGGATCAAATTCAGATAGAGACTAAGGTCATTTCGGAGGGTTGTGATGCAACAACAAATGTATTCACTTTTTCACAGCCATAGGGATTTGCTATTAGGGCCGATGACATTAGCTCAAGTTAGTGAGCCCAGCAGTCTCTCATGTGTATAACTGGTAAAGAGACAGAGAGCGGCAAAGCATGTAAAGAGGTTATAGATGTATCAGTCCTTCAACCAAAGAATATGTTCTGTTCTTACAGGGACACCAGAAGGGTTTAGGGCTGAAATGATCCTCAAGAAATAGATTACTATAACGATTTGTTTAAATAATACCAAATGTTGGATTTATATTTGCATTTTGAGAAACTATCAAAAAAAGAAACAAGAACTTATTATCATTGTATTAATATGTAAACAGAGGGACAGAGTAGATTCATGCAGATCAAGAATTAAGTTTAATATTCAAGTGGCACTATCAAACCAATTACCTTCCTTTGACAAGACCAATGAGATATCTTCTTTGTTATTCTGCCAGCTCATTTCCCAAGGAGAATTTTATCGCATTTGTACTAGTGATATATAAATGAGATAGCTTAGTTAACATACTTAATGATAACTCCCTCTGCAGCTGACTATATTTTGGTCCAACAGTTCTTAACAACAGTTATTCAGAGTCCATGTTTTGGAAGAAAATAAACAGCTATTCATACTTTTCCCCACAAGGTCAGAAATACAAGGATTCTACAAGGTAGGTACTTCATATCAGATAGAGAATGTATGCAAGTCTCATAGGCCTTTGAGACTTGTAAAAGTCATGACACAGACTGAGTAAATACAAAAAAACAAGAAATAAGACTGATTTTATGCATGACAATCTGAAGAGGAAATAACATAAAAAAGATAGGACTGAGGATGTTGTTCCTTTGACTTCTGGAAGGTATCTTTTTATTCAGTGAGGAGAACTAACACTCAAATAAACTGCTGCCATGACAATGATGTAATTACATGGAGAGACTCAAGAGAGCCACTTCGTCAGGGTAACTTATTTTCATGATGTAATATCATGACACATTTAAGTTTGTGCTAGGTAGTTTTGATTTTGGTAGTACTATTCCCAACACTCAACGGAAGAATTCAATGTTAACTACAGTGTAACATGTTATCATGGTTGCCTACAAACCAGAGAAGATCATCTTCTACATTGTGCTAAACACCTCACACCGTGGGGTATTCTGCTTTATCAGAGTCTGTTTTGTAAATGCCAGATAAAACATTTATATAAATGGGACAGTTTATTTGTCAATCACGCATGATGCAGGAAGGTTTGGCAAACAGCATCAAGAAAACATTGCATGATTTAATTACTCTCCAGACAATACTGTTGCTGCCAGCAATATGACGGGCTGATGTACTACAGATCAAGATTAGCTATCAATCAATTACAAATTAACATTTCAATAATTATTCAAAAAAGTAAGTGTTTATATAATTGTAAAACAAACTGAGGGATATGATTAATAAACAAATAGGAAACATTAACACACATTCAAAACCAACAGTAATAAGACACACACAATAAGCTTCATATAATTAATTAGGATGTATTAACATCCATTTAACAACTCACAATTGTCAGACCAAAGATCAGTTATTCTCATTACTTAAATCAGGTTCAATAACTCCCATTTAATAAAAGTGAAAATACCGAGTACACTTTAAGCTGCATCGTAATTTAATCTGCAACATTGACACAAATACAGGCAGACATATAACCGGTAAAATAATTCTAGCATTCCTTGAAGTGTATTGGATTTTAATATATTCAACAGCAGGCCAGGAGGCAGTTTTGTTCAGGGTCTCATTTATAATAAAATAGTGTAGGATCCACACTCAATATTTGTGTGGATACAAACAAGGAAATGTAAATAAGCAAAAAATGATGTTGAATTATTAAACCATGCTATGCATGCCAGTGCACAATTCCTTTGAAAACAAGTATACAGTGAAAGTACCAGACTTTAGGCTCTGTGGCACTTCAAGGTTGAAATGGGATTAATAAGTGTGTTTTTGTTTACTGTATAGACAACGTGTGGTTTAAATGTATATATTACAGGTTTGTTTTAAAAAAAATCATAACTTTTACGTGCACCGGCTACTTTGCTGCTTGACATTTTAACATTTTAAAATGTCAGCTGTTAAAGAGCTGGAATACACACCACTGCATCTAAAAGCCCAGATTTTTCCCAGGGACATTAATTTTTTTATTACATCCACAATTATTCAATAACATTTTTTTGAACACTGTATTTAGTAAATTACACCCATCCCTCTAGAGCAGAATCTAATATTTTTCCACTCACAGAGATATACAAATGTAGCACAAGGCCAGCCTCACATTTGTATGACTGAAATACAGGCTCGAGGCCCTTCAAAGTCCATTCCTGTATCATGGTTTCCCCGAGTAATCCTAATAGCATTGAAAAAGTATACAGAACACACTACCTCCAGCCCTCTCCTGGTAAAAATGGCTGTTAAGCTCAGAAGCGACAGAGATGGAAACTCATTTTGATAGCTGGGCGTACTGTAGGCAGCACAAAAGGAGAATCTTTATATGGTGTGCTGCAAAATAACCCTATCAGAGAGGTCTGTTATTCAACAAAACCAAATTATGTTGACACTGATGGTCTGCTTGAGACTAGCAGCAATAATAAATATAAAAAACGGCAAGTCTTCATTACTAAAGCTTTGTGTGGCCCAGAGTGAATTGATGGCAAACTGAAACTCATTTCCTATAAATATATACCTCCATTGGACCTCTGCAGATGATGAAATTGTTCATTAAAATTAAATAATACAAAAACGTTGAATGACAAACAATTCCAGGACTAATTGGTACTTTATCAAAGCTTCACAAAGCATTTTCAGTTCTCTCACTCACCTGCAGCCACAGGGTAATAATAATAAGATATCATTTCCTATTATTTCCTTTCTTAAACATCAAAGCATCCTCATTTAATGGAATTGTCATTTAGGGGAACTAAATCAGTCTTTTTTTCATTTCTAAATTTCATGACTAATTAATAAGTGCTGGACATTTTTTTCTATTCACTCAGAGCAATAACAGCCATAGGGAAACAATGTAAGAGGTTTCATTCTTTATCTTCCTCTTCTCAAATTTCAAAGCACGCACGTGTAATGGGATCCTTTCATAGCGCCATTCCATCAGTTACCGTTTGACTGGAGGAGCTCCTCTGATTGGAGTTTTAACTTAAGCCCCATTTTGATTACTGAGAGAGGATGGTGAAGATTTACCATGCTCCATACTTAGCAGTTCAGAATCTTATCAAAACTGTGTTAAAATTATTGGGAAAAAATAGTTAAATATGCTGTAGGGTTTTTACTTTCACAAAATGATTTATTAAGAAAAATTAGTTGAGTATGACTTTTTACCATTAGATGGGCACAACCAAAACCCCTAATGTACCATCAGGGCCGCCCCTCCCTACAGGCCAATCACGCAGGCTGCATGGGGCCCCGCCTTGCGCAGGGGGCCCAGCCCAGAGGGCCTCAGCTGCTGTGCGCAGTTCTCCGCGCACCCCCCGCTGAAACGCAAGAGTGCGAGTAGGTGACAAGGGGAGCACGTCTGTAACCCGACACCGTTGCAATGAATCGAGATCTGACCAATCACGGCTTTGATACGGCCACTAGTGCAGGTGAAGAGATGTCGGTGAAAAGACAGTTTCAGTCGGGCACAAGCAAGAGGGAAAAAAAAAAACATGAAGAAACTAGAGCATCACTCGAAGGTTGGTTATTATTGTATGAGTCAAATGTACAACTTGCGAATGTTGTATAAGTCAAATTGCCAATTGCCATATTAAAACATCAGCTGCAATTCACGACATGAAGAAGGCAGTCTCTGCAGAGCATACAGGCTAATGGAGATGCAGTTATTTCCAGCATTCTTTATTTAACATTCATTCAAGTATGTGATGCCTTTTATCTGCTGATGTACAGGAGGAAGAGTGATAAACTGTCTGTCTAGTTGGCTTACATAACAGTTAAAGTTTACAGCCTAAAAAACATGGAGCATTTGTTCCCCTTTTATTCATTTTTATGTCAATTTGCACATTTCATGGTGATGCTCAGCCTCTCCCCTTAACTCTTAACAGTGACAGTCATCATCATGTGAACCACAACACAGAGAAATACTGATAGAAATGTGTGTGTAGTTGTTGATACATTGCTGACAGAGGGAACTAGAATACAGATAAGAAATATCAGTTTTGAGCATGTCATAAGCATGTTTTGTCTTGACTATTTTACAACTATATTATAATAAAAATAATATAGTATTTATATTATTGAATTGATTATGATTATTAGTAGAAGTAGTTTATTTGCATTAATTATATTTTAATCTTTTTGAGGCTAGTATTTGGCAGGAAATGCAGACGTATTCACCTGTAAACACATACTGAACGACATACATGCACATTTACCTCACTGTATAAAAAAGTAACTGTGTTGATAATAATAATAAACAGGAATTATATTTGCAAAGTAGCCTACTTTGTTTCCCAAAAAAATGTTTTCACTCCTGTTGGTTGGGGGGGGGGGCTCATCTCACAATATCGCTTGGGGCCCCAAGTTGGCCAGGGGCGGCCCTTAGACAGACTCCCTTTTAATGCACTTTACATTCAACATTAACCTTGTAAGCTCTAGAGCAGCGTTTGCCAGCCTTTTTCAACTCTGGGCCCACTTCAGAATCTAAAAAATGTTCGCGGCCCACATTCAACCATAAACAATACGGAGTCTAAATAAAGTTTTGATTGGTCAATTCAGAACATGTGACATGTTGTAAATCCAGTAGTACAGACCGCTGTCAAGGACTGTAATGACCGTTGCTAAGGAGGATCAAGAAAGAGAAAGGAAAAGAGGTTAAAATAAAAAGAAATCTTAATAATGAAAATGTTTCCAAACAAATCATAATGTTTTGCAAATTATTTGGCAGCCCACTTGCAATGCCGTCGCGGACCACAGGTTGGGAACAAGCCCCCAGGAAGTGCGCTGGACTCTGTGCCCAATATTCGTTGTGTCCAAACGGCGGTACTGCAACTTCCGTATCAGTCTGTGACGTCATCCGGCCCAAAAATACTTTTTCCCATTGACTAACATTGGGACAGAGACGTCTGTAATTCGGTGGATCATTTTTTAAATAAACTACCCAGTATGAACTATTTTATAGCCCTTATTAGAATCATTCGGTCCTTAAAGTTGTAAAAAGAACTAAAAGCCGAATCTAGATTTATTTTCTCTCTCCATTAATTCTAGTGAGCTGAGAGTGGGAGCTCGGGGGGCGGGGCTTAAGGGGCAACTCAACTGCGCATGCTCTATGAGCGCACATACGGGGATTTCTGCCCTGACAGCCAGGCATGACGGGTAATCTCAAAAGTTGGGCCATTTTGCCTTCATGCGCCAATGAGGAGCTCTCATAGTAAAGAACGAGACCCCGCCTCCGACGCTGTATCCAGTTCTTATTATACATCCATGGTTGGGAACTGCTAGTCTAGAGTAACCTTGGTTTTCTTTATGCATTTAATTCAACACATGTACTGTCTATAACAAATTCATGGCATGACAAAATTGCTACACAAACTTCTGGAACCGGTTTGTCTAAAGAGTTATAATTCTGAGCTACAATCAACTTCTGCTGCTCCCAGAATGACTGAATGTTCAATGTATACATTTTTCACTCAAAATTGGCATAATCATCTTTAAATCTAAAATACAAACGATCTAACTCTGAGCATAATGTTTATTATTCTATCATATGTGCAATACCAACATCAGAAAGAAGCACTCCTAACACCTCATTAGCCTAATTGTCCGAAACAAAAAAACTCATCAGTTACACATCCTGAGCACATGCTATAAATGACTAAACCAAGCATTCTGTTCAAATAAATCGAAACTACATTAAACAATAAACAGATTAATGAGGCTTTTAAAATGGGAGTATGTAATTGGTCTGCCCCTGTGTGCCTCCAATATATATATATATATATATATATAAAGCAATAAGAAGTAATGTGTCTGATAATGTGTCGGCACAAAGCCTAATGTCAAGACGGGACACTAGAGAGGGTAAGAGGAAACATATTTGTAACAACATGGTGTTGAGTTTTTTTTTGTAAATGTTCTTCAGTCCTTTGTGCATCACAATTTCAATTTCATACAGATTGGTAGCAGAAGTTTTGAAAGACAATTTCTATACATTAGCAGAAAAACAACAAAACCCTAACCCTATCTGCATTGCTGCAGCACTGCAGATATTACCATTTTTTATTTAATCGTTTATTTGAACCGGGACAATGCACATTGATGAACACTTTAAACAAAATAATGCTTTCAAATGTAAATGAGCCGGATTTTAGCTTTGAGCTAATTTCTATCCGTAGTCCCGTCACATACAACATTTATGAACATGACAGTTATATACATGGCAACAATAAATACATGATATGCAGAAAGAGCATGAGCAGCATACAAGCATTTACCACATGGCAGTACAATGTAGCAGCTACAATATATAAAGTGCAATAGGAATAGGGATGAGGGACACATAAATGCTTGTTTCAAAAATCCCTATCAGAAGAGACCTGCATTCAACCTTGCGCATTAGTAGCGTAAACCATGAGACAGCAAAAAAAACGAAATTAAGGTCCATGTTTTGCCAAGATTAAAACTAAAAAGATACCATATCTGGCCTCCATCAATATTCAGTGATACGTCTAAACAACCAGTCCCTCATTATAACCATGTTTTAACTGCACAGTTGTGTGAAATAGTGCACCTTTGTCTCTTATTTTCATGTTGGAGTCTAATCAGTCATTGCCCTACTCCCAGCATATTAAGCTGTGCCTGTACGTAGTGTGTAGTCGAAAAAAAAGAATAGGCTTGAATGTGTGTGTGCCACCAAAGCACCACAGAGGGAGCCCATGTCATTAGTACCTACTGGTCTTTGATGTTGGCTTTCCCTCTTCTTGTTTGATGGTGCTGGCCTTATATATGGAGCACAAGAATCAAATGATGTATTATGTACCAAGGCCACAACACAGCATCAGTTAGTGAAGTGTAGTTGCCTGGAACACTCAGATCAAAGAAAGGGGCCCCTTACAAATCCCTGACAAGATAGAGTGGAGCAGTCAACAGCTTCCAAAACACAAAACAAACTAGCTTCAGAAAAACACAGCAAGTTAATTCAGGGGCAAATCAGGAGACAGCAGCAGTGTTGGTGAGGCTGCCTGGACCATAAATCTTAGAGCTGCACCCATGAAGACGCCCGCTGAATCGTTTGATCGATCGAGAGGAATGCCGAGCCATTTAGGACATCTTAAGGTAAACTAAACCCACTTTACTATGTTAATCAAATATTAAACTGTACATGTGATGTTATCATAAAAAAATGTTTTCCATCAGATTTAAGTCATCAATAATGCATGAGTTTTAGCTAAGAATCTTTAAAAGAAATAATAATAATTTGGACCAAATATATCAAAAGAGCTTTCATTATCTTCTACTATCTTTTTAAACAATATACTGTTTATTGCAATTCTAAATAAAAATAAAATAAAGTCATATTAAGATAAAATATTGTACGAATTACCAAAGGGTATTGTCCCTGCTTGCTTGTCAGGATTAAAAGCGAACAGGGACAATAGTAGGAGGTGGAGTTAAAACACTGCAGACTACTGATTGGTTGGAGATCATTGTCATTAGTCCTGAACAATTGATCTCTGCAGTGCCTGTTCAGGATACTTGATGGGTTTCAAAGTGAATCTATGCATGTTTCTGTGGTAGTAGAGCTATAGTCTGCGGTTCCCAACCTTTGGGCCGCAGTCCCCTAGTGGGCCGTGAAGGCAGTGTAAGTGGGCCGTCAAATAATTTGCAAAACATTATGAATTGTGAGGAAACATTGAATTATTAAGATTTTCTTTAAATTTGACCCTCCCTTCCTTTCTCTTTCTTGATCCTCCTTAGCAACGGTCATTACCGTCCTTGACAGCGATCTGTACTACTGGATTAACAACGTGTCACATGTTCTGAATTGACCAATCAGAACTTTATTTAACCTCCATCTTGAAAAACCTTTTAAAATGCGTGTTTTCTAAATGGAGATCGGCTAAGCTAACGCAGTATATGCTCCGACCGTCCACACTCACACAAACGGCCTATACTGAAATAAATAAACCAGCGACTGTATTCGCCATGACACAGACAGTCTGTGGTTTGTACTTGTTTAACTTTTGTCTAGTTTCTGAACAGATATGAGGAGCTGTGAGCTTGAGTGCTAATGTTGTTTTGCTGTGGTTCGCATTGAAGATGACGTCATGGCTCCGCCTACACTGCGTTACTATAGTTACTGCCCCAGCTACTAAACTGTAATGGGAACGCAGCATAAAGTGAGCCTGGCCTAACAAGGCCTAACTATACCGTACTAAGCCGAGCGAGGCCCTGCAATGGAAATGCGCCATTAATATAAAGGGCGTAGGACCTTTTTGCCCACTCTGGAAAACTGTATCATAAATAGGTACGGATCGTAAGCATCTACTACGCAGGGTTCTTACACCTTTTCCAAAGTCAAATTCAAGCACTTTTCAAGCATTTTCAAGGTGCATTTTCAAGCTTTTAAAGCATCTTACAGCTGTTGTAAATTACATATTTATATTATACTCAAATGATTATTTCCCTACCTCACATTAAATCAGATGTTCTTTATGCTATAAACAACCAAATGTGTGTTTCGTGATAGCATTCTACATGAGGATGAAAAATTAAAGAAAATAACTAAGTTTAATATTTCAAAAGGAGTGACCCATCTGTACGTAGACTGGGCATCCCATATAACCTGGATGAGCCAATATAAAACAATCAGCCAAACAAACATTAACATTTTTGAGGTCCTTAGGTTGGCAGTGAACATAAGTCTCTCCCAGGTTAGGCCAAAGGGTGCATTATATGCACACATATACTGTATCAACTCAAATGGGAATTTTCCTTCACATTGAATCAGCAATCAGAAATTGTGAAAATCAAACCAACTTGAGTTGAAAAAGCAAACAAAAGACCTGCACAGAACACGGAACTGAATCATTCAAGGTAAGGCTAAATAGCATACAGCCTATTAGGGAGTGTCCTCAGTTCCTTGAGTGTGTCCGTTAGCTGTCTCTCTAAAGTCTCCAGATGTCTTTCCTTTCCCTTAGCAGCTCTTCGAAGGCCATCGGACTTGGAGATGAAGCTTAGTTTTCCTTGTGACTCAGCTTTTTCTGCGTCATGATCAGCAGACTTCACAAGGACCCTTATGTCTTCTTCCATTCTCTTCTGTTTGGCTTTTATTTCCTCCATCAGGCTTTGGTCATCAAGACACATGTGATACTTCTGTCTGGCAGATGCTGCAGAGAGGAGCAGCTCTTTTGTGTAGGCTATGTTGAGCAGCCCTCCAACACTGTGCACATGGTGCATTATTCAAGTACTGTACTTAAGTACATTTTTAAATACTTGTACTTCCATTTTATGCAACTGTGTACTACTTCTACTCCACTACAGTTCAGAGGTAGATGGTGTACTTCTACTCCACTACATTTATTTAATACCTTTAGTTACTTTACAGATGTGGATGAATGATATGAAATATAATCAAGTGTTACATCAGACTTTAGTTCCACCTGGAGTAAATTCACAAGCTACCCTGCAGTATACAAAGTCATTCAAACTAGCAGCACATTTACCAGCTTTGATAACACTTTAATGATCAATCATTATAAAACATATCATATATATTATTCTGAAATGGACCAATCTGCACAACGACTACTTTTACTGTCGCTACTTTCACTATATTTTGATAATACTTTTCTACTTTTAATTGAGGAACATTTTGATTGAGGGACTTATTCTTGTAACAGAGTATTCCTACACTCTGGTACTTTTACTTAAGTACAATATCTGAGTACTTATTCCACCTCTGGTAGCGTATTAGCCAGAATTGTAGCCACAAAATCACGCAGAGCTGCATCAAAATAGACTCACAATGGTAACAAGTGGAAAATAATATTTACAAATGTGTACAATGATTTGTAGGTAATGTTGACTACTCAAGACACCTGTCTTATACATCTTCAAAGGAAGACTGTGTTTCTTCTACAATTATGTGGGATTAAAGCAAAATGTAGTTGTACTTGTATTATACTACAAGACTTTATATAACAGCCTGTTTCTAAAATGACGCGGTCAAATCCTCAGTTTATAATTTATAGCAACATACTAACAAGCTAAGGTCTAATTACAACAGTAAGTGGTTCCTCCTCTGAACACCACAGGATGGCGACTGTAACCATCTTGTGGTATACTGACATAGGTACGCTCCTCTGAAATGATTGTCACCTGCATAAGCAATTATCCCTCATCGAGTTTGCTATTCAGCTTGCTAACGTTACTAGCTTAAACAAACGTAACATGCAACGTTAGCCTAATCCAAAAAGCTCTACTACGGCGTACCTTTCATGTGGCTCGTCAGCGCAGACTCGCGCATCGTGAATAACTGAAAGTCTTTTTTGCAAACGTCTTAGTCATGGCTTGTATTTGTCTTCTGCTAGCCAACGTTCGTTGAAACGGCAACTTCCTGGCATACTGTCATCTATCACTCATCAGAATGCCCAGGTTACACGTAAAAAAAAAACACTTGCAGGTCACGCGCATAGCGTGGGAAGGACGGGGCGGAGATGTTTTATGTAGAAGCGAAGCAATTAGGCACGCTCCGACTTCTTTCTTTTCATCTAAAAAGCGACAGCAATTTATTGTAAAAGTAAAGCATTTACAATTTCAAGCACTTTGTCCCAAATCCAAGCACCATTCCCAAAATCCAAGCACTTATCAAACCTTGAAAACACCACATTACATTTCAAGCATTTTCAAGGATTTCCAGCACCCGTACGAACGCTGACTACGGCTTAGCAAAGTAGCCATCGAAAGGCCAGCCAGACGAACTTGGTTTTTGTTGTTTGCTCTGCTCTCCCTCAGGTCCTTAGCCACGGCAGGCTTAAGGTAGTTTGGTCAGGGCGGGCCAGATCATCAGAAATTAGACAGACTTTTCTTAACTTGATACTGCTTATAATGCTATTTAATATTCTCTTCATTTTACTTTTCGGTGTCACAAACAACACCTTTTAGGCAGTAAAGTGGATTAAAATACCACAGAATCTGGCATTATATCAGACAGGGCTACTATGCTCAATTGTTTTAATAAGCCTTTTGTGTCTTGTGGCTCGCTGTTTGATTCTGTCACTGACTGTGCTTCTGCTTCTGTGAACGCTCCAATCCTTGAACAATGTGGTCTGGAAAACCCTTTCAGTTTTACCCCTTTTACTGTTGGTGTTGTCCATGATGTTTTATCCAAGTTAGATCCTAGGAAACCGGCTGGCCCGGACAACCTAGAACCTTTCTTTTTAAAGATAGCTGTAGATTTTATTGCTCCACCGCTTACTTCTCTTTTTAACCTCTCCCTTAGCACAAATACAATTCCTAAAGTATGGAAGTCTGCTTATGTCTTGCCTTTACTGAAAGGAGGGGAGGCAACTATTTTAAATAACTATAGGCCAATCTCGAAATTGTCAGTTCTGGCTAAAGTGCTTGAACGACTAGTGAGTGAGCAAGTAAAGGACTTTTTATGTATAAATGATATCCTGTCGAAACATCAGTCGGGCTTCAGGAAAAAACATAGCACCATCACTGCCACAATGAAAGTTGTAAATGACATCACTAGTTTTTTAGATAATAAGCAGAGTTGTGCAGCTCTGTTTATTGATCTCTCTAAAGCGTTTGACACCGTTGATCATCGCATTTTAAAACAGAGGCTACTCAGCATTGGCTTGTCCAGCCTTGCAGTGGGGTGGTTTGTGAACTACCTCTCTGAAAGGTCCCAATGTGTACACTTTGATGGGCTCACTTCTGAGTGGTTGAGCATTTCTAATGGTGTACCTCAGGGTTCTGTTCTAGGTCCACTTTTATTCTCCATTTATATTAATAGCTTGGGTGATAATGTGGAGGAAGCTACCTTACATTTTTATGCGGATGATACTGTGATGTATTGTGCAGGTACCTCAGTTAAGGAGGCTGTTGTTAAATTACAGACTGTTTTTAACACTGTTCAGACTCAGCTCTCAGCGCTTAAGCTTCTTTTAAATGTGGATAAAACCAAGTTAATGCTCTTTTCAAAAGCTAAAAAGTCACCAGAGCCTGTTTTAGATATTGTAACCATGCAAGGAAAAAAACTTGAAGTGGTAACCTCTTACAAATACCTTGGTATCTGGCTTGATGACTGTCTTTCTTTTAAACTGCATGTAAATAACCTACTTAAAAAACTGAGGGTTAGGCTAGGTTTTTTTTATAGAAACAAGTCCTGTTTCTCTCTTGAGGCCAGGAAAAGGCTAGTCACTGTGACCTTTTTACCTGTGCTGGACTATGGTGATCTATTTTATATGAATGCGCCGGCCAATTACCTCACCAAGATAGATGCCGCCTATCATAGTGCACTAAGGTTTGTGACAGACTGTAAGACTTTGACTCATCATTGTACCCTGTATACAAGGGCAGGGTTGCTTTCACTTACTGTACGGCGGCTAAATCACTGGTATCTTTTTATTTATAAAGCAATGTTAGGGAAACTTCCGTCTTACATCTGTTCCCTGATCTCACAGCGTATTGTAAATGGCTACTGCCTGAGATCTAAAGCTGTGGTTGTATTACATGTGCCAACTGCTAGGACTGTATTAGGAAATACAGCTTTTAGATGCGCAGCGCCGCTAGCATGGAACAGTCTACAAAAGGAATGGAAGCTAAGCGGTTTGATTCCATTTCATGTTTTTAAAGCTAGGATAGACGCTATACAATCAGAAAATATTGGTGTCTGTAAATGCTACTAGTATACAAACTGTAGTATCATATAATGTCCTTTGTTTTCTGTCATGTTTGTATTAATGTTTGGAACTAATTGAAGCAGGTCACCATTGTAAAAGAGGTCTATGATCTCAATGGGTTTTATCTGTATAAATAAAGGTTTTGAATTGAATTGAAAAATATGAATCACAAAGTGTAAATTGTTAATTTTCTTTCTGCCTTTACAGACCTTACAGCTTTTAAACCAATTAGTTTCTGACTTAGTTAAAGACTTTGAATCCATTTGATTTCTGACTACAAAGTACATCCAACTTTAAACGTTGGAAGTTACAAACTTTAAAAAGTGTTGACCTAGAGACAGCCATGTTAATGTGAATAGGATTAACCCAGGGGTCTCCAACCTTTTTTAGGATGAGAGCTACTTTCAAAAAAGTTGTGAGCTACTTTTACTCCTTTTTTTGTTTTTTTGCAGTGTATATATTTAGCACATTTAACATTATTATATGCTTACCTTTAACCTTTGCGTGCAGTTTGGGTCTGTGGGACCCGTTTTCAGTGTTACTAAAAGAAAATGTATGCAAGTTAATTATTTGAACCTGCTTTATTTGGGGGTGGACCTCCCATCCTCTAGGGGGGTCCGGGGGCATGCACCCCCGGGAAGATTTTATATTTATTTTTTTAAATGTTGAGGTTAAATGCATCTATCTGGTGCACTTTGTGCACAACATGAATTTATGGATACAACTTTCAACACTCATATGAAAGGGAGCTGTATACTTTTCAATAATCCAAAAATCTTTAGAATATGATCACAACCAATAACAAATCATTCAAAAAGTTTTTTTTCTGTCTTATAGTACACATTGGAACTATACACACCTCTGTCTCTCTCTCTCTCTTTCTCTCTCGGCTATGACGGCTTGCGTTGAAATAAATAAATAAACATATTTGTAAAGTGGGGGGACACAAACGGGATTTGGAAAAAGTGGGGGGGACATGTCCCTGTCCCAGTAGAAATTACACCATGCGTACGTGTGCGTCAAGTGCAATAAATATATATGCAAGTTGCAACACACACACAGTAAAACTCTGCCCCTCATGTGTTGTATAGGCTGGCACGACTAGGCTATGTTCAATGGGGCTGATGTGTTGTGTAGATTCTGCCAGAAGGAAATTCACGATCACACTCCTTATGAAGCGGTGAGGTGCTGCTCCACATTGCCTTTCTTCCCGACTGCAATGCTGGTCCCGCAAATCAAGCAAGAACGTGATTGGTTGATATTCATTGTGGGGGGAGGAGGGGTGTTAGATAGATATAGAGTTGTAGTAAGTAGATAGAGTTCGCTATGATTGAGGTTTCGATTATGCATAGGGTAGATTATTTTAATTACATTTCTTTATTTTTTGTGTGTATTTTTTACATTTTGGATTTGCTTGGCGAGCTACTTATTGAGGGCTTGCGAGCTACCGGTAGCTCACGATCGACGTGTTGGAGACCCCTGGTTTAACCTGTAAATCTAATGTCAATGCAAAGCGCTTAATAACCATTATGTATTATTATAATTATTATGTTTGAGTCTATAGCAAAAGGACAGATTGCTACAGACTTGTCAGCCGCAGTACAGTCACGGTCATCTTAAAAGGTCCTTACACACCAAGCCGATTTCGGCCGTCAATAGATGTCTGGCCGTCGATGAGCGTCCTGTCGCCCTACTCAGATTTGTGTGTCCCGCCCCGTCGAGTCCTTTTGGCCGTGCCGACACCTTCTGCCACCAAGGCTAAAGAAATCACTCTGATTGGCTGTTCAGCTTAGCGAATCGGTGCATGAGAAGCGAAACGGGAGTGAGGGATCCAAACAAACGATTAAGAAGGCAAATCTGAGATTTTCATTTTAACTCCAGCTCTCGACACAGGTTCGGGAAAGTCCCATGAGCTTCTCGTTGTAGAGTGAAAATGGAACGCACATGCTATTTGTTGTTTGTTTATATCACGCAGTCTGTTCTTCTTCTCTTGGTGTATCACGCAGTCTGTCTCCCGGTTGTTGCCTCTTTTGAATGACGAATACACACTACCGCCGCCTGCTGGTAAGGAGAGTTATTGCCACTCACGCATGCACAGTTCGTACGTGCTACTTGGCCGTCGGCTGAAGTCTTTGCGGTGTGTTCCAGTGCGAGTGTTGGCCAAGACGCAGAGACGTGAGGCGACACAACTGTCGTGTCCATTGGGACGTGTTCTTTGTTGTCAGATTGGTGTGTAGGGGCCTTAAGAGAGAATGATCTGGGGCCTCATTTATAAAGGAATATACGCTCAAAAAATGGTGTACTCCAGTTTCTACGCAATGTTTACGATTTATAAAAGATTAACTTGACGGGAAAATGTGTGGTCCTCCACGCAAACTCTAACCCATGCGTACGCACTAAGCACCAAAACGGGAGAGACGAGAAACTGCGACACCAGAAGGAAGAATGGAGAGAAATATGTGGAAATAATACCATAAATAAAATGTTACCTCTCATTTATCATATATGAAGAATTCATTTTCACAAATAGAAAATATTCTCTCCAGCAGCAGGTGTCAGAGTTTAACTGAAGCCTGTGTCAACTCCTCATGCTTCAACATGTTTCATGCTTCTTTTCACATCTACAGGAAACAACTACTCATAACCAGGGGCCTCATTTATAAAGGGATATACCCTCAAAAAATGGCGTACGCCAGTTTCTACGCAATGTTTGCGATTTATAAAATACTAACACTAAGCACTTGTACTAAGCACAAAAACGGGAGAGACGAGAAACTGCGACGCCGTTGGCAGAAGGAAGAATGGAGAGAAATATGTGGAAATAATACCATAAATAAAATGTTACCTCTCATTTATCATATATGAAGAATTCATTTTCACAAATTGATTAAAGCCAATCTTAAAATGATTTAACAAACGCCTGTTTGCGACTCCTCAGTGCACACAAAAACATAACTTGGAGAAATAAATAAATACGGATATGTTATTGAAAACCACCTCGAATATGTTGTGTTAATGTTATGAAATGTTTTCTCATAAATGATGCGGTAAGCAGGAGGACAGAATTACGTCTAAACTGACGCCGTTGCATTTCTATAGGTTGTGATACGAGCATGGTTTTATATACCATCATGATTAATCGTGTTTTATGCCGTTTGCCAAGACTTGATAAGCAGAGTTGGGTGTAACGCGTTACAAAGTAACGCGTTACTGTAATAATATTACTTTTGTCGGTAGCGGAGTAGTGTAACGCGCTACTTTTATAATTCAGTAATCACACTACAGTTACTAACATTGCCCCGACACGCGTTACTTCGTTACTTACTAAAATAAGTCATAATCAAACCTCAACAAACACCTGCAAAGAACACATGCTAAGGTGAAGCTAACGCACAGCTGTTTGTTTATATCATGTAGTCTGTTCTTCTTCTCTGTTTTCCGGTTGTTGCCTGTTTTGAATGATGAATACACACTACCGCCGCCTGCTGGTAAGGAGAGTTATTGCCGCTCACGCATGCGCAGTTCGTATGTGCTCGGCTGAAGTCTTTGCGGTGTGCTCCAGTCTGGTTCCAGTGCAACACATGGCCAACACACAGGAGAACACGCCGACGCAACAGCGTGAGCAGAGATAGACTGCGCAAAATATACAGATAGCAGGAGACAGAGGACAGCCATGGTCAGATAGGAAAACATTCAGGAGCTATCTGGATCAGTCTTATGCGACAATGGAAACTGAACTAAAGAGAACATTTGAAACTTTAGCAGTCTGCGTGATCTGCCTGCAGGGAGGGGCGGGCCGGCGCTGCGAGTAAAGTAACGAGTAAAGTAACGAGTTATTTTACTTTATCGCTCGTAAAACACAGGAGGTATGGAAACTAAGAACACCATATGTGGAAAATTGTACAGCTAATATAACAACACATTAGTTGTATTTCCTTTAACTGGTGGATATAGAGTTGCTGCATGGGGTTGAGCAGTGGAGATGCTGCGCACAGCTGATCGACAGCTGGGACACAAACCACCAAATACAAAAACATAATTCAGATCCAGTCGTCATGACTCCACTCCGGAGGGATTCCCCGATCATTTCTTACAGTTTCTCATCAAGGGGGTGTCTCCTGTCCCCGGTACAAACACACTGCCTGAGGAAGGCTATGTGTATTTTTTTTGTCATTAACCTTTTTCGGACCACTTATTTATTTATTTTGGTGACGATCCGACCTCCATGCTGCTACTCTGGTTCAAACGGCATCCACCAAACAATATGATTTATCTCCACCTCCCCAAAATAACCAAAATCTGACACGGTGTGAGATGTCTTTTTTAGCTGTTCTGTCGTCATTTCCTGCGATCTTCTTCATAAAGTCAGTCAAAATGAATGAATGAATGGGCGTTTCTTTGACTATTTATAGGCAAATATGGGCGTTACGTGAAGCCCGCAAAAGCTGCACCGCATTTCGAGTCGATTGTGATTTATAAAGGGAAACCTGCGTAGGAAGTGCCGTACGCACTTTCCTCGCCGGGACGCAATGTTTTGTGAATCGGAAAATGTCGGAACATTTCTGTACCTATTTTTTGGATTTCTACTACGTAAGCAACCTTCCCACGTGAATCCTACGCACAGCGTTATAAATGAGGCCCCTGGAACTGGTAGAGGAATGACAGATTACGTAATAACCACCAGTGAGGAAAAATTCCAGGAGGTCAAACTGGATAAACAAAGGGGACCACCTAAAGACCTAATAAAAAGGTATTCTATAAAAACTGTAAACTATAGTAACAAAGAAGGGACGGCACTATTGGATTTGTGATCCAAACCATTTTTCCCTTTTCCCTGTATTCACTCTATTCATCTTTTATGTAAGATTGCAGCTGCCCGCAAGCAAGCAACACAATCTAATTCAACAAGACAAACCAGTACAATCATACGAATATCACCTGCAGGCAGAGAAATTGTGATGAGACTGCTTGACAAGGGGAGGCGTGAGGAAGTGAGATAAGGACAGATGAGGGGGAAAAGAAGGGGTGGGATGTAACAGAAAGTTACATTTCTGCCAGGATGGATCAAGTCTTTTAATAAAAGGACGTGTGTGTACTAAGTTAGAATGTTCAGTTTTATTTTGTGCCAACTTTTACAACTTACCAGATTTATTTGAGGAAACCATAAAGATTTCGTCTAATATGCTATGCAAATACAGAGCTGTAGAGAAGGATACCTTAGAAAATAACATAGCTGCCGATCATATCATCTCAATCAGCAGATGCCGCTTGTCTATTTGTTTATGTCAATTCCAAAACCTCTGCCTTAAATGCTGTTTTTCAGATGATGTAATGCTATTTACAAGTTGAAAACTTGCAATAACAATTACTCGGATACAACACAAATGTGGCATATTATTCTTTGATCCTCTGTATGATATTTGTTCAACCCCTCAAAGACACTAATGTTCATACAATTACAGAAAGCAAATAAGTAAGAGTGCAACAAAATATTCATATGCACTGAATGAATAGGGAACATAGTAGGGTTAAGTCAGGGGATTTGGGACTTGCCTGGAAATGTAGAAGCAGGTGAGTCAAGTCTCTATTCTATTCATTCTTTGACCTGTGTCGTGCATAAAGGTGAGCCCAACTTTATCTATTTGGCATTGCTTCACTCTCTTACTTGCTCATGCTTCTTTTTCCCCAGACCGGGGACATTTCACGTCCACATTTCCAGTTTTCATAGCCAGCCTTTCCTCCTTTACCTGCTACATGACTGGCAATGCAGCAGACCCCAACAACTAACCTAACAGATGGTGGACTTACATGGCAGCTTCTGATAAAAGTTGGCTGATCAAAGTAGCGTGCCCCTGAGTGTGAATACTCTTTGAATATAATTAGGCAATGTAGATGTGACTGCTTTAAATATTATCACAACGCACTGCAATGTTTGATTCCTCAGACAAGAGCATTGTTGTTTGAATATATTAATCAAAGTGATGCATTGATGCACAAAAGAGCTAGTTAGAGGTTATTACTATTGGGAGAATGTGCTAGAACTAAAAATATACTCCGTCTCTCACAAGCACTCTCAGACTGGCAGAAACATACACATTTAAAACACAGATATGCTTTTACACGGATATTCACACACTGCCAAGAAGAGAAGCAACACAATAAAAATAAAAATAGAGACAATAAATGTTCCAAATTGTCTTCCCCCTCCAAACTGAAAACTGTCTCACATCGGCACACCCTTGACACTCACACATGCATTCATGCCTGTCCCCGAGCACACACACCCACACGGGTTAAGAAGCAGAGCGAGGCGCGACTTTAAGTCTCCTCTGCTCTATTCCCTGGAGCAAATAGTCAGGGTCTGCGCTGAGGTGATAAATGCACTGGGATCCCGCCCAGCAAATACACACATACTCACACACAGTGCTATAAGTCACACAAAGTCACTCTTCAAAATAAATGCATATGTATTTCTTCATTAAAACACAAGCAAAATTACATTTGTATATAAATGAATAAACACCAACATCATAATGAAATAATATGTTTTACAATGTGAAGTAGTGTTACAATTTCTGAGCTTCCACAGTGTGACGTAGAGCAGCAGAGGAATGCATCCTCATACATAAATGCACCATTGTCCTGATAATTGGTATACATCCCCCACTTGGGGCGATTTAAAAGTACTCAACAACACCTGTGCTTACTTTAAGTGACTAGAAGCGTACTGCAGGCTATTATTACACATGCAAGCATCCAAGAGGATGTACTGGTGTGCATGATGAAAAGCAGCTGTAGCAGCTTTTGAAGCTGAGAGGTTGCTCTAAAACTGTTGACTGGCTGTGAATGAAGTGACCACCTTTTTCTGTGCTTACTGGAGAAGTACATATTTACTGGTCTCTAAATAATGGGGCTAAGTTTAGTTAAGTGATTTTATGTAACACAAAAATATTGGAGCTATTCATCTAAAAATGTCATATTACAATTAAAACAATACAAAAGGCTTTATCTACCACTGTACAATAGTGTGTTAGTATTTCACTGACCAGTTTCTTCCTCTTGTCCTGCTCAGTTGGTGGCTCCTCATCATCACTCAGCTTGGGTTCCTCAAAATTGGTCATCAGCATGCAGCTGCAAATACAATAATATTCAACTCAATATTAATAATCACACATACACCTGGACAGTAGGAGAACATTTCTGAACAGTGAGCATTCACTCACACAGACACACTAAAAAGGCTAAACCGTCTGGCACTGTAATGCACAGCCCTGCTTGCCTGCTATTCAGATTGGTTCATCAGCATGCAGAGAGAATCACAAGCAAAACCTTTGAGCTCAGTCCAAGTCTGCAAAGTCTTTTATTTCCTTTGTCGTTTTTACTTCATCCTTATTGTGAGGAGAGATACGGTAGTGGGTCTTAAATGTCACACTTAGTGACTTTAACATGTTGCATTGACAACTGGTGATCGAAAATGTTCCATCCATCCATCTTCTCCCGCTTATCCGTGGTCGGGTCGCGGGGGTAGCAGTTCCAGCAGAGAGCCCCAAACTTTCTTTTCCCTGGCGACATCAACCAGCTCTGACTGGGGGATCCCAAGGCGCTCCCAGGCCAGCGAAGAGATATAATCCCTCCACCTGGTCCTAGGTCTACCCCTTGGTCTCTTCCCAGCTGGACGTGCCTGGAACACCTCCCTAGGGAGGTGTTCCAGGCACGTGATCGAAATGTTAACAAATGTAAACTAGGGACTGGTTTTACTCTCACAATTCTCATATCACTACAGCGCATATGTCCAAACAGCAGACACAGTTAGAGTCCAACAGGTAACTTAGTGGAGAATTTAGCAGCTTCAGAGGTTTCTCTTTAAGCAACACCAACGCACCTCAAAGGAATGCAGTGGTACCAATTCTCTCCACTAGCTACTGCCCAGAAGTCCAGTTTTACTCTTTTTCGTCCTATGTTCAAAAGTTTAAAAATACTTCTCCATTGTTCGTTGAGTCAACAATGACAATGGTGAGATCAAAGGACTGAGTCACAGCTTTTTCACATGGTATAACAACCATTGTTGAAAGGAAGCGTCTCAGCTATTATCCAGGGGGAAGACGTGGAGGGTCTACTCATACAAGTCCTTCGGTGTCCAATTCAACACATCAGCTTCAAACTAAGAAACATGTATCCTAATCTTTCTGCCCAATCTTTTAGTTCACACTGGAGTATTCAAGGAGTTTTCATGTACAGTAGGTTAACATCTATAAAGAAAATAACACAATGCTCCTGGAAAGACGGCCAGAGGGGAGAGTGTGTCACATTCAAAGGGGGGCTGTAATGTAAGGGACTG
The DNA here is from genome assembly GCF_902827175.1 of Gymnodraco acuticeps. Taxonomy (NCBI): domain Eukaryota; kingdom Metazoa; phylum Chordata; class Actinopteri; order Perciformes; family Bathydraconidae; genus Gymnodraco; species Gymnodraco acuticeps. The sequence goes on from NW_022990947.1 coordinate 1,522,189, forward strand.
CTTTTATTGCAAGAAGTTACATTCTTTCTTCTTGTTTTTGATATATCAAAGCAAAAACCCAACAGCAAATCTGCAGTGTCACAGCTTCATAACATTTCAAACATCTTCATGTATCATGCATGAGCTTTCTAAAACTAAAAACTTAATTCACTTGTGTGTTTAAGGTTTAACTGTATGATTATTCTTAGTTTTCTCGTAAGAAACATGCATACTTACTCTTTGAAGGTGCCCGTTTCAGAATCTTCTGTCATAACATCATGCAGCGCCTCTACGGAGATGTTGATGATGCCACAGAACTTGTCCTGGATTACACTGATAGAAATATGAGACTCATTAATCATAAGGTTCAAATGCAACAGTTGTGTGTTCGTGTGTGTTGAGTGAAGAGCGAGATATATATAGAGGGAGGGTATCTGTTTAAAGACGCAAATGGTCAACAAGAGCATCATGACAGCAGAGAGCATCAATCAAGGTAAGAGCCTGTAAAAAAAACACACGGCTATCCAAGGAATAAGGGTAGCCTATCTATGACCTCTATCAAATCACGTCATATATACGTGTCAAGATTAATTGTGTGTGTATATATCTGCACTCACCACTGTTTTGCACTGAATTGGCACACAAAAAAGAGCAAAAAACCTTCATATGGGAAAAGGTTGAAAACATAACTTTTTTGATCCCACATAAACATGTTCGCATTGCAATGATAAATCACACATTTTAATGGTAATTGTCCAGCTGTAATCGGAGTTTATTGCCTCACTTGATGTGTGAACAATAAAAGTCAATGAGGCCTTTACAAACAGCCCTGCAGCCTGCGAGTCTCATATTCATCCTAGCCACTGGAGTGATTCTTCCAGCTAAAGAACATTGCAGAGCCTTATCTAGCTGAACCGGAGGTTTTTAAAAAAAAATATGCTCGCTCACAACACCCACATCTCATGCTTGGAGACAAGCAGTAGTGATTGATGAATTATTTGAATCATTCTTTGAAAAAAATGGAAAAGATGGAAGTGTGTTTCCTATGACAATAGGAATAAAAAACAAAGAATACAAAGAGACAAAGAGCATGTATGTGGAGTAGGGGCACTGAGGCATCAAAGGTTGTATCAGGCCGAGTGCTTGGCTAGGTAGACCCCAGGCAATGCTGGATGAAGTCCACTGAGCATGAAGTCAGGCAAAAAACTGAAAGAAAGTGCATGACCGATACATACCCATCCTGTACACATAGAGCTGTCTCTTATTTATTATGAATGGGAATCGCTACTGAAGTATTTACTCATACAGTAAATATTTTATAAAGGTTATCTATAAGACATTCAGAACATTAATATAACAACACTTTTTAACTCTGTTAAAGATATAGTGGAGTAATTGTGTGCTGAGCAGAGAACGCAAAAGTAATACGGTGGTTACCGATGAAAAAGACTTCCCAACCAAGTGCGTTGTTGTGGAAGCATAATGCCCACCTTCTGGTTAGCACTGGTAGCCCTGTCAGCAATGTGGCTGTTTGAACTGTTAGTATTGTTAGCTACTAGCCAACATCTCAGCTGTCTCCATGTTGAGAGCCATTTGGAGGCAATATTCAATCATTACATGTCACTTGTTAGAAGCTTTTTCCCAAAGCGACTTACATACTTTGGGAAATGCCCACAGGAGCAATTTGGGGTGAAGTGTCTCGCCCAGGAACACAACGACATGCTGACTGCAGTGGGGATTGAACCAGTGCTCCCCTGATCCGAAGATCTGAATATGAAATTTGTTTTGTATAAAGTCCTTTCAAGGATAAAAAAGGATTTTCTCAAAAGAGAATGGAATATGTTCCAGGTGAATTATAAAACAGTTGGTTGTTCTAACATTTCACTAATAACATCCTTGGAGTGTAAAATACATCGCTGAACACCTCTTCTCTCAACTTTAACTTCTCAAATTGGCAGCCATAGCAACAACTGGTTCCAGGCATTGTATCAACAATCCCTTATCACACATTGAAACATGCCTGTCATATTCTAATTCTACCCAGGGCCAACACTTTTCCACTGATTATTCTCTAATGGCTGACTAGTGTTAGCTGCTGCCATTCAAATCAGTGCAAGAGATACATGATCTGAAAGCTGAAGGTCTGCATGCAAAGACAAACTGGTCGCAGCAATAGAGTGGTGCAGTGATGACAGACTTTTGTAGGCCCTTTTCCTCTTTAAAACGTTTATTTGAAAAGGGACAAATAAACGACCCGGAAGTAAGCTGCATTCAGCCACTTGTTAACTTGTTTTCCAGATACATAAACTCTTCAAAAATCACCAGTGATCACTGCTGATGTATTTAATGTCGTAGAACAAAACGTAATCCGTCTCTTAAATTTGTGTCAACCACAGACCTTATTTAGAGTTATTTTCGCGGTAAAAAAAGTGGTAAAATGCTAACTCACTTCCGGGTTTTAGGCACCACTCTACAAGATCAGAAACACTGTGTCCTCCTCCACCATGAACAGCAGGAGGCAGCGGTTAGTGGCCTGTGAAGGTTGCAGAGCATTACATTTGAATCATTAGTCCCTAAGCACAAGTACTGTACTGATTTATGTGGCGAGTGCAATAAATAAGGACTAAGGATTGTGTCAAGTTAAAGGGGACCTATCATGCAAAATGCACTTTTGTACGTCTTTTATACATGAATATGTGTCCCCGGTGTTCCAGGGAACTCACCAAGTGTCAGAAAACACAACCCTCTCTATTTTCCTCCATACCCAAATCTCTAAAAAAGGGGCTGCAACGGATCTGATACAGATTGATCCAGATTTGAACACTTTACTGATGTCAGTAAAGTGGCGCTACGGCTATTGGTCAATTCTCCACCAGGGGGGAATGAGAGGTTGGGCCACGGCCGGCCATTGGAGATGGGTTTTGGATGCAGACCGCAGCAAGGAGGCGGATCCTATAGGGGGCGTTTCCTAAAGGGTTATGAACCCTTACTAAAATCAGTCATAATCAAACCTCAACAAACACCTGCAAAGAACACATGCTAAGGTGAAGCTAACGCACAGCTATTTGTTGTTTGTTTATATCACGTAGTCTGTTCTTCTTCTCTGTTTTCCGGTTGTTGCCTGTTTTGAATGATGAATACACACTACCGCCGCCTGCTGGTAAGAAGAGTTATTGCCACTCACGTATGTGCAGTTCGTACGTGCTCGGCTGAAGTCTTTGCGGTGTGCTCCAGTCTGGTTCCAGTGCAACACATGGCCAACACGCAGGAGAACACGCCGACGCAACAGCGTGAGCAGAGATAGACTGCGCAAAATATACAGATAGCAGGAGACAGAGGACAGCCATGGTCAGATAGGAAAACATTCAGGATCTGGATCAGTCTTATGCGACAATGGAAACTGAACTAAAGAGAACATTTGAAACTTTAGCAGTCAACTCAAGTTGCTGCCCTTATCTTGTCTCTGTTCAAAGTGAAATTTACACAGAAATAGCCAAATATCATTCGGGGTCTTAACACACCCCATAGTGAAATATATAGCCTAGTGTAAACCTTATACTAATAATAGCAAAATTGTCCATCTACAAAACTTGGATGATATTCAAAGATGACCAACAAAAGTTGTATAAGGCAAACAGTGTGCTTTTCTTTCTGAGTTCATGTTAAATATCAAAATTGATCTTTTGGTTGATGAAGTCAGAGATAACTAAATCTGGGCACATATTTTGTGGTTGCTGAATTAGAACACCCAATAAAATGTTTATGTTTAATGAAGACTTTCCTCTTTGTATGTACTGTATATTTTCCTTTGTACAATGTACTGGTATGTACTATACATTTCATGTTTAGTATTTGATGTGTATTGTAATGTTTCAAAAATGATAAATACGTTAATTAATTAATCTTACCACCAGACACAACATGAACAAATGAATGACACACATCAGGACAGTAACTTCAACTTCAGTATTTTAGGTGTACAGAAACCTCTACTCATGTTGTTAAATGATATACAGCAATATCTTCCATAAAACGTAGTTGATTGATTTGAATAATAATTACTACCACTGCACAAACAGTAAAAAATGATATGCCTACAATTTATGAATTTGTCTTCTCTGTGGGTTGTATACTCTTCATTATTTATGCAAGTTAATTATAATTATTATTTTTCAAAGTTCGTTTATGATTCATTCAAAGCATTAAAATAAATGAGAAACAGAGCGTCATATACCTTTAAGAAATACGTGGGGGGCGGGGTTCATAACCCTTTAGGATCCGCCCCCTTTAGGATCCGCCTCCTTGCTGCGGTCTGCATCCAGACTCCATTGGGCCATTGCTGCTCGAAAGCGCTGGAGACGCTGTAGTACATATGCGGGGCCTGTAAGTGGCGCTGTAGTCTGCCAAAAAAGTAGCGAAGAAGACTTCCCTTGCTTTTGCGCCTCCTGCTTTAAAACAAATGAATAATGACTTTATATAATCATATGTAAGGGATAATGTGCAGCGACGCGGTCATTATGGGGAAAAGAACACCGACAGGCTGATCAGGAGCCCGACGCGAAGCGGAGGGATCTAGATCGGCATGAAGGCACATTATGCAATGTGCACATTATCCCACTTATTACATGGCCACATTCTCGACAAAGTAACGACATGACTCCCAATATTAATTGAAATGCTTTTATGGATTTAGAAAATGATTTTATTGATTTAAAAAATTGTTGTAAGTATTGATTTAAATTGACATGCATCCGCTAAGAAAAATAGTCCGTTGTTACTGTTTGAACTAACGTAGCAACGGCAGGAACTGCTTCGATAGTGTTTTTGAGGAGCTTTTTTTTTTTTACAGATTTGAAAACATCGTTGCTTGCTTTAGAAGTAGCACAATTCATTATGTCAAACCTTGGAAAGTATCTAGGTATCCCTGCCCTAATGTCAAAAGTAACTGGCAACTGAATATGTGTCGCCTTTTGACGTCTATGTCTGGACCGCTGCGTAAAAAGGAGGGTTTCTGCCCCGTTACTTCTCTTCTTACTTCTATAAGAATAAAACACGGTGGACGGAGATCTCTTTTTCTCCCCCTCTTCTCCCCGCTGCATCCTAGCAGCTGATCTCAGAGCACGCTCCCCTCTCCTGCAGGGGGGCGTGGTCCGCTGCAGCTCACAGAATCAGCCCCCTGCAAAAACAGCGCTGGAAAGAGCAAATCGAGCCATGGCTAAAATGCAGGATCTTTTTGGTATTTTGAAAAAAAAATTATATTTATATACTTTATATAGGTATGGCCCTACAATATATTGTTCAAATATAGCATGATAGGTGTCCTTTAATTCATGTTTGTTACAACTTTTGTATTAGCAAATTGAAGGCAAGGGGTATGCTATTTTGTATTGAATACTTATTTGAAAATATTTTCTAATAGCAGTAGTGAGAAGACATTTAAGACAACTTGTCTAATGTCACAGTCGGCAAAGATATTGATATATTTGTAATAATTGACTTATCATTGCATGCAAATACACAGATACAGTGGGGCAAAAAAGTATTTAGTCAACCACCAATTGTGCAAGTTCTCCCACTTAAAAAGATGAGAGGTCTGTAATTTTCATCCTAGGTACACTTCAACTATGAGAGACAGAATGGGGGGAAATAATCCAGGAAATCACGTTGTAGGATTTTTAATGAATTAATTGGTAAATTCCTCTGTAAAATAAGTATTTGGTCACCTACAAACAAACAAGATTTCTGGCTCTCACAGACCTGTAACTTCTTCTTTAAGAGCCTCCTCTGTCCTCCACTCGTTAACTGTATTAATGGCACTTGTTTGAACTCGTTATCAGTATAAAAGACACCTGTTCACAACCTCAAACAGTCACACTCCAAACTCCACTATGGCCAAGACCAAAGAGCTGTCAAAGGACACCAGAAACAAAATTGTAGACCTGCACCAGGCTGGGAAGACTGAATCTGCAATAGGTAAGCAGCTTGGTGTGAAGAAATCAACTGTGGGAGCAATTATTAGAAAATAGAAGACATACAAGACCACTGATAATCTCCCTCGATCTGGGGCTCCACGCAAGATCTCACCCCCGTGGGGTCAAAATGATCACAAAAACGGTGAGCAAAAATCCCAGAACCACACGGGGGGACCTAGTCAATGACCTGCAGAGAGCTGGGACCAAAGTAACAAAGGCTACCATCAGTAACACACTACGCCGCCAGGGACTCAAATCCTGCAGTGCCAGACGTGTCCCCCTGCTTAAGCCAGTACATGTCCAGGCCCGTCTGAAGTTTGCTAGAGAGCATTTAGATGATCCAGAAGAGGATTGGGAGAATGTCATATGGTCAGATGAAACCAAAATAGAACTTTTTGTTAAAAACTCAACTAGACGTGTTTGGAGGAGAAAGAATGCTGAGTTGCATCCAAAGAACACCATACCTACTGTGAAACATGGGGGTGGAAACATCATGCTTTGGGGCTGTTTTTCTGCAAAGGGACCAGGACGACTGATCCGTGTAAAGGAAAGAATGAATGGGGCCATGTATCGTGAGATTTTGAGTGACAACCTCCTTCCATCAGCAAGGGCATTGAAGATGAAACGTGGCTGGGTCTTTCAGCATGACAATGATCCCAAACACACCGACCGGGCAACGAAGGAGTGGCTTCGTAAGAAGCATTTCAAGGTCCTGGAGTGGCCTAGCCAGTCTCCAGATCTCAACCCCATAGAAAATCTTTGGAGGGAGTTGAAAGTCTGTGTTGCCCAGCGACAGCCCCAAAACATCACTGCTCTAGAGGAGATCTGCATGGAGGAATGGGCCAAAATACCAGCAACAGTGTGTGAAAACCTTGTGAAGACTTACAGAAAACGTTTGACCTCTGTCATTGCCAACAAAGGGTATATAACAAAGTATTGAGATTAACTTTTGTTATTGACCAAATACTTGTTTTCCACCATAATTTGCAAATAAATTCTTTCAAAATCAGACGATGTGATTTTCTGGATTTTTTTTTCTCATTTTGTCTCTCATAGTTGAGGTATACCTAGGATGAAAATTACAGGCCTCTCATCTTTTTAAGTGGGAGAACTTGCACAATTGGTGGCTGACTAAATACTTTTTTGCCCCACTGTATGTATGCATACATTCTTAGACAACTAAGACAATACGATTTGAAAGAGAAAGGGAGATGTGCTCATAAGTTTCTGGGAAATAAGTCGGTCAGCACCTTATAACCCTACATGTATAGCACTTAGAAAGTCTTGTCTTATTTGAAACCATTACAGACTTGCTATGACTCTGTTGTGACCTGCTGGGGCAGCAGCATCTCGGCTGCTGACAGGAAGAGACTGAACAGACTGGTAAGGAAGGCCAGCTCGGTCCTGATGGGATCCTCTGGACACTGTGGAGGTGGTGGGAGACAGGAGAATGGCAGCCAAGCTGTCCTCCCTGCTGGACAATGTGTCCCACCCCCTCCAGGACACCCTGTCCTCACTGTGCAGCTCCTTCAGTGACAGGCTGCTGCACCCCCGCTGTCTCACGGAGAGATACCACAGGTCCTTCCTTCCTGCAGCGGTCAGACTATACAACCAGCACAGTCCCTAGTAGACCCCCACACACACACACCACACCACACACACACCACACACACACACACACACACACACACACACACACACACACACCACACACACACACACACACACACACACACACACACACACACACAACACCACACACACACACACACACACACACACACACACACACACACACACACACACACACACACACACAACACACACACACACACACACACACACACACACACACACACACACACAACACACACACACACACACACACACACACACACACACACACACACGCTGTTAAATACTAACCAACTATGTGCAATATGTGCAATATATATATATGCCGTTAATAACGGTGCAATATATACCTGGCTGCTAAATCCTAAGAACTGTTACAGGATGTGTATTTTTGTAAATTGTGGAACTTTTTATTTTGATTATAACTTTTTATTTTGTACTTTAATACTTTTTAATGCATGTAACTATGTAACATTAAGCTGTCAGTGGCTCTTTTTTTGTAATGTTTAGTTGATTGATTTACTAATATAGGGCAGCCCTACAATGCTTATATGCAAGCTATAACTAGGAGCACTTCTTACACTTGTGGTGTTGTGTTACAAGAAGAGAGATCAAATGGCTGAATGTAGTAAGGCAAAATGAACAAGGAGAATATTTGATTCCTTTGCACGTAGTTAATTTACTAACTTTCAGAAGACCCCAATATAATGGAAATTCGACAAAATGTGAGCACAGCAGATCCCAGTCATAAAGATGTGCATATTGATTTCTTCAGGTCCTTGTTCTTGTTGCTTTTCCATCGTTAAGCAAACTGTCAGTGGTGATGAACTGGGAGTGCCAAAAAAATGGCTGAACAAGAGGTTCTGATGACAAAAGCAGTCTTGGGTGAAAATAGCCTCATGGCTGTGCATGTTAATACAAAGACAAACATAGTGCACTTAGATTGCACAAAAGTTTTAGAAAGTTCGAAATACATCTCATCAAAAGGACAAACAGGTTTCCTTCTTTGAATGCATGACTATGCTATAACTAAGCAAACAAAATAAGAAATTGACAGATCCAATGCAAATCTGTTAAAAGTGCAAAAAGTGAAAAAGCATTCTGTCAGATGCTTTGACAAGACATTCTGAACGTGATGAACAGTGATGCATCATCTGAAAACAGGAAGGATGCCATTTTCAATGGCAGCACCTACAGTACTCTGTAATATATGATAATAGCATAAACAAATGATCCATCCCTCTCTTAAATGAAGCAGACACAAACTGCAGGTTTATTAAAGAAAGTTGATTTCTGCTCCACCAAAGTGAAGCACCCTATCCAACCATCCAAAGTGAATACTTAAACCATATATCACATGCCTGCAGCAGTTTCACACCCCTGTAGCGTTGCCTTTTTTACATTTATCCCTTGAAGCATATTCAATGCTGGACCACATTTTCTATTTTAGACATGAATTTGAAGACGTAAAGTTGGAATCATAAATGTTACAAGTCAACTGCAGCATGGCTAAGGCTACTAAAATGTACTCTGCTAGTGTCGGTTTCTGTTTATTTAACTTATTTGAAGGAAGAGCCCTGACTGACAACACACATCTTTATAACAGATATCTATTCTACATAAAAGCAATTATTGATATGTCTTATTCCTAATGCCCAGAAACATCTATAAGCCATTGACCTCCTGTTAATCACCTTTCATGATCATATGTTTTCTCATTAAAAGAGATAAAACAAACTTCAAATAATAATTGCTATGAGCGTTCGTAAATTGAGTATCTAAAGTGAAAAGACACACTTATCAGACAGCCTCATTTAGTCACATACAAAGGCTAAATTGTTTTCAAACATGCTCTAATCTCCCGTCTGCTACTCACAACAGCTCATTTGTGGCACTAAATGATTGCTAGAAAAGCTTAGTCGGTCTCCATTTACTTGTGATTATTCAATAATACTTTTGATTTGAAACAAAAAATCATTAGGGTGAAAATAAATGGTTTATCATGTACACCTTTAAGATTGTGGTTCGTTGTTCAATACCAGTAACACATACAGTATGACTTAGGCTAAATACCTCACTGTGTTACATTGTATAGAACTTTTTATATATTGAGCCATAAGGGCAGCTACGAACAAGATATGGACCTCTTCTGATTTTTGTTCCGACTATATGAGAGTTGATTAGTCATGCAGCACTTAACCAGCCGTTGCTGTCATAATTAATTTGCTGTTGAGAAGAGGATGGGGGCATAACATAGGATTTCATGCCTGTCTATGAATACCATATCTTCATTTCAGAAAATGGAGCTTCACAAAATCTTGATAAAAACCCGCAGCACCACAAAGTGAAATGGGACATCACAAGAAAAGTTCATCATTAAATCCCACAGTTACTCCTCTGAACCACTTCAAGAGAACTTTTACTTGGAAAATGAAATGAGAAAACTCCATTGAAGAGAGAATAATCTTTTTTTTTCATTTGGTAGTTGGCCTTCCTGAACTTCTGCCACATTGAGGTGTAAAGAAAACCCACATTTGTCAAGAGATAGTTTTTGAAAGCAATAGTTGGAGCACAATAACATGCTTTGACAACATGTTCAAAAGAGCTTTTTAAATAGCTTCCATTTGTGTACACGAGTCGCACTTACATGCTTTGGTTACTTTCAACCTCAGATTTAACTAAAATACTTTCTGCTCTGACTATTTGGCGCTTGAAGTAACTGTCTGTGTTGTAAATTTCACATTTAACAACCTCAGAAGATTTATTTGAACAAAAATCCACCACATTTTAAATAGTTGTGCAACACATATACAATTATCTAAATCATTCCACACAGGCACAAAGGGAAGCCCAAACATAACTCACAGCAGCAGAAGCACAGAGAAATGTCTCATGCTCTTGAATAAACTGGCTAATTTACACATTTACCATTCACTGTGCATGTCTCTCATAGACGGCCCAGAAAGAGAGGTGGTAAGTTAGACAAAATAGAAATGAATAGAACATGTGTAGGTGTCTAGAGTAGGGATGGGTATCATTAAGGTTTTAACTGTACTACTACTACTACTACTACTACTACTACTACTACTACTACTACTGATACCGCTTATCGATCTGGTCTTTTAGCGGTACTCTTATCGGTTATTCGAAGAAAAAAAAGAAGAAAAAGTTAAATTAACTAAACAAAATTGTAAACAATTGCTTTTTATTTAAAGGTCACCTATCATGATATTTTTAGGCAATAGCATAGGTCACAGATATATAAAAAATATAAAAAACATGTCTATGAAGTGTTTTGGTCAACAACAAAAAAACAGATCACCCATTCTAGCCATGCCTCATGTTACAACCCCCTCCCCTCCACTAGGGGTCTCTGCCTTTGGGTTCTGCTTGCTTGCTCTTGTTTGTGTTTCAGGTGATCAACCTGATGAGTCACACCTGGGCTTTCAACATAAAAAGGCAAACACCAACCCATACTGCCCTCTCACTCTTCTGTTGGACACGGCCGCGTCTTTGTTTCTGCACATTTTCACACACCCATATACGCAATAGTTACTATGACTGACTTCCACATTTGCTTAGGTTTCTTTGAAGTCCTTTGGTTTTTGTTATAGTAAATAAATATCCTTTTCGTTACACTTAACTTGTCTGGTCTCCCATCTTTGTTGCAGCCTAAGAGCCAGCCTTTTTTTTAAACTGAAAAATAAATAAATAAGAGGGGGCGGAGCTTATGCCGGCTCATGCGGGACAGATACTGTCTAAAATGCTGCGGTGATGAAACGCATCAAGGATTAGATCAAGGATTATTTCTGAAACAGTATGGAGCTCAAAGGCTTTCTCTCTTGCCGGTAGGGTTGGGTTTCGTTTGAATTTCCATGATTCTGATTCCGATTCTACTTTTCGATTCCGGTTCTTAACGGTTCTCAATTCCGATTCTTTGAGGGGCAGGGTAAAAAAATTATACATGCTTCTTCCACCAAAAAAATTACATTTATTCGAGAAACTTTTACACAGGTTAGTTTACATTAATCAGTCTGTTTATATTCACTGCTATGTAACTGTAACCTGAGAACCACTGAAGCTACAACAGTGCAACAGTCTAACTTTTAAAGAACAGTTCTTGTTGAGAAAAACAAGCATATCTGCCTTCTCAGGCATACCGGGAAGAAATGTTTGAACATTTTAAAGTAAAATGCTTCAATCTGGTGCACTTTAAGCAGAATTACTAGAGACTAGATCTAGGGGGTACAACTCTAAACACCCATATGAAAAAGATCGGTTTACATTTTAATAATTAAATAAGTATGTGAACATAACCAATACCTACCATAGCCAATAACAAATACATGTAACATATTTTATTTTACTATTTTATTAATGCATATTTTTTTATCTCCAGTTTAAAACGATATGTCTGGTTTACTGTCCTGTAGTATACATTGGAATGATTTCAAACCTGTTTTATCCCAATAATTATAAAGGAGTGCCTTGGAAATATGTGTTTACATAAATTGTGATCAAAACGTTTGAGACCCACTGAGATAACTTAGACTAAAGTGAACTATCTAAACACTCAGAGTCCTTTACCTCACTGAGCCTCTCAGTCTGACTGGAGAGGACTCTCCCTCCACATCATTGTAGAAACATCTTCTTCTTCCGTTAGAGCAGCTAGCACCAGTTGCTAATAACAACAGCGCTGGTACCGGTGCACCCTCGCTCGCTTCCACGCTCGCTTCCACGCTCACTCTGGCTGTGAGCTGCGGGTGCCAGATAAGCCAACATCCCCCATTTTTATCACTTACAGCGCCCATCGTACAGGGCAAATGAAACGTATAACCGGGGTGAAAAGGGTGTTACATTTACTTAATTATGAATGTTGTTACATCAAGGCCGAAAATTAGGATGAGCCCCAACGGTCAAAACATTATTTTTTCTTCCCAGAGCCGTCATCGCAGCGCCTCCACAGATCTGGCGCCCTAGGCGAACATGGTTACGCTGTAGGAAGTGTAGGTACAACTCTACATTTCCTGCCCCGCCGCAGTCATACAGTAGGCTACGGAGAGCGGCGAGAAACATTTCCTCAGGCATCGAAAAGCGGAACCGAAATTCATATTTCTAAATGATGCCGTTGGAATCGAAATGTTGGAACCGGTTCCGGTTCGGAACCGGTTCCAACATTTTCTCGGTACCCAACCCTACTTGCCGGTTGTACCACAAGGTGAGTTCCTTTTTATTTCCTGCTTCTTCACACACATGCTCTCTCCAGCACAGGTTAGCTCTGAGTGTTAGCGATGCTAATGTAAACACAATATGACCATATTACTTCCAAAAACAGTCGGGCATTGTTTCTGATAGCAACGTTTCTGATGGTGTTGTGGGTCTGCCGCCGATATTACGTCATATCGGCCGCAACGTTGTATCCCCGTTTTTAGAGATTTGGGTACGGAGGAAAAGAGAGAGGGTTTTATTTTCTGACGCTGCGTGAGTTCCCTGACACACCGGGGACACATTTATGTATGAAAGACATCAAAAAGTGCATTTTGCACGATAGGTCCCCTTTAAATTAAATAAGTAGTATAAACAGTCTTTTAACAAATCGTATTAAATAATCTGATGACAGAACTCTAAACAGAATAACTGAAACATTAACAAAATAAATAACTCAGTTACCTCTAATCATTAACCCATGTTAGTATAATTTTGTTTACTCTGTGTGTTGCTGCTAGCATACATAATACCTGACGTGGAAAAGTTACTCGATAAAAAGACCAATAACGCCGGAGCTTAACGGTACCAAGGTCTTTAATAATTCTGCCCCGGGGCCCCTTTAATACCGGTGCGCGGTACCCATCCCTAGTCTAGAGGGCATGTGCCCCATGTTTGCCTGCACTTTGCATACATGTGATGTTAAGGCTGATTTTGTGCGGCATAGTGTGGTATATGTAAAATGTAATGTCGTTATCCAATGTTTTAACAACCTATAATATGTTCTTCTGTTGACGACAACTTGTTACGCAACACAGATCTTTCAAAGAAGGATCATTCTAACAGCTATAGTAAAAAAAAAAGCTGAGTAATTCAATGTGTGAAGTATGTCTCTTCACTTCCCACCAGTTCAAAGCCACATCTGCACATAAATGAATGACACATGTTTCTCACCTGTTGTCGGATGGAAGAAGGGAAAGCAGAGCCAGAGAGGACAGCTTCCTCCTCTCTGGCTGAGTGATGTTGTCCATGCGGTCGACCCACATCTCTATCACACTGCCAAACAACTCGTCCATCTGATGAGGAGAGAGTGGGGGAACGGAAGTGGAGACACAAATAGAGGACATCAATTAAATATACAGAGTTTAAGAAAGAGTCTTATAAAAAGAGACTGACAACCTAATACAGTGTACCGATAGATATTATTTATATATTTAAATATGGGTCTACTGTTTACATAAAAGTGAACAAAGTCAAAACACGAGTGTGTGATGACGAGGAGACAACTCTTGAGCCTTCATTTATTTAGATAAAGGCAGAATGTTAAAGGCACCCTGAGGCCATTTTGTGATATTGGGCTATATAAATCAAAATGTCTACAAAACAAGGAAAAGCCAATGTTGCTCTGAGAAAAACAATATGTCAGGGTTTCACGGTGAATGGATGACCACTCAAAACGAGATGTTCTGAACCGGTTCCCACTTTCAATTCCTTGGCTCATTACGTTGGCCTCGTTCCGAGTTATCCCCTTTTAACGGGCACTTTGCATGTTGTGTCTTCAAATATTCACAGAGACTTATGCTGAAGAGACAGAAACGAAGTGGGAACATCGAATCTCACCTTCTGGCTGCGATCTGAGGCCATTTGAGTGAGCAAAGAGGAGAAGAAGCTGGAGTTCTGGAGCAGGACGCGACCCATAATTCCTAGGTAGGTGGACATCACCACAGGATATCTCTGTACAACACACACACACACACAGCGATGTATATACACAATCACTCATGTTGACGCAGAGACATAATGAGCAAATGCTTTTACATAAAGTAAAGTTTATTAAGCATGATAAGGGGAAAGATGACGGGTCTACTGACACAGCAGAATCCTTGAAAGGCATCCTGTGACCCTTAACTGAGTCAAATGATCAATGAACACCACTATACAGTCTCCATAATAATTCATTTTTCAGTGACACGAAAGGACAAACTGAAAGTAGATGCCGGAGCAGGACACTTTGTTTTTTTTAAAAAGTTTATTAGAATAAAATGTTAAAGTATTCAGTAAATTAGTGAATATGCCCCATAGAGATTATTACACATATTTTCCACATTGTTCAATTTTTCATTATTCAAGTTCTGATCCGTGTTGAGGTAAAACTCACCTCACCGTCCACGATACCTCTGAAGACAGCTGGCAGCAGGGGCTGGAACATGTGGGCTCCCAGTATGGGGCTAACCTTTAAAGCTATCTCTACCACCTGCAGAGACACATGAACAGGGAGGATTAGAGACGGTACTCAGAGAGGAAAGTAAGGAAAGTAGCAAAGAGAAACAGAAGGGAGAACTTGGGCCAGAAAAGGAGTGTGCCAAAGGAGAGGCAGTGGGGGTCAGACAAAGGATGATATAAAGGCAGCAAAGTGTGGGAGGCCATGCAGGGCAAAAGGGAGTTAACGTGAGCTTCATTTTTCAAGAGATAATACAAGAGTGTAGAAAAGCCTCCTTATAATTGAGGGTCTGACCTACAATGTGCAGCAAGGTCATTTCCTTAAGTTTTAGTTTCCCAAGAAATTTGCATGAGCATTTAAGGTGAAATAAAAAGAATAAGTACAGCAACAAAACAGTGCCACAATACGATAAGTAATGTGAAAATGTTGTATTTTTTAACCAAATGCATTAATAACGATATTTGCGGATATTGTAGGGTTTAATATTGGTGCTTTCATTAAACGTTTATAAATATAAATTATCATCAGTGTTGAAAATATAGTGGGTAAAAGTAGAACAGCAAAAACATTCTGGTAAGTTCAGCTTCTAAAACAGGGAAGAAAACACTTCTGTCATATTATAATATCCAAAATATTAGATGATATCTATCTTATATCCAGATATTTACAGAACATTGATTGTTTGCACAGCATTACCTGCAATACATCCTAAACTTCATGAAGGCCATAGTATTCTGAAAGGTTCAGAAATGCATGAGCTTGACTTGAAAAACACCTCAGTCATATTTACATTTAGCCACAAAAACTATCTGAAAGGACAGGGACGGAATTCAGTTCCCCCGATCATTATTCAGGGTAACTGAACATCATTAATCCAGACTAAAACAAAATGATGATGTAACACTTTAACATCACAATTTGCTAATGTAACAGGGTATATGCAGGAATCCTGAAGTCAAATGTAATACCTTTTAAGACCTTTTTAAAAACCCTTTCCATACATTTTAAGACCTCATCGCAACTTCGAGTTCTAACCGGTTACATTGGCGACACATTTTACCTCACATTTACTATATTGATTGTAAGATAGCACAACTAAACAGAGTGCAGACAGACTACTGAAGCCTCCTCTCCACATGAACTTCAACCTCTCTGTGAAGGTCAGGTTTAATGCAGTATGCTGCTTTGTTGCTTCTGTACTCTGTGCTCTTTCATTCCAGTAAAACTCCTCAGAAACCATTAGAAACCAGTATTTGACCAATAAACAAAACAATTGACAAAACTTTGAACTATGAAATATATTAAACTTTGGTGAGCTTCAGCGGGGTAATGCCATATAGGAGCTCCCTCACAAATACCCAGGGGTTAAATTGGGCTGGGGCTGTCCGGGGCTAAGCCCGGCACATAGGACGATGCTCTGACGTCATCACCCTCACACATTTGTCATATGTTTACAAAAAACGATATATATGTTAAGACTTTTCTCGTTCTTAATATAGACTATATTTAGGGTCGATATGTGTTGACCTTACTTTAAAATAGCAGATCTCTGTGACCGGATATAGTTTGGCTTAGACCCCGGCCCCCAGGGACGTGCACAGACATTTGGAGGGGCTATTGCTCTAAACTGGAAAAAGGGCCTTTTGAAAATTCTAACATAAACTCATAAAATAAAAACACAACACTGTCATTGCAAGTGACACTCAGTTGACTTTTATGTCCAACTGCTAAATTCGTTATTTGCGGTCCATATCTCATTAAAATATCTAATGTTAGTAACTATTAAAGAAACAATGGGGACAATTCTGTTTTAATGTAGTTTTACCGTTGTTACTGCTGTGCAGACATAGGCTACTGATAACATAGGGCTTCTATAATTACCTTAAATAAACTCACTAATTAATTAAACCAGTTCAATACGCATTATTCTTATCATTCTTTATGAGCGTAGTAACGGTAAGGTATCTAATTACTTATTTATTTAGAATTCCATAACTTAATAACAGAGATGGTCAAGCTAAAGTACATGGCAGAAATCCTACAATAAAGCGGGACAGTGAAGTGTTCTCCGTGAGAGGGCGATCAAGAAAAGAGAGCGAGGGTGAGGGAGTTTACGGAGCAGAGTAAAAGACACAGAAAGACAGAAGCACAATAACAAGTATATTTAGGTGTTTTTTTTGTAAGTAACCAACGGTGTCAAGAGGAAGTAAAGTCCCCTGGTTTGTCCCCAAATGCCTGCCCTGGCTCCTGCCAGGGCAGGCATTTGGTGTGATCACCATAGCCATATGAGTTTGGACTCGGAGGGCTTTCCTTTGCTTCCAGCTGTCAGATTGTAAACAAAGTCACGTGACTGGGGGCAGATGACAGCGTGGACAAGGTGTGTTTCCCACAGCGAGACGCTACAATACTAATTGTGGGCTTATCATGTTGATTCGGCCACAATAGAAAACAAAAAAACTCTGTCTCTCTCCAGAGGGGCAGGTCAGGCAAAAATGGCAAAAGGGCCGTTGCCCGGGCAACATTAGCCCATACCTGTGCACGTCCCTGCCGGCCCCACACAGTAAAACACATACGCAAACGCAAAAAAGTCTTCCGTTCACACGCATTCGATTCATTAACGTGTCCGTTCACACTAGACCGCTGGAAATGCTGTAGTACATATGCCAGACCTGTAAGTGGCGCTGCTGCCGCCACAAAATACACCAAAAGCAGCGAAGAAGACCCCGGAGCATGGTTGTCATGGTTGACCTTCTGTTTATTCTCCGCGGTGGACAGCGTGTTCTCCTGCTGTATATCTCTCAGGTAGTCCACCAGCAGATAAACCCCCCCCCCCCCCCACAGAGCGGAGCAAGGCAACGAAACTTAAAATAAGAAGCAGCATTTTATGGCACGCTATGCATGGGGCCACCTTGAGGGGGTTTCCCGACATGTTGTTTCAGTAAATTAAAGGGTGTTTCATGTTGTCGTTGCTGTGGACCTTCTTAATACCTTCGAAAATGCCGTTTAATA
This sequence comes from Gymnodraco acuticeps, assembly GCF_902827175.1. Classification (NCBI taxonomy): domain Eukaryota; kingdom Metazoa; phylum Chordata; class Actinopteri; order Perciformes; family Bathydraconidae; genus Gymnodraco; species Gymnodraco acuticeps. The sequence goes on from NW_022990947.1 coordinate 1,540,210, forward strand.
CTTTTTAATAGCCTTAATTTTCGCTAAATTGATTTATCAACTTTTAATACTTTTTAAGACCCCGCGGACACCCTGTGTAAGCCTCAAATGATAACGTTTAACTGAAAGGTCGGCAAACATAGAATCACAGGGACAGGCACTGAGAGGCTATTGTAAGAAATTAAAATAAATATTGAATGATGTAATTTAGCTTAAACACACAGTAAGCTTAAAACAGTTTTATTCTGAAAACATTTCCGGTTAAGTTTACTTTGAAAAGCTGTATTGAAAGGCGTTGCCGTTGTCAACAGTGACCGCTTCCGGTTTTACGTTAACAACAATTACAGCCGTTAAAATGCATTAAATAAAAAGTCATGAATGAGTATGAGGAGAAAAGTCGTGTGGAGTTATACAATGAACACACTATGTCTAAATCCTCTGTTATGCGCGATATCGGACATCGAAGAAAGAGGAAGGCGGACCCCCTACGTCACTGCCGCCATTGAAAGGAGGAGCCAAGAAAGAGACACGGGCTGTTGTCCCAATACCTCTCCCAATACCCAATACCTACTTAATTAAAGTACCAATTTGAACCTTTTCAGAAACTCCATTAGCCTCTTATTTTAAACTTCCTCCTGGACGCGAGAACAACGAACAGAAATCAACACTATATCTGTAAGTGTGTAAATGCATGTGAACTTTTCAAAGGAACACAGGCTTATTACTCTGATCCCTATGTTCTCAGGGAGGCTGTGTGTGGCGAGCTGCGGTGTGCACACGGTGTGTAGGTTGACAGGTTTATTGTCTGCTGCTCTCTCTCCATAGAACAAAGGATTAGCATGAGCCAGATGTGCCGTAATGCCACTGAGCTTTACTAAGCTAAGCTAAAGCTCCTTGGCATTCTGCATACTGAAGCGGTGCACATGAACACATACAAGCACTCACTTGAACACACACGCGCAACCTGAAGTATTGTAAAGTATTGTCCTGCTCATCTTAACCCATACAAAAAAGTACTTTAAGATTTTCTTTATGATAATCTATTTTAATTGAAGAGTTAAATTCAATAAACGTTGTGTTAAGTTTTTTTTTTTTTTTTTACTTTTCTGTAATGCTATTAATTCCATTTAGATTTGTGACCCTTACCAAATTGACCCAATTAAGGGGCTTGGTGGCTTGTGGGGCCAATGGTTAAACCTAGCATCCACCCCTGAGTGCAGAGTGAAAAAAGACAGTAAAAAAGTTGAACTTAAGAAGGGAGGGTGAATAAAACAACCCTGAGGGAAGAGAGAGAACAAGAGAATCAACAGAAGTAATACAGTTATGTGGAAGAGGGATAGGGTGAGGGTACCTTGAGCACTTGGACCTGTCCCTCATCTGTGATGTCTTTCAGCAGAACGCAGAAAGCTCGACACAAGGATTCTGCATAGTTCTGAGGAAAAATATAGGCAAGGGGGAGTTTTACATTTTACGTGGATTAAACGTTTTACTTGATGTGGATTATATTGCAGTTTAAAAATGTGTGTGTGTGTTTCTCACCTGTAAGAAGTCTGTGGCAGACAAATATAAGTAGGCATTAACAATCTGAAAGCAGGTTCGCATGTTCTCCGAGCTCATCTCTGAAACACAACATTAGATGTTAAAATGACCAATTAGACAAACAGGGTTTAATGTATGTGTTAAGGTAGGAATGGAAAATAATTATGGAAAGTCATGTATGTAAAATGATATACAAACTGGATTGTGTACAGCAAGCGTAATTACCGGGGTTAATCTCGTCCATAAAAATAACATCAAGGTTTGTCTTTACTTTGTAACAGGTGCTTTGATCATTTTGAGTGCTTCCGTATATGCTCTTTCATGCTGAAAGGAACTTCAACCAACACAGAAAAAAGGTAAAAAAACACAGTGGTAATTTTAGAAAATGCTTTTTGTCTTCAATTAAAAAATAAACAAGTGGCTGCTTATTTGCCAGCAATTAGAGGTTGTAAGAGAAGGTGAGAATCTACTAAAAATAACTGAAGCTTAATTGTTAAGCATGCTGTTGCCTAATTGTAACAGCATGAAATCCTTTTTGTACCTTGTCTTGTTTGTCTGATATTTGAATATAAAATATATTTTGCTGAACAAAAGGGGTTAAGGGAGAGAGGGAGAAGTTATGGTGTTTTGAGTCTGCTTCAGACCAGGACGAGAGAAAACAGGACACAGAAGAGAAGGCTGATCTAGTTTGCAAATAGAAAGCGTAGCTGATTAAAATAAGGAGGACATGAGCAGTATGAGACAGCTTAAATATACACCAGAACTAACATATAGACAGAAGGATATAAGCTTTGATACTAATATAAGCTGGCATGGTAACAGACCATAACAAGAATAGACTGCGGGTAATACGTGGACACACATAGGGTGAGAGGTCAGGAAGAGAGGAGAGGGGACTGAAAGACAGCTGATGGGCAGACAGGAACTAAGACGTTAACACACACATCTGCATGCCAACAGTCCAAACACACACCGAGCATATAAACCAAGACTATCATCTGGGAAGTGGCCACGAAGGCTCTTTGAGTTTAATCAGGTTAGCTTTGAATACAAGGCTATGACGGCAATTATGTGGGTTATATGTTGGTGTCTAGGGCCCTGTTTAGATGTGTGTTGACTATCATCAGGCGGTGAGAGGTAATAATTAAGTTAATGATGCTTTCTATCTCATTCCAGCCCTTGAATATGTTCTTTTGTAACCAGTCTGAAGCTCAGTGCCTGCCGTTACAGAACAAGGTCATTACCATTGTCTTTTTTTAAATGTGTGTTTGCCATATATATATATTTTGTTGTATTGAAAATCTTGAAAATGAAATATATATATTTTTTTTTAATGGAATGGGAGGAGAATCACAGTAACTGGTAAGTACTTAGAGGACGTCCAGTCTAACCATGCCAGTGCAAACAGGTTGGAGTTGATGTATGCAATATGTTATCCCTAGCCATCTGCCAGCCACAGTGAGGTAATGAACATAATGTGTTCTAGCATCTGTTATGTGTGCAGATACATAATGTATTCCAGGGCCCTATTTTCAAATTCAGTCAGCACACATAAATATTCAACACAGCCATCATAGCAGGGAGCAGCATTACGCTAAACACAGGCACTGTGCCGGCTGGTTAGGTGAGCTCAGATCAAGAGAGGACACTGATTGATTTAAAATCAGCTGCAAAGGTGTATGCAAAAACAAGAATAAGTACAAACTACAAAGAGCCATGGTGTAAAATGTCAACGTGACATTAGATGTGCATTAAAGGAATTGTTCTGATGTTCCCGTTGTTATTGTGTGCAGTATATTGTAGCATGGGGCGACAGACAGGGAAGGATGATAGCTCCACTACAACCAATGCTTCCCTGTGGTCAGGTAAGGCTATTATCTTTCTAAAGAATAAAGCAAAGGCAACAGATTGCTTAACAGTGGGTGAACAAGGACAAGGAAGCATGACAGGTCCGCAGTAGTGGAGCCAAATAGATCATCTTTTTTTGTTTTTGGTGCATTTTGTGACTGCAACTATTTCATCATACTAACTAAAAGGCTGCTTTATCAGTTTCTGTAGTACATGGAGTAATACACAAGGGAATCTACCATGCTGTCCTTATTTTTATATTAAGTGACCTTCAATGATATAAATCAGTAAAAACAAACCTATAAAATATGGATAGAAGATACCTGAGACTTCACCGTTGAGCAATCGAGCAATTACTACAACTTTAATACCTGCCAATCATGCAAATTATTATGCACTGCAACAAGAAAAAAAGGACGTGTTTATTTATGCGAACAAACACTCGCCTTTAGGGGAACACAACCTTGAGAAAGGGCAGTAAATAGTAAAGCACTCAGAGAGCAGCGATGTCTGAGCCGTGTCAAACTGTTATGTACACTACACTCAAACACTGAAAAACCCACAATACTCAGTCAACACAAAGGGTTGTGCACTTGTATATTATAAACTAATCAGTAAATAACAATAATTGACATACTACATTACATTACATTGCATTTAGCTGACGCTTTTATCCAAAGCGAATTACAATAAGTACATTCGACCAGGAAGACACAACCTTGAAGAAAACAGAATCATATAAGTACATCAGGTTTCATAGAGCCAAACATTTCAAGTGCTACTCAACTGGCTTTAGATAAGCCAGTCCTTTATTAGTATATAAGTGCTTTGTTAGTAATTCTTTGTTAGTAATTCTATCGCTCGAAGTGGAGTCGAAAGAGATGAGTTTTCAGTCTGCGCCGGAAGATGTGCAGGCTATCTGCTGTCCTGATTTCAATGGGGAGCTCATTCCACCATTTTGGAGCCAGGATAGCAAACCCACGTGTTTGTAGCATACTACAAATATAATTGGCACACTCTTCTTCATGTGTTTAGATTGTAATTCAATGTTTTGTGCATCTGAGGCAGAGGAGAAAAAAAATGGAGTGCAGATTTAAACAAGCTCTTAGGCTTGATATCAAAGTAATAATGGTTGTGGGAAACAAGTCTCACAGCTTCATATCACAAAGTATGGAAGCTAAACACATTAGTGATCATACTGAGCCAGACCGTGTACTGAAACAAATTGCGATTCAACGACAGGAAGAAGGCTTTAAACCTCTGGTGCTGGTGACATATGCCTGAACAGCTCTAAAAGCAGCCCTGCAGCAACAGCTGATCAACCACTTAAATCATTGCTTTGAGCTCAGACGCCACCAGTATGACTCCACAGGCGCAGGATGATACAAATATGTAAGGGATCGTTTATGAGCGAGATACAAGACCACAGGCACATATTGAAGGCAACTCCAGATTAGATAGCAGGGAACCATAAGCCTGGACTGACACATTTAACAAAAGGTTATATCTGGAGTGAAGTGTGACCCCAGGAGGAAGAGTCCTAGGACAAATCCTGAGACAATGAATGCCTGGTGCTGTCGATGAAAAGAAGCAATTGTCTGTTACATACAATACTGCACCAGTTTACACTAAATCCCTATTTTTCTGGGTAGAAAATAGGGCTTTATACCCAAGAGGGTAAAAAACAAGTGTGGGGATGATTGTCATCCTAAGCATCAGTAAAATCATAAACGTATGTTATGGTTGGTTTATTTCAGTTGGAAAAATGTTTGCCTCAACTCCGTGAGAGCTGAAGGCGAACGCTGCCCTAGTTTTAGGAGTCTTTGGGTATTTTTTCACTTAATCTCACATGTATTTGTACAGATATTTGACTTTTTCTTACTTAGTTTACTATATTCTCTTCTAAAAAATTATATGGCAGGTGTAATTGTAAACACTTAAATAATAATGCAATCTGACTACTTTTGTTGGTAACTCAATAGGGCACGTTGAAGTGCGGCCGCGGCTTTAGTTTTATTGGATAGGATTGGATTATATTGAAAAATATTTTATAGTTTGTTCTTCCATGCAATGTAATAGAAAATAGACACAAATTAAGAAACCTTTTATCAATTGTGTTCTTAAAGACCGACCACACCACACACACACACACACACACACACACACACACACACACACACACACACACACACACACACACACACACACACACACACACACACACACACACACACACACACACACACACACACACACACACACACACACACACACACACACACACACACACACACACACACACACCACACACACACACACACACACACACACACACACACACACACACACACACACACACACACACACACACACCACACACACACACAACACACACACACACACACACACACACACACACACACACACACACACACACACACACACACACACACCACACACACACACCACACACCACACCACACACACACACACACACCACACACACACACACACACTTCATAGCCCTGGGCATTTGCTGCAGAATCCGCCTCGGTTATCAACATTAACAGGAACATGAGCCTGTGACTGTGATAGAATAAAATGCCTGTAATGGTTGTTGGGGACATTGCTAAAATGTTGGTCATCTCCCAAACCAATTTTGGCTTTACAGTGTGTGATGGGGATGGCAAAGTTTGCTAAATGATGAAAGTTAACAGATACAAAAAAAGGAGGGCCAAAATATGCATAAGGACATAGTGTAGTGTGAGCCTGCCATATAAAAAAAGGTTGAACTGAGTAAAGCCCTATGATGGAGGTTTACAAATGGAAAAGGACTATTTGATTTGTAAATGTATATTCATCTATTAATTTAAGTTTAAATGGGAATATAGTAAAAGTTAGAGGGACAACCTCAGGAGAGAAGTCAAACCATTTGTATTGTGCTGATGATAGCTTTTGCATTGCTATCTTATTAAAGCTTAACTCCTAAAATTCATTCTTATGGGTATAACATTACCCCTGCAGCTTTCCAGAGACAACCTAATCTGACTGTACACAAAGGACTCATTGAAAAACATAAAAACAACATGATGGAAAGCCAGCTCCCACCTGAAAATGAATCATGGACGAGTAATCAAGCATGAGAAAAGCAATAATAGTTCAGCAAGGGATTCAATGAAGTAGCAAAAAAAAATTCATGGGGAGACAGTTACTGTATGCGATGAAAAAGGAAAACAAGTTTCTAGCGCTGTGCTGTCTGTGCCTGAGAAAAACTTGAAGCAACTCATACAAGTTGAAGCAACTCATACAAGTTGCAGCAACAGCAGCTAAAAGATTGATCAGGTTCAAATTATCAAGAGATTTAGAAGGATAAAAATATATAGATAATTACAATATCAAACCTTGAGAAACAATGAATGCACTGGATACGAATAAACACACTGCTACATAGGTTTGCCCCAAATACGCTACCATTCAATCTACAGGAAAGAATGGCACTGGTGGAAACAATGGTTAAAAAGTGATGTGGACAACAGTGAACATAAACACAATAAACATTAATAACAAATGAGCAGGAACTAAAATGACTGTCTTGGAGATGTACGTCTTCGCCAGCCGGTCAAGTTGCACTTTTAATAAATGCCTGTCCTTAACATAATTTCAACCCATTACAGATTTGTATGAAATAAACCTAAATGATGACCAAAAATGTGTGTTGTAAAGTCACATTTAAAACCTAAATCTAATTAGCTCAACCTTGAGTCGAAGTGTGTGCCAAACTTGAAGAGATTGCCTGCAGGTGCGGACAACCTGGCAAAATAGGCTGTTTGAGCGTAGGGAAAAGATATTGGGAGAAAATTGATTCTAGGATCACTTGATGAGCTGCAAGACCAATTAGATGTGTTTATGTAAATTCTCAAAACTATATGCTTTTCTAATTCATCCCAATTTTGCTGAAAATATGGGCATATATATGCAACATCTGTGATAGCAGTAATCAGCCATTTATTCTAGTTGAGAAGCCTGTTATAAGAGATTGTCCATTGACGGGGATGTCCAGATTGATCCATGGAGCACATTAGCTGGGTAGTTAACTGCGAGACCACATTCTTTCATAGGAAAAGGATTAAGCTGAAAGCTCTCAATGCAGCATCATTGATCTTTATGAGGGTGACATGTATTTGGCTGCCTCAGTAATTGCTAACTGATGGGATGATCATGAAGCAAGGTTTTGCATGCCCGGCTTTGTGCTGTTATTACTCTAAAGGCCCTTGAGCAATGTTGTAATGTACATTTAAACTGTGGATAGACCAATATCAGTATGGAATCTATGAAAGTTATTTGCCATTTAAGTTAAGCAAAAATCCCAAAACACTTAGTGGTTCCAGCCAGCGTTGAACATTTTTCCACTTTGCCTCAAATGTTTTAACACCAGCAGAAAAAGAAGGACCATGATCATTTGAGTTAGTGTGATTTACCATTATTTTTAAATAATTGAAGTGTTGATGAGCTACTGAACCGATGCCATGGAGCGCTTGTACTCTAATTTTCTGAGGTCAAAGCCAAAAACCAATTTTGCAACAAAAAAAAAACATTCAAGTACTTTGTGTGGTTTGACATGAAAAGTGATCGCAAAGTTAGTAACGCTGGACCGTTTCAGACCTTGTAATAAAATGAGTGTTGGGTGATTTAATTACAAGTGAACAGCTGTAAGTACAAGTCCCCAGGTTTCTGATATTTTCCCATTACCGTGTTAATTCGTGGTTGCTGCTTTTTTGAACATATTTTATTTCCTCCATACAGTATGTTTCAGACTGAAGCCCTCTAATCATTTATGAGACATGTTGCATGCCTTTCCCTGGACAGATTTACCTTGAAACAGCATGTTCTTATTTGTATATAAAATGAGGTTGAAATGAATAGAAATTCTAGCTCCATCACTTTCTCACACTAATCAATGTAATTCCAACAAGGAAAACAACTTCCATGCTGACTCTCCATCATCGGCTCGGTGCTGCACACAGCTGAATAGTGTCCTAGTTCAGAGCGTGGTGGCAGTGATACAGAACGTAGTGCAGGTCTAACAATTTACCAAGGCAAGGATCTTGACATTCTAATTAGGGAATTTGCCGCTCTAGTTTTGCCGTGATAGAGCGGGGCTCTTTATCGGGCCGGCCAGGCCACACACCTGGCAGGCTGCGACAACATACAAAGCCAGACAGTCTCAATGGCCCACATCCCACCATTGCTCTCTATGAACTAAATGAATGGACCACCAAATGTTGTAAAAACCAGCCAAAGATGGTGACTGACTATTCTGACAGAAAGACAGAAATCGAAAATCCAAGGCAATGATTGTGAAATGTTAGTTCACTAATTAGGTGTTCAGTGTTACAAGGACGGGTTTTTACGACTGTTTGCAAATTTGTTCTGACTTTTGACCATAACTCTGTGCTATCATCATTCATCACAGAAGCTTTGACCTCTAATACTTACTTTGACAACTTAATTAGCTTTAATGAGATGAATGTGCTTTAAACTTGATCAAAGGGGAAACAAATATTGTTCACAATAACAAGAGATACAAAGACACAGGGCGAGTGAACGAGGGGTCGGGCTACAAAGTGCTGACGAGCAGCTACAATACTTTAGTGGTGAAACCACACATTGATGTAAATAGATTATGTCAAAATAAGGGACACTATAAATAAGATAAAGGACATAATAATGACGTAAAGGACAAAAGCATGACATCAGACTATACGGAGCTTTTTGGAGAGGAGAACGAGGATTTGGGTTGATTCAGGACAGTGAGAATGTGGAGGAGAGAGTTCTGACAAAGAGGTAGAGAGCAAAGGTGGATACTCTTAACCTTAAAAAAGGAGTCAAGTTGAGAAGAGAATATAAGATTGCTAAAAATGTGATTTATGATATGATCAAAAGCATCAATACATCTTCCAGATTCAGTGTTCAAATTATTCTTTCAACTGCTTTTTGGAAGTCCATTAAAACACTACGAAAATACAAGACAAGGAGAAATCATAAGAGGAGAAGTAAAAATAAATAAATGGATAGATGAAGAGTTTTACAATCTACCATTCCATGATAACTCTTTTTAAAAGGTCATGTGACATGATTAAAAGCAAGACTGTTTTCTAAATTCTTAAACAACTTGTATCAGTCAAGTAGGAAAGACTTTGCAGACTATCACAGCAGATATAGAGTTATAGTTATTTTATTAACCTAAGGTTTATAGCTAGATCTATTGTAGAACATTTGTTACCGTTTTGTCATGCATCAATCTCAAATTGTTAAATTACTGAATCGTCTTCTGTTGTTTTCAATCTACCCTCTTGGCTTTACAGATGACTGCAGGTTAGCATGGCAGTGGTAAACATTAGAGTAAGTAAGAATGATGTAAGAGCAGCATCACAGCATCCAGAAGATTCTTAAGCACGAGGGACCATTCACTGAAATATTAATGTACAAATCTGACATGCATAAAAAAGCTAAATGTTTGAAAGAAGGAAAACATACCTATAAAATACATTTGGCTCTTATGTTGGGTTTTTACTTTACTACTGCTGTTAGCTTGTACCTGGGGAGATGTGAAAGGTTTTAATTTATTCGCATTAATGTGTCTTTCACAACTAGAGAAAAGCTCATCTCCGTAGTATTCACAGAGAAGGATGAGAATAATAGTAACATTTCCCTGAGGTTATGTAGACATAGGTGGACATAGGCAAAACATTGTAACACAGGCTCTTGTCAGATCACAAACATAAATGTTATGTTCTTTTATAGGGATTAAAAGATATTACAAGTACAGAGCAAAGTTATTCCTTTTTGCTAGGGCTGCAACTAAGTACTGTTAAGAAGAAATATTATTTTCATTATTCGTTAATCTGCCCAAAACCCCAAGCTAACTGTTCAACTATGATATAAACAAGGGAACGCAACTATTGATACTCTACTGCTGACTAAACATTGCCTGCATCGGTTACGATCTGAGATAAATAGTTCAGACAAATGAGAGATGTCTGCAGGTTAATCTACCAGCTGATATACAAAGCACGCTATCAAAGTGTTCATCATTAGTGTCTTTCAGTCATAATCAACTTCACCCTATACATCCTTTCTTCCGGGATGTTGTGCTTCCAGCTCCATCTGATAACCCCTAACCCTTTATCTGTCAAACCCTAGTGCATGCGTTTGTCACCACCCGCTTGGACTACTGCAATGGTGTCCTGTTCGCGGTTCCCAACAAAACCCTGGACAGGCTCCAGTATGTCCAAAACTGTGCTGCTAGGGTACTCACGCACACAAAGCTATGGCAGCACATCACTCCCACCCTCATCCACCTACACTGGTTGCCGGTCAAGTCCCGCATATCTTACAAAGTCCTCCTCCTTACCTACAAGTCCCTCCATGCCCTTGCCCCCCAGTACCTATCGGACATCCTTCACCCACATGCCCCACCCTGGAACCTGCGGTCCTCAGACTCTGGCCTGATTACCACCCCCCGCACCAAACTGCGAACCTTCGGGGACTGAGCCTTCAGTGTGGCAGCCCCCACCCTCTGGAACGCTCTCCCTGCGGAGATTCGCAACATCCCCACACTTGACGCCTTCAAAAGGGCCCTCAAGTCCCATCTGTTTGCCAAGGCTTTCGGCCCCTAAATCGATCTGTTGTTTTGTCTGTCTGACTTTTGTTTTGTTATGTTTGTTTTTGCCCTATTACTTGTAAAGCAACCTTGGGTCCCTTGAAAGGCGCTATATAAATCCAAGCTATTATTATTATATTGACTTTATTCTTGTAAGTATTGTTATTTAAACGTTATTTAAAATGTGTCCCTTATTTCCCTCCATTTTCTCTTTATGGTACGTCTTCTTGTCGATTCCACATCCCCTCTCATCCCTCGTTAAACCAGCCGTTTATATCAGTGATACGAGAGCTGGTTATTGTGCACTTAGTACTTTGATACACTTAGATCAATCATGGTGAGGCAATGAGGACTACCATTTTCACTTTGTCTTTCCATCCATCCATGTCCAAGCTTTTTAGAGGCAGTATGCATACTATACAGTATACAACCTCTTTGCCATTCATTTTCCTGGCACCACTTTGTTTCATTCGTCCGTGGGGATCTTCCCAATCCCTTGCTCGTATGCGTGTCATGGATTTTGTATCCGCACAATAAGTGATCAAATTCTACAGTACAACCCAATAAGGCTAAGCTTGTGATCATATTAGTCTGGCTCACACTTTATGTGTAGAAGCACCAAATCAATACAGTACCTCCTAACTCACAGACACAGACACACACACACACACATTTCGGCAGGAGATATGTTCCAATGCCCCAGACCTGTGATGAATCATCCAGCCAGCTCCATTCAATCTGCCACTTCTCTCCACTGCCTGCAGTCCTGCAGTAGTGGCTCTGGTGCCTTGAGAATACTGCAAAGCTACAACTGTGATAATTGCAAGCTACACCATCCAGAGGTGGGTGAACTATAAAGATGAAGCCTGTGTCCATGGATTTCATTACGTTACTCATCATTTCAACTTCTCTGTGTTTTAAAAGTATTTCATCATGTGATGCAGCTTTTTTCCGCCTCACAGACTGACTGTTTGGATGTGAAATGTATTCCGTGTCTCTCCTCTGTACCACACACTGATTATTTTACGGGATATACACGAGAACCCGTTATTTGACCTCAGGTTTATTAAACTATCCAGATTGAATTATAGGAGCATGATTTTTTCATTTAATATCACTAATTCAATATATGCTTGTGTTTGTCACACACGTAACAAACAAGTTAAAAGATGCAAAGACAGAATCGCTTTTAAGCAATGGAATCTCATGTGAGTAGGGATGGGTACTGAGACCCGGTATTAAATGGGCCCCGGGGCTGAATTATTAAAGACCGTGGTACCGTTAAGCGCCGACGTTATCGGTGTATCGGTAGCTAATGGAGACATGTAAAAAATATATGTCATATGTATTATTGCTACACAAACATTATATTGCAGTTTTAGTGTCGCCAACTCAGTTTCTAATATGCAAAAATACTGCAAATACTAAAAATTATTTTTAGTATTTTCGATCTTTCCAATCCAGACGAGAGATCTCTCTCCCCGTCTATGTGCGAGGGGGCGGGTACACACACACACACACACACACACACACACACACACACACACACACACACACACACACACACACACACACACACACACACACACACACACACACACACACACACACACACACACACACACACACACACACACACACACACACACACACACACACACACACACACACACACACACACACACACACACACACACACACACACACACACACACAGAGGAGATGGCGGAGAGAACGCGCTCTGAGGTGTGGTTCAACTTTACCCGTCTCGATGTGGACAATGCTCGTTGCCAAAAGTGCAATAAGAGTTTAGCATGTAAGGGCGGTAACACAATCAATTTGTCTAAACATCTTGCAAAAGTGCACCACATTCAGACGGAGAAATGCACCGGGTTCGACTGTCTTTCTAGGAGCTCTGTAGCCCCCTCCACGAGCAACGTGTTATGTATGCTAGCAGCAACACACGGAGTTAACTCAATGATACAAACATGGGTTAATGATTAGAGGTAACTGAGTTTCAGCTATTCTGTTTACAATTCTTTATTTAATACGATTTGTTAAAACATTGTTGTTTCTTTTGATGTGAAATATTATGTATTTAATTTAAATAAAAAGCAATGTTAGTTTTGTTCACAATTTGTTTAGTTAGTTTACCTTGTTTTTTTCTCCAAAAGAACCGATAAGAGTACCGTTAAAAGACTGGATCGATAAGCGGTATCGATAAAAGTAGTAGTACCGTTAAAACCTTAACAATCCCATCCCTACATGTGAGCTCACCCATCAAAGCTGCCATGTTCTGGAAAATTCTGAGCAGCTCCGGGGTTATGGCTGGGCTGTTCTCCAGAGTCACCAACCTGCATGATAGAGAGAGAGAGAGAGAGAGAGAGAGAGAGAGAGAGAGAGAGAGAGAGAGAGAGAGAGAGAGAGAGAGAGATGAGAGAGAGAGAGAGAGAGAGAGGAGAGAGAGAGAGGAGGAGGGGAGCAGGCAGAAGAGAACGTTAAATGAGAGGAGGAAAAATAATGCATAGTTATGTGAGTGTAAAAGAAAAAAGTGAAAAAGAAAGCAAAAGCTATTTGCGTGGTTTGGCTCAGATAAAAGAAATGTCAAGACATCTTAAATAAATGTGATGGTTGATAAATCAGTGAGTATTCTGACACAATGTAGACAGGAGACAGGACAGAGACATACGACTGTGTGCTATATGTTAAGCAGGGATGATGGGACAGTAATAAAAGGTAACCCTGGAAAATTATTTTCTAATAAACCAAACCTTTTGCACTCTTTGCAGGCTTAATGCATTTGCAAAATAAAGTGTTTTGCAGTAGAATCTAGAGACAATAATTAGAAATGGCATGTGATTCAACAATAACATGAAGGCAGGATTGTGAGGAACATTAATTATCACAGCTTCATCACCCACCGAGAGTGGTTGTCTGTGAATATGCACATTTTTCTGAAACAGATTTCATAGTGAGCCCATTTATCACTATTTTGTTTGGCAAAGTGTTTGCAGCTTGGCTCCTACATATGAACTCAACATGACTTAGACAGTGAATGAGGATGACAATGAAAGTAAATTAAGCAACACAGAAGAGTAGAAGACAGAATAAGGCAGATGCAGCGTCTGTATGGATGGGTTGTCTGTGCGTCAGTGTGTAATGACAAGTAAGGGAGGAAGTGATGTCGACAAGTTTGTCATTTACGCCTGCATCAGGGAGTTTTTTCTATAACTCATACATGTGAAGTGTATTGTGTATGCTTGTCCGTACCAAAGCTCTAGCCCATCCTCCAGCAGATAAACATGTGGCGGCTGGGAAACATCGGTGCTCAGCTGGATGACAGGAAGAAGGAAGGGGTACAGGTTCTTACACTCAGCACTGAGGCCCTGCGAGAACACATAGAAACAGAAAATCAATACCAAATTAGGGAAACCTGACAAAGACAGCAGACAGGGGCCTTTAAGAAGGGGATTGTATGTTCTTTAGCTTATTGGGTGTTCCTAGCAGACCATCTGATCAGAGAAGAGAACAATAGACTAATATAAAAGTTCACCATTCCAATGGTCTAGCTTCCCAGCATGCATCCCTTCTAAGAACACGGTATCGCTTAGCCCAGTGGTTCTCAAATGGGGGTACGCGGACCCCTAGGGGTACGTTTGAGTACTGCAGGGGGTACGTGAGATTTATTTTATGTTAATGAAAACTAAAAAACATAATTAATGCATTTAAACAAATTACTAATAGTAGATTAAAGGTGGGGTAGGTAAGTTTCAGAAACCGGCTCGAGTGCACTCAAATTTGAAAGTACACAGCCGAAAAGAATCCGCCCCTTCCTTCAGACTTCCTTCAGAGCACCTCCTCCAACACACATGAACGCGCACATGACGTCAGCAAACTGGTGAAAGTGGCCGCCTGTTGCTGGCGAGTCATTGAAGTACTGCTGCAATGCACGCCCAATGACGGCACGCCCAATGACGGCACGCCCAATGAGGGCACGAGATACACCCGGCTAAACGGATTGGTTGTACTTTTTACAGTATTACGGCTTCCACAGATGAATTTTTTTAATGGATTTTTTGTCAAAGCACTTTGATATTCATTGCAATCGGGATGTTAAGAGCATTCCATGGAATATAACAAAAAGTGTATCTCGAGCCGGTTTCTGAAACTTACCTACCCCACCTTTAACTACTTTATTCAAAGTTTACAGTAATTCTGGATAATAAAATGGGAAAAATAAACGGGGTGCTCTCTTTTCCTCTCCCTCTCCTGACAGCCCCTCAGTCTCGTGCAGCTCGCTGGACCTGTAATAAGTGACCCGACAGTAAAGAATACATATATTTATAACTAGTTTAGCTAGTTCCAGAGTAGATAAACTAGCTAAGTGTGTTAGGTCTATCAGCTGATCTGATCTCTGATCTCTCTCTCGCGTCCGGTTAGACTTCACTCGCGTTTATGTCCAAATCTATCAGATCTAGCTAGTTCTAGCTAATGATATAACTGCCTGCTTATCAAAGGACATAAACAATAAGCGTTGCTTAGCAAGGGCGTGTGGCCGCAAAGTATAGCGCAGCATTATGCATATGTTTATATGAGGGGTCAAAATCCCATGCTCATAAAATGCTCATATATTTTTTCTCTTCATTCCCCACGCCCCAAAATAAATAAATATACCAATGTTAGGAAAAGTAACGAAGTTTGAGCAGTGTGGGTTTTATATTAACATAGTTACACATATTTCAAAACGCAAAGTGTAATAACTGCAGGTTATGTCAAAATGCCAAAGATCCTCAGTGAAGCACAAGCCCATGTTTCTCTCTAAATTGTAAGTACAACTTATTAAAAAGACCAGTTCAATGCAACTAATGTCGTCTTAGTGTTATTGCATGATGTTAAAATTGGTTTGCCATGAATTTAGTGATGGATTGTAAACATTTTAAATGTAGCATTTAAGTGTTTCTCAGTTACAATGTTGTTGTTTTAATAAATCAGACTCTGATGGTGCAGCACTGTGCTGTACCTCTTTATATACTGTAGGCTTTTTTCCCTAACAAATTGTTTTTGCGCTGAGCAGGGGGTACTTGGCTGAATTTTTCTTTCAAAAGGGGTACATTATTGAAAAAAGTTTGAGAACCACTGGCTTAGCCACACTACCACTGCAAGAGTTATTCTTACAATATACAAGATTTATGTATGTAAGCACGCTACAGGCATGTGCACTGTTCCCACTTTAATAATAACAAGGAGAACAAATTTATAGTGTTTTTTTTGTTCTTATGTCTATGCAATAAACATGCCTTAAAGTACAAGAGGTGATGAGGGAATTTGCATGTTCATTTTATGGCTCTTTTAACACTAGAACCGCCAGAGGTCGCTGTATACCTAAAACCGCCAACGGGTAAAATGTACCCGCTATTGATTTGCAAGGTACAATGTTATTTTATTTATCATACAGAACAGTGAGTTTTAATCGCACAGGGATGAAACTTATACCAATAGAATCTGTGGACTCTCAGCTTTTCATATGATATAGTTTGTGCAGATAGCATGAAGTATAAAATATCGCTAAGAATGCTGATTTAAACGCTTGGTGTTAGACTTGTGTTTTGTTTAGGTACAAATCTCTCTCTCTATCCATCTATAACTATCTGTAATGTTCTGTTCTATGGACATATAATTGTCTACACAAACAGACGACGCTGACTACTTCTCTCATTCAGAGTGTCCATTTTTATTCAACTGGCACGTAACCTGCACACATGCATTACGTCCTCAACGTGAGCTCAGTCATCCAAGATCTTGTATTCTCCAAGATGTTACACTATCTATAACTATCTGTCTCTCTATCTATCTATCTATCTATCTATGTATCTCTCTCTCAATCTATAAGGAACCGCGGTAGACAAAAGGCGTTGCTATAGCAACACGTCACGTTTACGCTGCATTTTCTATGAGGTAAATATTACCCGCTGGCGGATATAGGTATAAATGGCATTTTTTTTGGCGAGTTTTTCAATTTGACTTCATATTGACAATTGCTAACAACAGAGGGTGCTACATAACACACTTTCAGGAAAAGTCACGGACTGGGAGACTTTAATATGTTATTGAAAAAAAGTTACATACAGTCAAAGAACAGCTGCGGGTAAAATTTACCCGTTGGCGGTTCTAGTGTTAAAACAGCGTGGGCCCCATTTACTTTAATTGGTTGAAAAACCAATTAATTATTCTAATGTATTGGATAAATCGGTTTGATACACAGGGAACAGGTATTGGACATGTGGCTATAATATAAGATGATGACTGTGTGAAGAGGCAGCCGAGCAGTGTGTCATCTTAACCTCTACTGCGCCACACGGCTCTAATCCCTCACAGGAACACGGTCAAGGACAGTGTAGCTGGGTTGAATTGAACTCTCGAAAAAAAAAAAAAAAAAAAAAAAAAGTGATTTTGTCCACTTCTTGTGGAATCAATTAGGTATTATTTATCAAATCAAGTTTTATTTATATAGCACATTTATAAACGATTTCTGGTCGAGCCAAAGTGCTGTACATATAATAAAAATAACCTACAGTAGAGACACTTTACAGCTAATACAATAGCACAGATGGTTCAGAATATCAGTATGAGAAAAAACGACGAATGATGGAATTTACCTTCATGATTAAAGATGTTTTTAGTTACTTATACATTCAAATTAGACATGATGACATTTGCATTCATAGTTTTCAATAAACCAGTTATTTTCTGAACAAACAGTGCAAAGAATACTTTTTTTCCTTAGGTCAGCACTACATTAAACTCTACATTAGTGTTTAGTTACACGATTGGGTGATCCAAACCCTTTCAGCTGTAAACCGTAAGTATCTCCCACAGCTTGCCAGATGTGTGCTTATGTTAATATTTGAAAAGGAAGAGTGTCTCTTATCACTCAGCGTTCAATCTCCCACTGTGAAGTAATGCTGCGACAGCCACATGGGGGTTCAAATATTTCTGCAGGCTATGACAGGCTGCTTCTAGACAAATTCTTCTTAAGTTCACCAAGTTTTTGCTGATAAACTATTATACAAGTCTGAACACAATTTAAACAAATGTTCACATTGCATCTGTCGCTAGATGCTGCTAACATAAAATAAAACAAAAAATAAACTGAGGGTTTGGACATACTTTTGAATCTAAGGTTCAAATCTTATATCTGCTTGTTGAATAAGAAATTGGATCTGATAATGATAAAGCAGCAAATACAGACTTGCCCAGCTTGCCTTCCTAGCCACGTTTACATTGTTGGCAGGCAAGGGAAAGGGAAACAAACAAAAAAATGGTGGTGCCGCAGTAACCCAGCTGTTATGGGAAATACACCGGACCCAGATCTGTCTATCCAACAGTTCGGTAGTAAGCCTCAGCAAAATGTGGCCAGACAAATACATCCACAATTATTCAGATCCACTGCCCCTTTCACACCAGCGCTTTTTCAGCTCCGGCTCGGAGCTGGAGCCTGAAAAGCGCCGGTTTTTCCTGTTCACACCGCAGCGGCGCCGGCTCTTAGCTCCGGAATCCGGTTCACTTCCAGCTCCAAAAAAAAATGGTCGGTCTAGAGGCAAGAGCTTCGGAGCTAAGAGGTGGCGTCGCTTACGTCTCTCTTACGTCGAGGCGTGCAGGAAACTAAACCCACCTCCCCTGAACATGGGTCTGTCATGCCTGCCTACAAGCAGTAGTGCTTATAAACACACTTTATAAAGTCAGGCAACACTAACCAGGCTTCGTGTGATTCTGTTTATTTGTACCTTACTTTGACCATCCGTTCACTGTTATTGATCATTGTGGAGAGAGGCAGACGTTTTGTTTTGTATTATAGCAGCTATCGGATGGAATCAGTATGGGCTGCACAGGTTTTCGTGTCCGACTATCACAAGTAGAATCATAATAAAAATACCCCGGTAAAATGTGCCTGTAGAAAACGGTTTATGCCACAATAGGATAGCAATAGCAAGTAGTCAGTTTAGCTTCGGTTGCTATGCTAACATCACCCATTTTATACCAGAGAAACTTTCATAACAGCGTTGTGATGCCAAACTGCGTCAATTCAGACTGACACACATTCAGGGGAACTGGGGATATGTATCAGCTGCTTGTGTGAGTCGGACAGTGAATACTTTAGAGCGGCCGCTGCAGTGTGAGCTAACGGGAGAATAAACTCCCGTGGAAGAGCAGCCAACACTGCAGCGGTCGGTAAATGCCGCAGAAACACATTAATAAACAATGAACCACGGCACTCTGGAGAAAAGCATAAGGTTGGAGAAGTCGTTATTTAATTTAATCTGGCTTCGTGTGATTAAAAGCAACACGATCATCGACCCGACGCAGTTGTTGTTGTTGTTGTGAGCGCCGTAACGCCGTTGGGGAGCAAATCAGCGATGTAAACGGTGACGTCATGACGCAGCAGCGGCAGCACCCAGTCGGGCTCTGGGCGGTGTGAACAGAGCGGGAGCAGAACAGGGAAACCGGAGCTGAACCAGAAAAGCTCCCGCTCGGAGCTAGAAAGGGAAAAGCGCTGGTGTGAAAGCCACACACTAGACAGCACTGTTGAACCTGGTAATTCGACTCACAATCAACACAATGAAGTTTAAATTAAAGGAGCTATTTAATCATTGGCACCAATCAATAAGTTAAACTCAGTAAAATTGCAATAGCTTTTTGTTACTGTTACGCTTATTCAAAAAGTTTGATAAATTTGCTTTCCTCTTGTGATCATGGGAGAGATTAGAGCTGGGTTGCTGCGATACCATGGTGAGCCAGCCAAATGTAGGCTTATGATGCAGAAACATTGAAAATGGGGGTGCACCGTACCTTTACCAGGTGGATGAGAGTAGTGAGGATGGCACATCGTAGCATGTTGTGTTCTTCAGATTGCTTCCAGAGCAGGGGCAGGTACTGCACCAGGCAGCCTACATACGGCCGGATCTAAAGGAGAATAACATGTAAGAAGCATAGCAGATACGAAAGTGAGACCATTTAAACCACTCATCAAACATATGATAGTCTCCTATAAATGATGCAGATGAAAAAAGTATTTTCTGGGAACAGTGAGAACAACAGGTTTCTCTGTAAAGTGGTATGTATATTGGTCAATTACAGAAACACACTTAGAAATAGCGATCAATTAGTATCGATGATGTTGTTTGACTGTTGATACAGTGCATCAGAAAGCATTTTGTGGGTTATGACTCGAGTGAAGTCAAAAAGCTTTTGTCAAATGCTTTAATAAAGCATTATAAATGCCTCCAAAGATGTGGCCTTCATAGAAAGTGTTACAAAAATCGGAATTGGACAAGACGTGCAAAAACTCAAGCACTTCAGTATACAGGACTAAAGACAAGTTAGCTACCGTTTCGTTCATGTAAGGCTTCTCCTCAAAGATATGTATGCCTGTTTTTTCTTGCAGTTAACTAGACACAACTCCCTTATCCTATACCTCAGTCAACCCTAATCAGCTGCTTCAAAACATGCTGCAGTAGAATAGAGGTGTGGACAAATATAGCATATTTTCTTCGTAGTATAACAGTGTAAATCAGAACTCAACGGAGGGGATCTCTTGATGCCTCAGTGCGCATGGAAGCCAATTTGGCTGACACATGATGCGTTTGTGGATCAATAATGATGTTCAGATTCTACTTTAGTATCATTGTGAAGATTTACCAGCTTCACTCATTAAACTAAGTTAAGAACATCTTGAAACCAATTCCTCAGATGATCTTATAACAAAATACAGTCCACAACCTTCATAATGCAGAAAACAAGACAGGCAATGACTAAGTGCAAAGAGAGAAGAAAATATTTTTAAGAAATGTAGAAACGAGCCAAAGACATTTTATTTAGCTGACATTTTTTATCCAACACAACAAACACTAATTAATAAGAAGCAAGGAGAGAGAAGCTGAACAGAGAGTGTGTCACTTTGAATGTTAACTGACACAAAGCAGATGAATTATCTTGTTTCCTCAGGTACTGCAAAGATGAACAATGCAATTTACCAAAATAAGTTTCTGCGTCTATGCTTCCGATGGTCGACCTCTTGCTAATAAAATTAGTTTGACCTTTTAAATCAAGTTGATTTGTATTTAAACACTTGGTCGGTCACCAACTGGTTGTCGTCAGTCTCGACCCTGTGTGAAATTGGAAAATGTCATGGCACACTCAGGCAATTCAGGTGTAGCTGCTGTGCAGCCAGCCAACTCTGAGGGCCCTTCTCACTTCTCTTATTTTTCATTTCCTCGCTCCTCGGTCTCGGTCTCACCGGAAGTTGATTTGTCTGCGCCATCTTGAGTAGCGTCCCAATGGCCTTATTTTTGCCGGAGGACCGAGGAGCGATAATGGAGGAGCTATAACCGAGGAACCACCAGACCATCCTTCGATGAAATCCTCAGACACTCGCCCCGCCCCCTTACTGTGTATCGCTCACTGATTGGACGAGGCAGTGCATGCACTGATCTGATGCTTCTTGACATGAGAGCAGTTTCCCAGCGGAGTGAAGAAAATACATGAACCTCACGGGAGTCACTCCTCAGTCTATACTGTGTATTGTTTCAATTAATGTATCATTTAGTTACAAATATGTGATATATCTGAACAACAAAGAGGTCAAAAATAATTTTATTCATTAATAGGAAACATTTTCATGATCGCTTTTTTCGTTTATACATTCTAAGAATGGTGTTTATCTTTTTTGAGAATGAGTTCTTATTTTATTTAATGTATTTGGGTCTACAATAGATGATACACATGTATATGTCAGTAAATGTGTACTAACAGAGGCGGGGGTGTGTGTGAAAATAACTGGGACAGAGCTGCTGTCAGACGATCAGCTGTGCAGTGTCATCACAAACGGACGTCGCTTCACCCAGGGCTCGACATTAAGGACTGCCCGATGGCCCGGAGCCATCTAGTACTTAGCTCGGGCAATGAAGCCTCACCTGCTGGTTGCCTAATCGGGCAATCTATTATGCCAGTATCATGCAGCTCGCGGATCAGTAATGAGTGACCCGACAGTAAAACTAAACATATCTATAACTAGTTTAGGTAGTTTGAGAGGTAATTAAAATAGCTACGTGTGATATTCTAACCTGAAGTGTGTGTTTTGTCCGCTCACCGCTGCATGTGATTATGCAGAGCTGCGTGTCGACTCGTAAGCAGCAGCTGATCTCTCTCTCCCGTCAGATTAGACTTTACTCGCGTTATGTCCATATCGATCAGATCCAGCTAGTTCTAGCTAATGATAGGACTACCTGCTTATTAAAATACACCTAAACAATAAGAGTCGCTATGCAACCGGGTGAGGCCGCAAAGTATAGTGCAGCATTATGCATTTGTTTACATGCCCACCGGAACCCCGAGGCATTACCAACAGATCAACGCACAATCAACCCATACAGGACATCTCTTTCTCCACATTACGTGTTAGACATTAGAATGGACTATTCTTGTCTGTCACATACTCTTCTTGTCTGTCACATAAGTGGCGCAACTGAAGCGGTATTGCGCTAAAGGGAAATTATTTTTGACCGGACATTTTGACCGAAGAGATTTAGATTTGCCGGCTAACGGGAACTCTGACGTCGCTATTTTGTGTGCTTCGCGGATGCGCTCGGCTCCTCTCGACTGCTGCTCGGTCAGCTTCCAGATGAGGAGGCATTCGTTCGACCAACTTACAGTAGATAACATTACAAACATTTTTAACAGGGGCCATAATAGTGTAAATAATGTTTGTTTTGGAAGTTATAACTGAATGTAATGTTTTCTACTTTTTTACATCTGGGAAGGCATTTGCCTTCATCAGATGGAAAGTGTCTTGATCAACAACTTAAGTATTTCTTATAGCTATGCAGGGCATGCAAGTGAGCAAACACAAACAAGAACAAACAAACAAGTGAAATGAAGAATAAAATTGAACAATATAATATTGTGGTGGTTCATCTTATAATTCAGTCTAGAGAATGCACCAGACAGCATCTAAGACCTGCAAAAATCTAAATGTTCTAGGGGGAGCCCCCCCAAACCCTTCGTGCGTCATTTCGTCCGCGCACATTTTTCAGGGCAATCTCTATTGGGCTCAGGGCCATCTATAAATTAGCCTAGATGGCCCACTGTCAGTGCATGACAGCAGAAATGTCATGCACTGTCACCTGACGCTCCGGAGGAAAGGACGTCCCATTGCTCTTAAAACTCATTTCCCTGCTTCTCGTGGTTTCCTTGCATCTCTCCATGCTTCCCTGGTGAGAGGGACTAGTCGCAGGGAAACAACGCAAGTGAGGGACGCAAGGAATCCATTTAACCGAAGTGAGAAGGGCCCTGAGACATCCAACTTCACTTGCAGTGAATTACAGACTTCAAAAACTTTTCCTGCCATTTTCCTATGCCTGCTGACCTTTCTGTTCCCTGTCGCTCTCTAAGTCCGGGCTGCAGACCCCATACTGGGAGGTTCCCTCCATTACACCTTGTTAAAGAGTTGGCTATAGGCAGAGGGAACCGTTAAATCATAATTTGACATACAGCCTTGAGGAGAGAAATAAACAGTAAGAAAAACCAACGCACAAACCAGCCTAGGGTGACTTGTGTGAGACTGACAGTCGGTAAAGGAGCTTAATCTCATCATATCTGTCATGTTCATTTCATTGCCTAGTTTTCTCAGTGGCTGCCACTCTTTGTGGCTTTGAAATCCCTTATGAGAAGAGTTAGAATATTAATGGGACTTCTACTGACTTGAGATGTTTAGCCAAGGCCGGTGACTCAGAAAGACTTAAACAGACTGACAGTTCACAATAATGAAAGCCGTTTCTGTTAGATATTTAAGTCAGGAGAATGTTTAGGGAAGGTGCTTAAAAAGGATCTGAAAAGAGCCCTGTGAGGGTCATGAGGAAAAGGCCTTTTAATAAATGGTAAGCAGTTAAATGGATTAGAACTAAATATTGGATCCTCATAAAAAATACAAATTGAGACCACTGCAAAAGCACTGCAGTGTCATAAAGAAAACAGTGTCATCATGGTAAATGAGGCGCTGTGATTTACAAATAGTGAAGAATTTGACAAAGGGTCGCTTTGCCCGTGTCCCAGGGAGTGAAAAATCATTCACGTCTATTTATCTTTTAAGGACAGATGGTTGTTTAAGCTTGGTGGTCTGGGGCTAGTGCAGGGTGACAAATGTTTTGAATGCGTGTTATACTGTTTTTTTTTTAAAGCTTTACATGTCCCTGCAGAGTTTGAATCGATGAACATAATTTGAGCAACGCTATGCTTCACAAAGCAGCTACCTCCACAGATGCCCAACCCAAGGGCTTCTTTACAGACACTAAAAAAACATTAAGAAAAGCAATGGCCTATGTCAGGGGTGTCCAAACTACGGCCCGGGAGCCAAATGCAGCCATTTTGAATCGGCCCTCAGCCAATTCTAAAAGTGTAATGGACTATGGCCCACAAATGAAACTTGAGCTTGTCTTGTACTTCTTAAATATATCTGTAAACATATATTACATAGTAGTGTTCATGTGTTGATAAGCGCACTTTCTGTCAATTAAAGTTGAAAATATGTTCTAACAAATCTAAGCTGATAAGAAAACAGCCCAATAACTTATTTACATAACAGGGCCCAGCCCTTCGAACATTTTTCAGTATGTGGCCCTCAGTGAAAAAGGTTTGGACACCCCTGGCCTATGTTCTAAAACGTAACACTTAAACTGTTGTTTAATAAACAAAACCCACCTGGATGTTGACCCTCTCAATGACACAGGAGATGACATGGAGCACCTGCATCTTAGTGTCACACTGCGTCACCTGCTGCAACAGCTGGAAGAGCAGCCCAAAGATAGACTCAAGGTACTAAACAAAAAAGGAAGACAATCTAAGCGTTAGAAAAGCAGAAAGGGAGAGCTGAAATCTTTATTCATTTATTATCGTGAATCCTCTGCTTGTCACTTGATTGAAAACATTCACAGTCAATTCCAGGTTAGTGATAAAAAATACTCACTGGCAGGAATTGCTCTGTCCGGAATTCAAAGTCATCAACGGGTAGTTATGAGTTAAGGATGAAATCAAACAGTTTAGGAGAGATATATATGCAAACAGTCATATCTTTCTAAGGAAGGCCATCAGATGCAGTGAGGCTTTAACAGCAAACAAAGTAAGAAAAGCATAATACAATTATTTGTTGAGAAAATGCTGCTTTGAAAATAATAAAAGAACTGGAAGGATATTGAGCTTCAGGGTTGTAGCCGTCTCAATCCGCACCTATGAGAAAAAAACAAGATCAAAATGTAATTTATTTAGTACATCTGGATAAGTGGTTTATTTAAGCTACATAGAGAGAAGATATACCAAGTTTGTATTGATACAAGGGAAAAATAAATTAAATGAACAAAACAAAATGACATGTTCCTTTAATGGAAGACTTGGAAAGATCCCAGACATAAATATCTCACTATAGGAAAAGGCTAGGGCTGCTCGATTATGGCAAAAATCCTAACCTCGATTATTTGGGTCAATAATTGATATCACGATTATTAAAAAACGATTATCCATTTACTTTGAAAATATTCATTCATTGGGAAAAAAAATGTGACAAGTTTTTAACAATTGATTACCCTGAACTCTAAGTATAATTCAACTGAAAAACCAATAAAATAAAAAATCGTTTAAAAATAAAAAAATATTCGTTTTATTTCGATTATGTTGTTCTCATAATCGTTTCAAGACAAAATTATAATTGCGATTAAAATACGATTAATTGAGCAGCCCTAGAAAAGGCTATAATAAATGATAACTTTAGGAATGTTAGCTGTCTATTGTTATAGAAAGAAAGCAGCCTCTCTTTTTAGAAAACCATTCCACAAAAACAACTTTAACATTTAGTGCAGAACTTGTCGCTACAATTCAACTTTTTTTCTCAAAAGACTATATGTCATCAATTTATGAAACAATAACATTGATTTTCCCTGTAGTGACTCCATTAACATCCAAAAACAAGATGTAAAACTACTACTACTTTTTATGGTTTACAGCATGACATTGAGTTGTATAAAATGATTTACATAATCCACACAGATCTCTTTGTTCGGGTTTTTTCATCAAGTGTTAACATGTGATCATTTTGGTTATCTTATCTTAACAAAGCAGAAATAAATGAATCTTCTCTTTGAAGAACAGCATGGAAGATTTACAATACATTCAAAAATACATGAAAGCATACGTCATGTGATTGAAAATCAGAGACTTAAACTGACAAACCTATTTAATTGTCCTCCATTCACAAGAATTTCAAACACTCATTTTATGTTCTCATGTACAGTAAAGGTAAACAAGACCCATGGAACATGTGCATTCAAGAAAATGAACTGCTTGAAGTTTAATTGACAGTTGAATTTAAAGACGTAACCCCCCCCCCCCCCCTGGGTTTGCAAGATCATAAAATACGGAATAATGTTTGAGTAATGCTGCACACATTAAGAAGCAACCGAAGGAGTATGTTGATGAACGAAGCCTATCAGTTGCCATCAGCACTGGCATGGGGGAAAATCAACCACTAATGAGAGAAAATGCATTCAGTTCTACAGCAAAGCAGAGAAGATAATAGATAGCTTCATAAAATTCTTGGATGGACACACACACACACACACACACACACACACACACACACACACACACACACACACACACACACACACACACACACACACACACACACACACACACACACACACACACACACCACACACACACACACACACACACACACACACACACACACACACACACACACACACACACACACACACACACACACACACACACACACACACACACACACACACACACACACACACACACACACACACACACACACACACACACACACACACACACACACACAATGTCTGATAATAATAATTCAGTCAAAACATTTGCCTCATTATTATTCAGTTTCAAATAGTCTTTAAATGAATACTAAAAAACAGCAAGTTCAAACTGAATTTTAAAGTGATTAAAAGTTTAATCAGAACAAATTTCACTGAACCACCTCACTGAATCCAAACAAGCCAAAGAAATATTTCTACTGAGCAACCGCTCATTACAAAGCAACACCAGAGGCCTCACAAGTTAGGCTGTGTTAAACGATCCGGCGGGCCTCCACTGATGTCAATAATGACAGCTTTTATTTCCAGGATATTTTTTTAAAGATGGAATTGGCTAAAATTGCTCTGGAGTGGTTCAAAGTGTCATTGTGTCTATATAGACAGCACTACAAAGACAACAGAGAGCACAAAACACAATGAACTGGAAATGTTAATTAGAGCAAATTAATAATAATTTGCTGATATAGACTTATAAAGTATTAATGATTGTTTTTTCTCATTTGGTTGTGTGTCTCAGATTATTTAACTACACATTGAATAACTTGACACAGATTGGAAGATTTACACTGACAAGAAATATGTATGTTTGGTATGGGGTAAATGCTACCTGATGTAATATGTCTCAGTATATCTCATACACATTTTGATCTAAATTAAAGACCATTACCATTCGCTCCAACACTCCATTGAAGAGTTTGTGGTTCATCAGTGTCGGTCAGGATAGTGGATATACTGTTTAGTAACCAAAAACATAATTGAGTGGGTTATATACTGGTGGATTATATTCATGAGACATACAATCCATATTAAAATGCCTCAAAGCCTCCCTGCAGTCGAGGAAAAGTGGGCAGAAATGTGAAATACTGTTGACTCGAACAGCTTCATGTTGTCAAAGAGAGCTTTACAGAAAATTCTAGAAAGGAATGTTACCTCCCACTGGGAATGCAAATGGCCTGGAAATAGAGAAGTTAAACTTGCAAGCAAGATTATTTTTAGCCTTTATTTAGAATCTGTGAATAAAAATCTGAGAAGTATGCAGCTGTGAGAAAGAAAGGAGAATGGAGGAAACGTGGATAGAAAATCTGGCACAATAGAAAACTGCAAGCTATTAGCATCAGAGTTTACAATTCAGCTCAGAGTCATTGATGAGGGCCTATAAACTGTGTCACTAACAAAGCTCCCACGGGGTGTAACTTTACCTCAAAAACCTGAATTAACTGTAGACAGACAATAATCATTTATATCGTC
This sequence comes from Gymnodraco acuticeps, assembly GCF_902827175.1. Lineage (NCBI taxonomy): Eukaryota > Metazoa > Chordata > Actinopteri > Perciformes > Bathydraconidae > Gymnodraco > Gymnodraco acuticeps. The sequence goes on from NW_022990947.1 coordinate 1,568,386, forward strand.
ACAAAAAATAAGATGTAGTAGCAGAGGTCGCGTTAACCGAATATATTCCGTCTATGACGGAATTCTTTTGACAATGACGGAAAAATCTGAAAGCAGTCCGTCATTTTGACGGATTAGAACAAACTCAGAACAGCGCCAAAGTTTCCCCGCAGCAGGGCTCCGGCGTTATGCCCTCATGTCGTTTCCAGACCTAACTATGCCGTACAAATCATTGAAATGTCTGGGAGTTTATGCTTTACGCTGCGGCGCGCTCCTGCGAGGTGCAGTGGGCATGCACAACACGGCATAACACCGGCGCTAATTCCCCCCCCGTTGACAGTTCACGAGCGTGCTCTTCCGCCCCGCCCCCCCCCCCCTTCCCCCCTGTCAGTTGTGTACAGACCGACGGGTAATAATGGATTTTGATGGAAATTTTACGATCCTGTCCGTCAAAATGACAGGCAGCGAAAAAGTCTAGCGCAACCTCTGTATAGTAGAATCTTTGACAATAAGCTGAAATACATAAGCATGTACAATTATCCTAAATATACCCATTCCTATATAGCAATAAAGTAGAACATTACATTGTATTACATAACATCTGGCTCCAAAATGGTGGAGTGAGCTCCCTATTGATGTCAGGACAGCAGAAACTGTGCATATATTCCACCGCAAACTTAAATACACATCTGTTTGGATTGCACATTGGCAATTACATTCTTTAAAAAAAAAAAAAATGGCAATTTAAAGAGTTAGCTTTGGCCTTGTATCTGATTCACCAGCACTTACAATGGTATGGCCTACTTGAAGTGAATACATCTGCACTTCCCTTGTTGTTCGGGTTAAGTATCACTACGGTTATTGCACTTATTGTATGTCGCTTTGGATAAAAGCGTCAGCCCAAAGCAATGAAATGTAATGTAATCTGGATTGCACCCGCAATTCATTATCTGCTTTGATAGGGATTTGATTAACACAGAACGCTGCCGACTCCTCAGGTAGAAATAGCACATCACACTTATTAAGCCACATTGAACAGCATTATGCTCCCAGCCCAAGCATCACCGATAACTGAGCTAATAGTTAACTAGGTTACAGTAGCTAATGTTAGTGGTTAGTGCTACTTGTAAAAATAAGTATAAAAAACAATGCTGCTTGAAGAAACTGCTTTAAGAGTTCATTTGAAGAATTCACTGATTGCATTTAAGGCACAGACATGTCTAACAGTTGTACCTTCTCATATCTCCCTACAGGCATATTTGTTGCTAAAGAGAGTGGGTGGCTGGGTGGTTACGGCAGGAGATGATACGGCAGGAATACAAATGAAAATTGAAAACACTAAGCAGGCACAGAAAAGATCAGCATCAGAAATGTGTTCACTATATCACCAAATAGGCTTGTCTTTATAAATTAAGACAGTTCTCGCTTGAGAAGTGCCCCATTTACAAAAATCTAAGAAAACCGTTTTAGTTGAAACAATGCATGGAGTTACATTACCATTTTGATCAAACTACAACTCTACTTACTCTACAGTTGTTACAAGTGTTTCTTGTCAAATACACAAAGAAAATGTCAGAGATAAATATATCTGTTATCTTGAATGATGAACTTTCCATCTGAAGTACAAGGTCCACCGGATAGCATGAGAGAAATTGATAACCGATCGCTCTGATTGATAGAGGGCAGTTTTCTCCATTAGTGGATTTTAAGTTTATAATCAATAATTCATTCTGCCCAAGAGGTTCTAATTTGCCCAGACAATATTGATCGGGAGTCACAACATGATTGGTGAGCTGTCCAGTGGTCTAACATTGAACTTGTGTGAAGAAAGACTATTGGAACAGTTAAGGCTCATTAAAACTTCAACGCATGGCACTTAATTATAAAAAGCTGTCTTAAAACTAATTTGACATATTAAAACCATGCTTTTTTGTAGGGATGAGTATAATTGCCCACATTTGGATGCCTCCAATAATTAAAACTGTAAAACAAGATCATATTCTGTGTGACTGCCTTTCATTAAAGCAATACTTCATGATGAGCCATTGAATGCTATACGGACATCATTTACTTAAATGATATGATGCTATGTACACAACTTTATATCCACTGTAGCAGCCTGCTAATGAGCTATGAGGCAAGTAATGATATGTGAGAAAAATGTGACCTTCCTCAGAACCTGTTAAACCCTGAGCCTGTTTTTCAGGTTTCAGGATCGAAAATGACATTCCCAGAACAAATGACCATATCTTCCCTTCTAAAAGGGCTAAATTAATAATCTTTTTTCTCAAAGTAATGATAAACCTGTGAGTTGGATGTAGAAAAGTCAGAATCAATATAGATGTTTTTTATTTTAAAGAAAATTCAGATTGAACATAGTAAAAAACTGTAAATTATAGTGTCCGTCCAAAAAATATGTTGTACTTATAGTGAAAACTAACCTTGGATGATGGGTTAGTAGACTAAAAGCTTTAGGAATCCAAAGTACAACATATAATAAGTACCCTGTATCAAGATTGATGCAAAACAAGTGATATTTGACCTTTTTAGACAGATTTAGCAAAAAAAAACCTCTTCTGGGGCCATTTGGGTAGATTTTCCATATCTTGCTGGATTTTGACATGTGACATCTCTTTCTGACCGTCAGAGCTAATAGAATCGAGGGGAACTCACACATAGTCCTTATTTGGTAATGTGTGTGTTAGACTGCCGCATAGCCGAGACCGGAAGCAACAGCCACTCTGGTGGATACCATTAGCAGCTAACTTTTGCTCTGCGATTTTTACATAAAAATGGAATTATGGATTATAAATGAAATAATTTCTTTATACAGAGACGTTAAAAACCTATGGATTAACCGATTCAGCCAAGTTCTTTCTCATTTTAATGCCATTGAACACGTCTTTTGATCAGATTGACAGCTGCGGTGAGACGATCTCCCTAGAAGCTCCGTAAAGGTACGTGTTGTGATGTCTGTGTTTGCTTCCCCTGTCGCAAGTTCGGATCACTCAGTGATGATACTATATACCTAAATAATCTGTGGAACCTCAGTTTTAATCGGATATCTTGTATGTGCAGCTACGATAAGTAATAAGGGTACTTTTATCTTGAGTTCTGTGCCAAACTCCGTTAGCATTTTTCGCTAAGGGGTCATTTAGATGCTTCTTATGAGACTTGTGTTTTGTTTTGGTAAAAATGGTTTGTATCGTCAGTTAGCTGAGATTATTCCCATTAATCTGGTATTACACATTAATAGGTTCTTAAATATTAAGATCCCCTGAGACACAGTGTCGTGGAAAAAAAAAACAGCTTGGGGTTTAACAGGTTAATTGGTATCCATGTACACAGGTGGCATCGGGCCCCATTGCAGTCTAAATGGCTGTGAAAACATAATCCTGGGGCTCTAAACCTAAATATACTGTTTCACATTGTTAGTGTCATCATGTGTGCTTCCAGACCCATAAATGGATGATGCATCATGCATGTCACAACTGGGGACATACAATTAACATCAGAGAGCTGCACAAATGTCACTGAGTTTATGCTTCCCTCCATCCATCCATCACAATAATATATCAGGGCATGGTGTTTGCGTGGGCTCTGCAATTATAAACTTAATTACATCGTAATCATATTCTATGTCTATTGCAACAAAGAGGAAGGGAAATAAACATACATCCAAAAGTTCCTCTACACAAAGAGGGTTTTAGAGATAGGGGAAGCAATTAGACGCAGAGATTGAACGCAGTAACTAGAAAGGGTTCAGTCTAATGGGGAGATTATGTTGAATTGCATTGTAAATAATGCATAGAACTTTTCACACCACTTAATATAATTTTTTTTTTTTTTAAAGAAAACATCAATCAAGTGCATGGCTCATGAAGCAGGAAACCAAATGGCAAATTGTAATTTTAAATTGAGGATGACTTTGGCATAATAATGGCTGCTTTTCCAAAATGAGGATTACAAAGAGGTTTTTTAAGGCCATGGCTGAGTGAAAATGTTAACTAGTAAATTAAACTCTTTGATAAAAACGATTCCAACAAATTACCTCTTTAAAGAAAACAAAAGAGAAGTTTAGAAATCAGATGACACACCTTCCCAGAATCCCTCACTGACTATGTTTGGCTTTGTATAAAGTTAGCAGAGTCATTGATGCGTTGCCATGACGTTAAGATGAGAACTCGTCTGTGTCGCTGACTGTGCACTTTCACTAGGGGTTTGTTTAATTCATGACGAAATTAACGTATTCTGAGGAAGCTGCCACTCCAGTGATTATGAGCAGTGTGCAAAAGAAAACACTGATTTATGTCTGTATGCCTTACCACCAAGTCTGGATCCTGCATGAGGCTCAGGATGACCTCGTAGAGTAAAGGTCGAAGGTCGGATTTGAACTTGACAGCGATCCACTGGCCTATTAGCCAGATCACCCGTCTGCGAATCAACTTGTATCTGAGTAGGAAAGAAGGATGGGAGATTAGTAAATGTTGGCTTCAGATAAATAATTCATCAAAGTTCTTCAGTGCGCTCTTCATCCATAGCATACATTAGAGCAGGGGTCGGCAACCCCTGGCACGCGTGCCAACATTGGCACGCGGCACCGTAACCAGTGGCACACTAAGAATAAGTGGAATAAGTGTGCAAAATATTTAAATTGTATTTTCGGATCCTGAACGAGACCGCCGCCAGAGCGCGTCTCCCCGTTACCTGCAGAAGGAAGCCATGCACGCAGCGAAGCCCCGCTCTCTTTAACTCCAGGTGACTTTCTGCCGCTTTCCTCCGTGGTGCAGTGATGATCGCTTCACCACAGAGGAAAGCACTACCTACCTACTGCCTACCCATAAGGAGCTGTACAAATGCCGCAGTTTTTGCGTGGCTGTGTCTTTAGTTGAAAGCCCAGTGGCGATCTGCTCATCTCTCATTGAAATAACATGCTACAGAGGGGCGGACTGGCCATCTGTGTGTTGAACTTTCCTGTCGGCTCCCAGACCGTAGTCGAGGAGGGCAGAAGCAACAAGCTTCAGGTTCAATAACCCACTTTAGCTTAAATGACTGGAGAGAGGCGAGCTCTTCTTGGGAGGCCGTTGCATTTATTTAGCTGTTCTTCTGTTTCACAAAATACATCACAGACCTCTGTTTTTCTGCTTCCTCGTTTCACTTCCAGAAACAAACACACGTTCCCTCACTGTCGCTCTACCATCCACAAACACAAACACACATGCACAAGCCACACCCCTCTCTCTCTCTCTTAAAGAGACAGCGATCTCATCTCACTCTGCATGACCCTAATATCATAACATGTGTGTTCTGGAGAATCACAGAACGGACGATCGTCCTTATTATTATGCCGTTCAAACCAATTATTTAAATGTGTTTGTTAAATTCGGCATCATGTAAAGTTGCGCTGACAGGTTCACACACTGCTTCCCCGCAGCGCGGCTCCCCCCGCCCTCCTGCTGATAGTTGACGAGCATCAAGCTCCTCAACCCCCCCCCCCCCCCCCTCGTTGATAATTCTCGATCGTTGGCACGCTGATAACAAGTTTTTTTTTTTTAATGGCACTTCATATCAAAAAGGTTGCCGACCCCTGCATTAGAGAAATGAACCAGCTGGCCCACTAATCCTGTCTCCACAATTTAGCTACATTATTTAGGGATCCATTAAAAATGACTGGGCCAGTTATTCAAAAGATTGGATTCTACCAGTAATTTTGACTGATCATTTTCCTTTTTTTCCCAAGTCAGGGTTTCCCACACAGACTATACTTGGGCGGGCCGCCCAGGTATATTAACGGCCGCCCAAGTATATTTCGCGACCCATTTAGTTTTTTTTTTTTTTTTTTATTCGTCCGTGACCACGACGCCATCTGCGATCGATTAACTTGTAGACAATGATCCCTCGCTCCCTTGCTCTGATCTCGCCTCCTTCTGGCCTGTTAAGTGGCCTGCCTCACACAGGGTGACTGGCTGTCTACATGATGTGGCCTGCCGACATGGCCACTGTCATACAGATCATAAATCAAAGCCCTTGATTGGTCTCTGTGTGTTATTCAAGCTCGGGATAACCTCAGCTCAGGTGAGGTAAAGGACTCTCTGAGTGTTTAGATAGTTAACTTAGTCTAAGTTCTCAGTGGGTCTCAAACGGTGTGGTCACCATTTATGTAAACACATATTTCCATTTGAGAGGGTAGTGGTGGTCTAATGGATAGTGAGGTGGGCTGAAGATCGGAAGGCTGTGAGTTCAAATCCCGCCAGGAACACCACCACTAGTGTGCCCTTGAGTAAGGCACTTAGCCCTTAGTTACTCCGGGGAGAATGTCCCTGTAATCGGTCATTATAAGTCGCTTTGGATAAAAGCGTCAGCTAAATGAAATGTAATATGATTAGTAAAATATGCATGAATAAATAAATAAAAAGTTAACTAGGTGAAAAAAGGTAAGATACACTTTTAAAACTTGTTGAGAGAAAACTAGTCTTTGCTGCTGCCTCAAAGAGGACCAGGGGATAGGAGGGAGACAGGAGAGGCTGGTTCAGGAGCACAGACACACTCACAACTATAAATGAACCAAAACTAAATTAATAAACAAGTTTCAGTGTTTTTTTCATATTGTAAATGGTATGTTATTGGTTATGGCCTTGATTTTATGATTATTGAAATGTATACAGTTCTGTTAAATATAGGTGTTTCCATAGATCTAGTCTCTTTATTTTCCCCTCAAAATGCACCAGATTGATGCATTTAACTCCAAAATAAAAAATAAAATCTTACCGGGGGGGGGCATGCCCCTGGACCCCCCTAGAGGATTTGAGGTCGACCCCCACTAAAAATCACATGGATAGGTTCCTAAATACATTAATAAATACATTTATTTTTTTAAATAGTAACCCATTTCCATATGTTCATGTGTGGGTAGTAGATTTAAACTATAGGGCTATCATTATGGACCCTGCCTGTACTTGTTCGCTCTGCCATCGCGTGAAGGGTCTGCTAACAAGCGACCAACAGAAAGGTTAATGTTGTTGCACGTCACCTCAACCCCCCCCGCTACCACCACCCCCCAAAGTATATTTCAGATCTGTGGGAAACACTGGCAGTTAATGGACCAGCACCAGAGGCATTTCCATACACACAGGCGTTGGAGCTGTTCTTCATGAAATCCCAGAAGGATGAAGTGCTCTGACAAACAGTGCCATCTTTGCCACCACCCGCCCAAGTATATTTCATATCTGTGGGAAACACTGCACGTCATAAAAAAAACAGCACAACACATGCACTGAACAGTAAATAACCAGTGTCGGTTAAATTAGAGTCCTCAGTGAGGCAAGGCAAGGCAAGTTATATAGCACCTTTCAACACAAGGCAATTCAAGGTGCTTTACAAAAATGAAAGACATTCAGACAAAGGCAGTGAGGTAGCGATAGTGGCACTAAATGGATATTAGAGACACAAAACACGAAAACCCAAGTAAAAAAAAAAAGGCAAAATAGGATTCCCCTGAAAAACAATGTAAAGGCTAAAGTATCCCTCTCAATCATCACTTATGACCCACTAGAGGCGTGTAGCGGTGTCTGCTGAGACCCTTCCTCTCTACCTGGATCATCTCTTGCCCCCGCTCTGGCTCCAGCTCTCACTCCTCTGTAGGGTTGGGAACCAAAACTCGGTTCCAGATGAGAACCGATAAGAAAATGCCGGGTACCGGTACCCATACAAAATACACAATTTTGGTTCTGCTTAACGGTTCCTAAACGCGGTAGACCCTGTATTCCAGTGGGTCCGTCTGTGCCGCGGTGACCCGGTGGAATACAGGGCGGACCTGGAGAATCACAGAACGGCCGATCGTCAGCGGGCCGTTGACGGCCGGCTCGGTACGCTGACGGCCGGCGCCGCCCTTAATAACGGCATCATGTAAGTTGCGCTGACAGGCTCAGCCTGTCTGTGGTTTAGCATAATTTCCACTGTATAAACCGGTACTTCATGGTTTTGATAGCCACCAGGACAAGTGTATTTTGGGTGGCTCTCCCCGCCCTCCCATAGACAGTTCACAAGCTCAGTCACTTCATAACACCAAAGATGGATCGCGGTAAACACTCTAAAGTGAGGCTCCACTACACTAAAAAAGAAAAAGACAAGGCACAGTGTAATGCCTGTTAATAGCTTGCCACAGGCATAGCTCAGTTAAAATAAAGCACAGCTATTGTGCAATACATTTGTATTGCATGTATATATATTTTTTAAATGTCAGTTAAAGCTTAAAAGAATAAAGATATTTTTGTTTTCTAAACGTTTGACCTCTTTCTTTTACAATTTTGGAATCGAAACGGGGAATCGATAAGAATGGGAATCGGAATCGATAAATTTCAAACGATACCCACCCCTACTCCTCTGCCTCTTCTCAGGACCGGTTCTGCCCTGGCTGACACTGTAATCAGTGGTGTCTGAGTCAAAACATTAGATAGATAAAGTCACTGGCTAATGGCATTTAGCCGGGTTAGAGGGGCCAACTTTGAATAATGCGTTTACACAAATCAGCAAGCTAGTAATGCCCATTCTCGCTTGAACAATGGTGTTAAGGCATTTGTTTTATGAATGCATGGTTGCAAAGCAGCCTTGTGCTGCATGTCCCAAATGTAAGGCACTGCGTGTTAGGTGATTTTTAAACAGTTGTTTTGGGCAGGCAAGAAGTATCCCTCTGCATCGGCCCTCGTACCCGAAGAGGGAGAATAAAGGATAGTGGGATGACACTTTTGATAATTTATTTTCCAAAACCACAGGGAGCCAGAAAACACAGTCTGTGCCACCAGATAGAAGATACTAAACACAGAGGATTGGGTCTTTGAGATGGGTAACAACCATAGGTAACAACGCCGTGTGTCTTTTCTTATGTGTGTACAAGGACAAAGAAGAAAAGAGCTGGTATTTTTCTTGGATAATTGGTTTAATTGATTTCAAAACACTTCTAATTCATCTTTGTCAAAAGCATTTTGAAAACTTAAACGTGAGCCTTAAGATAACTAACAATATTATGCAAAATGCCATGTGGACTGAATTTCTGATTATCTTAAAAGCACACGGCAGCACTTAGACAGTCCTGGGTGGAGCAGAGGAGCATGCAAGGATTACAAATCAACTTCCAATTACTTCTAAATATAAGAAAGGCAGTTAGATCACATTTTCTAGAATCTTTTATGGAGGCAGCAACATATGGAATTGTTCCAAAATGATAGCGCAGGTACAGCAGTATCATTGGACAACGGCCATGTGCACACTACAAGAGCAATCTCAATATCCAGGTTCCAAACAACAGCTTGGCAACAAAATACAGAAACTCATCACAGGTTGACATCAATACATTTCTTGTTCTTTTTGGAGAAGACAACAAATTAAATCAATGTATTACGAGTGCTTTTGATACATGGTGCATCGTTCTGTGAAGGACCATTAGCAAATATGTTTATGCCAGTTTAGACTTCAAGAACTAACATTATGTCTGACAATACTGTATACGCTGATTATTAATCATGTAATGTATCTGTTGAATCGACTAATTCCCAACTTATTCGCAGTTCTAAATGCAATATAGAGTTTTGTCCTTGTCTGTGAACAGGACAACATATACTATATATAATATACTATGCAACTGGTGAGGGTACGTCCAGTAGCATCTATTAATCTATTATTAGTGTGTGCTGGCAAGGTTGAAGAAATGGATGGAAAGGCAGATGGAAGGGTGGGTTGACAGGGGTATTTGTCCATCAGTCAAAGGTTAGACATGACTAATTTACAGTAAATCTTCTCCTCCTCCATAACATTACACAGCTGTCAGGGACCCTGCTCATCCGTCTGGCAGACACATAGAACTCATGTGGCCCAAATATGAACTTAATTACTTGCAGATTCACAATTTATCATTATCCTTGAACAAGAGGACACAATACTCCTTTGCTTCCATTCTACAGACATTTAGGGATTAAGGGTGTTGTAAAAAATAAGATTAATATTGCAAGTTCAAGTCTAAGGCCTTTGTGAGATGCTTTTTTTAAATTAAGTGTGCGTTTCAATGCCCTCAAGCAGTATGACGATAGTTATTTGTAGTAACCTGATTTATTACATATGGATAAGTTATTTTAAATTGAATAGTTATTTGGATTATTAATTGAGCATCAGGTCAAAATGGATTATCCTTCATAGAGAATAACTAAGCAGCTGCCTCCATCAAATTGTGTTCGCCTCTAGCTATCGGCAAAACTCTGACATTCGTCTACATGGATGTATGGAAAACTGTTCAGTCAATTGTGAAGGCCATTGCATGATTACGCCCATGTGGTGGTGCTGTATTGTATTACATAGTAAAATGGAAAAGTGTAGCCAAAACGGAAAAAGAGTAGGAAAGAGCTGTTTGTTTTTGGCTGGAAACCATTAGTGGTACATAAACACAATGATATATATAAATGGCCGTTAGTCCTATAAACTTACCCTTAAATAGCTCTTGCACTTTCTAAATGAATAGGTGCAAGTGTTTCAACCGGTAACAGATTTGCCACCACAAATACTTTTATAACGGCATATGTTGGTCAACGACTTTCTATGTTACTCCAAATTACATTACATTGCATTTAGCTGACGCTTTTATCCAAAGCGAATTACAATAAGTACATTCGACCAAGAAGACACAAACTTGAAGAAAACAGAATCATAAAGTACATCAGGTTTCATAGAGCCAAAACATTTCAAGTGCTACTCAACTGGCTTTAGATAAGCCAGTCCTTTATTAGTATATAAGTGCTTTGTTAATAATTCTATCGCTCAAAGTGGAGTCGAAAGAGTTTTTAGTCTGCGCCGGAAGATGTGTAAGCTTTCTGCTGTCCTGAATGGGGAATGGGGAGCTCATTCCACCATTTTGGAGCCAGAATAGCAAATGTTCCTGAATGTCATTGCTGCGACTAAAAAGCCAATTCCCATCCGTTTAGACCGAAGAAAATGTAAAAATAAAGTACTTTAGTGTTCAACTTTTCACCATGTTATTGAATATGAACGTTTAAACAGACATCTGTAGAACATGACTGCTCTCGGAGCGAATGTCAGTATACTCACTGGGACCTGAAATCTATCTGCTAATTGTGGTGTTACACCAGGTGAAAGGCTTTGCGAGTCACAATGGGAGCCCATACAAGATAAACGGAAATAAACATTATTACCCTGAAAGTAGTAGAACTGCAAGAATGGGGGTTGTGAACCTGAAAGTCTGTATCATTCAGCTTACCAGCTGAGCTTACACTTATGGCAATGAATGTTGTTCTTTTTTGCTCACATTGTGTGAACATAACAAACTCAATAATGTCTGAGAATAAAGCCACAACAAATCCATACACAGAGGAAAACACAAGGGAAAACTTAAGTTAAGCTACTCAAATAACAGAATCTATTGGCCACCCAACCCAACAAAGCTCAAAATAATACAGTCTATGCTCAAAACCTAAGGTCAAGCCACAAAATGTCAAAATACAAAGGTGTTGAACAGCTTTTTATGCTGACAGTCTAAAAATAGAATACGATACGATATACTTTATTGTCCCTGTAAGGAAATTAGTTCTGGACTCCGTCCTGCAGTTCAGCATACATGTACATATACAAACATAGTGGACATTAAGAGACATACACATATCATCAGTCATACACCGTTTGAACAAACACAATACACAGACGCACATACTGACAATGGCGACCTATTGCTCTACCCTAGAATGGGGGAAACATACTCTGTTTCTTCATCAAGTTGACAGAAAAAGCTCACTTGCTAGTCAGGGATGTCCATATGAGTGATATTAAGGTGTAAGGGTGTCTAAGTGGGAGTGGTTTTTATGTTTGATTGAAAATGAGTGTCATGTCTCTGCACGCAGGCACGGTTGCTTATTACGGGTGTTACAGTTTGAGTCACAGAGAAGGGGAAAAGATTGAGATTGAATCTATACGTGCCAAAGTAATAAGCACTCAAGTATGACTGCATGTATAGTCAGTATTCAAGGATTTTGGTAATGTCATTTCATAAATAACTAAAGAATCTTACTGGCAGCCTCAGGCTTAGCCAGGAGGTATAAGTCAAAAAATGTGTTTTGCTGACAGTTATAATATTTAAACTGATGCTGCTAAAGTCAGATGATGTACGGCTCAAACTTGCAAAAGTGAAACCTAGAATCACATTTTCAACTAACAGGGAGAAAAAATACATAACCCACGAGAAAAAAAACACATACAGAGCTGTAGAGTAAGGATAAAAACTAACTAGTAGTATGTTTCCAAATTGAAATGAATCCTGTTGAGGGTAATGACCACCATGTGAAGCAGAGCGGGGATGTCCTGATTTTCAGTCATTCATATTAGTAACTCTGATACAAAAATGTTCCTGAGACTACAATTGTTGCTCATTTGGGTTACAAGGATACTTCCAGCTAGGAACTCATTACCTTGACCCTTAATTGCATCAACTGGTCAGAGACTATTTGAATCAGTCATGTATGGAGTTCTACCCTTGAGGACAGGAGGCAGGACACCTGGACATTAACCAGCATGTCAACATAGAAACTCCACAGACTGTGGATGTAATTTTAGTGCACCTGGTTCCACATCAAACAGGGAGAAAATAAGTTCCTGTCATTGTCTCTCAAGTTTTCTCAAGTAGAAGTCCACAGGCTCAACAACAGATGCTCTTATTCATTCAATTTGTGTCTTTTTTGCCATGTGGCTGCAGGGAGGCATTAACAGTCACACTGTGATGCCAGATGCAGTGCAGGCTATATTCATTCGTTTGCATGTCCTAACTTGTAAACATTTTTAAAACATACTTGCTCTCTTTTCTATCCCTGGAACACCTGGCTTATATTAATGCTCAGCTAAAATAGTGTTCATTACCGCTCTTTGCTGGGGGAATGAAAAAAAACATAATTTCGTCAAACGTGGTAATATTGCCCGATATAAGTGAGCAATTACAGCACAAGAATATCTCAAAATGTCCCAGCAATTGATTCAGATTGATGGGAACAAAATCTAAATGATGTCCTGCTAAAGGGAAACGGCATGGTAACTGACAGTTTATCTGTATTGTTTTTTTAAATAAATGGTACATCTCAATGGTGTCTAGCATATTGTTGTGAATATTAGGTATCTTGCTTTTCTCTGATGTAAATCAAGGTATATACAAGCAGGCCAATGCTCAGAGGGCCAAGGAAGGCAGGCAATGCAGCATGATATGGGAATACGCTGGTAACAGCAACAGAAGTGTTTCAGCCAGAAAAAAATGCTTTGAATGTGATATATGCTATCATACCAAAATCATTATTGTCCTTCTGCTTCTCTTGAGGTTTTGTCAATTTGGGGAAATATGTTAGCCATCTAGCCATGTTGACTGGCAATACTGTAAGACCTAGATTAAACGTATACATTTGAAGTAGTGCTGAAAGAGTTTAAATATAAATATTTACCCTTGGATAACTATCTTTCAGGGCTAAAAAAAACCACCTCTTGGTTTGTTGCACTAATCAACACAAAGGTTTGTTCCGCGCCTTGATAGGAGTTGTGGGCACATTTGGAAAATATAAAATGAGGTTGAGTTCATATAGATATTTGTTTTCATAGAAGTAAATATACTTAGTATGGACATGCATTCACATCCCTTACTTATATTATCAGACAGGGGATGTGGCCGTGAGTGTAAACACAAAGCATATGCTCACCGGCAGTGATAAACAAAGTTAATTCAAATAAAAATGGATCCATCATACATGCTTACATATCCCAAGTTGTTTGTAACATCAGCACTTCAGCAGCTTCCAACAGCTGTCAATCAAACACATACACATTACACACCCCTCCAGCCAGCAGAAAAGAGGAGTATTGTAATAATCGTTGTGATGGAAGGAAGGATATTATGAAGACTGCACACCACTGGCATTTCTCTTAATGTGGGCACAAAAGATTTGTACAAAGGTGAGATAAGTCAGCTGGCACAGGCCATTTCAAGTATTCACTGGTCTAAAATATGGCACTTAATGTCCCCACAAATCCCCTATGTCAATCTGCCGGAACACCCTTGGAATGAACTTGAAAGCAGCAGTGGTACAGAGGAACATCAACCTATAAATATTAAGCAGTCGTGCAAAAAGCTAATATCCGCATGGTCAGCTTTGATTCCGAGAGACTGTAGGTCCGCGTTGGGTCCCTGCCACAAAGTCTGACAGCTCTTTCAATCATGGGCCACCAGTATGAAATAGGGATTTGTAACGTTCTGGTTGCCTAGTGAATATATCGCATACAAAGTTCATTTCTCCAGCATATGGAATAAAATTGCAATGCCTACAGTTGATTTGTATGTATTTGGATTGCAGCTAGGGGGAACATGGGTTAAAATACAAATTATTTGAAAGGGAAAAGGTGGTGGGCTGGATGGGAGGTCACTTACATATAGTTTTGTGGCTTGAGTTTTGAAAGATCAATAACATTAACACTAAAAGCCATATTGATGGTCTCCTACAGTTTCTTCTTTGTGTTATTGTGTTCCCTTTCTGAACATTGATCGAGCATGTGTGAGTTCTATTTGATGGCGTCATATATTTGTCCAGCAGGGTTTGTTTTCTTCTCATATGCCTGAGGAAGTATTTCCTTGTGACTATTGCACTCCGCTGGAGACTGACAATGACATATCGAATTGTGACAGCATGTTAACCGGGATGACACTGACAGCGTGAAGACAAGCAGGCTTAGGCAAAGGAGCATGCAACCAGTTATGCAAACATATGTATGCCAACACACTCACACACATATATATACTCGTGCCTGCAGGAAAAAAAGGTAATTGTGATTGCTACATAAGAACAAAATGACACTAATTGAGAGACATCATCAGTAATGCAGAATAATAAATATGCTTAATTGACTTGCTTGCATAAGCCTCTTCAAATTACTGTGGGAAAATCTGAGTCTGACAGAAACTAGGTCTGATTCAGCACCCGGCAATCAATAGGAGTGAAAAGTGTATGTACTCATAACTAACTGTGGCTTCACTAACTAAAAACAACAGCAATATGTTATCATCCAAGGACCTCTCTGTTGTTTTAAAAAGACAAAATATTCAGCAGCTTAATGGTAGGAATATCTTATATCAGCCATTGTATCCGCCCAGACAAATCTCCAGTGTTTATATTATTGTTTTTTCATAAATTGCACTACAGGAATGCCCTGGTGTTTTTGTTTTGTCTTGAGCATAAATGGAATACTACAACAGTTTTAATGCAACCCTGTGTTGCAGATTGACCGTGAATTCAGTTTGAATCTTTGTTAGGAATTTCACTGAGGACACCA
Organism: Gymnodraco acuticeps; assembly: GCF_902827175.1. Lineage (NCBI taxonomy): Eukaryota > Metazoa > Chordata > Actinopteri > Perciformes > Bathydraconidae > Gymnodraco > Gymnodraco acuticeps. The sequence continues at coordinate 1,583,716 of NW_022990947.1, forward strand.
AAAACGAAATCATTTAATGGATAGTTTTGGTCCTTGATTACGATTGTCGGAGCCGCGTTCAACTACTCTACAAACACACAGCTAGGACCACATTGTTTAAGATAAAAAGGATTTACCTAATTGAATAACGTAACCCATGGACAATATCTCCCATAAAATACAACAGTATTATTAATACAAATTAAACATTTCATTTATATAGCGCTTTTCTGAGTACTCCAAGACACATTTCGTACAAGCATACAAACAAATACATAAAGAAATGGAAAGGAATGCAGGCAGGCAGTGGTATGCATTATTAAAGGAACATTTAAACCTGGGTTTAAGGTAGTAAGTAAAGTAAAAAAATAAACATACGGTGAATTAATATGAGAAGGAGCTAAATGAGCCAGCAGGGATCCCCTGTTTGAGCAGTCAAGTAACCCACTGTGTTCTGTCTTTTTGTTGGAGAAATAACATTACCTGTTGATGTAGCCACACCGGCCTTTTATCTCCACCCAAATGTATAATTTATGCCTGGAGCTAGAATGTTGTATTTGGTGACATCCTGTATATTGCTATCAGTTCAGTGTATTTTATTAAAATATAAAACTGAATGTACCAGTTTTGAGAGAAGCTCTATATTGTGAAGACATCAGGATTGTGCTTCCATGTCTGTACTGCTTTGCAAGTTCATTTAAAAACATTAATTTTGACTCAGAAATACATTGAGGGAAAGAGCTTGTTTACATTATAGCCGAGATTAAAACAACAACAACAACAAATCCTAAGCACCAAGAAACAAAAAATAATTAGTTAATTAAGTTATGTAATATAATATAATCTTATTACGATTATTCAAATAAAATAAAATGTGCAATTATTTGAGTATGTTCTATAAGGGCCAACAATGAAAAGCAACAACGAAGCAATGTAAGAGCATTATAGATAGATAAAAGGGCATATCAAACCTCACAAAGACACAGGGCCACAGAACCTCAGCACACAGCTCACAATGTTGAAAATGTTATTTATCAGTAACAAATATTAGTGCAGTGTTATGGAAAGTATCAAAGTGCTTTGTATTTGCAGCTGAAGCATGCATTAATAACATGTCACTAAAGTGGAGTTGAACTAGAGTTGCTTCAAAAAGCATTCATCTACAGTGCAGGATAAAAAAAATGTTACTATGGAACAAACAATGTTTTCCCTTACATTAACAAGCAGAGGAATTTATTCAAAAGGATAAAAAAACAATGGAGTTCATAACTTTGTCTTCCTTGAAGAGAAAATGTCAAGAAAAAGGATCTTGAATCTGAGCCAAAAGGGTGTTTTATTTGGTTCTCATTATTATTGTATGCATTGGTATGTTTGAGTGCACAAGAAACAGAAAAAGGCGACAGGGGTGGCGTTAGGTGCCGTATGTTCATTTGGTTTAATTATTCAGGACGTTTTCATTGATGCCTGTCATAGGCTGAAGGCTAACATCCCTAATCACTGCGTCACCACGAGCAGTCATTCCGGAAACATACAAAAAGTTGAGGTAAAAGAAAAACTTTAAATATCAAAAAGAAAATCATGAAAGTGGAGGTGAACTAAGTGCGAAGAAGACCAAAGCAATAAAGTCCCAGGAGATACAAATGTAGGGGATTATTAGCACCTGCACTGACGTCAGCAACAACCTGAGCCGACCTTTAGAGTGCGGCAGGCTCTAGGTTTCCATCGGCCTGGGGTCTGTGTGAGCAGGGCACTTCTTTGTTCTTCATATCTCTTTGTTCTTCATATCTCCCTCTATTCCCCTGACTTCTAAAATTAGCTCACTATTCATTGTTGCCGCATCTAAAAGTCTTTGTATCCATGATGTGATTTGTGGAGTTTGTATTGCTGATTTTCAAGTTTACCCAGCCTGTTATGGTGCTAATGCTGATGTTACGCATGTTTGATAGCTGCTTAAGTGATGTGTGAATTAGTCACGCCAAATGTGTGAATACAAGCTGCAGTTGTTGATGTGACCATTACAGATATTGACTCTAGTTCCTCAGTTGGCTAATTATTATCCTTTTGGCATGTATTGACTGCTTTCGACAGTTATCAATAGCTGAGCCGAGGTTAATAGTCTATTAGCTTGAATTACCCTGAAAAGTATATGCAATCCGACACACCACTTATGTCTGAGAGTGAGCTCATGTTCTGTTAATCAATCAGCTTAAAAAAGGACTGCTAGCTAGCTTAAGTTTCACTAATATTAGACCATATGTAACATTAGTAAGGCAAAATGTAATGAACTCCAAAAGTCTTTATTTTAAAATGAATACTGAATACAAAGAGGCCACAGGAAATTATGGAACACCCATATAGTACAATGCAATTGTGTTTCACCCTTTTTGAACACAGGGTATAACGATCCATCAATCAGGATCGCATATCAATTTCATGATGAATGAATGATCCATGATATGGATGGGAAATAATAACATAGATACATAACGCTGTTAGTGAGCAGTGCTAGCAGCTTGAATGTGCCTGTTGTGTGGTCTATAGAGAGGCTGAGAGTATATGGTGGCGATGTAATGTTACAACTCCTCCAGACCCATCCATGTTCTGCTTGCCCCCTGCTTATTACAGTTAAAGGGTGTTAGCGTCAAAGTTAGCAATAACAACAGCCCAAGCTCACTTAATGTGGGTGGGCTTTTAAGGTGACCAGCTTTGATCGTTTGAGTGGCAAGACATCCTCAGCTTTGACCTGCCACCAGACCTTCAACAGCAGCTCCTTCTATTCTTCATTCTTAGTTAAAAAAAAATATTTATTTGTTTTGTCTGTGTTTTGTGAGTGAATATCATTGTTACTGACTGTGTGAAATTACCATATGATATTGTCTAATATTGATCGCAGATCTTCAATTGAATCCAATTAAAATTGTATTCTGGAAGGTTTGCTTTGATATCAGAAAATATCGTGATTTTCGCTCCGACCCTGGGGTTTCTTTCTTCCTATAGTAGGACATATTCTTGTCCCTAATGACACAATTAAATATCAAATATCAAGAAAACCTATATGGACATACCTGTGATGGCTGACTTGAAGTTCTCCGAGAAGCTGATTCTTGAACCACTGGTCGAAGTCCACGTTGTCAAACAGCTCGTAAGCTGCCAGTCCTACTGCATTGTATACTGCAGACAAAACAACCACAATAGGAGTTTAGAAAATCATCATCATATAGGCTACATTCAGAAGTATTATTCATGGCTGCCACTAGGTGAGATTATACCGGGAGCCAGTAAGCAGTCAGCTATAAAGGCAGTTGACGCAGGTGGTCTTGTTATTTTAGCAAATAGGTATGTCACAAAGCACCATCCATTACAAATGACAAATATCTTCATATCAGACAAACTAATGTCCCTCATCCAGTATTTGGCTCATTAAAAGGATCCGTTATATTATGGGTTGGAGGCTCAGATCCTGGGTCCTCCTCTCTAAGCAGGTATATGTCACTGCTCCTACCACCGCACGACTCCATCATCCAGCGATGTCTGCCGTTAGATCAACACTGTCAGGAAACTGCCGAGATCTCTGTGGGCATCCCGCTTCAACAGAGGACCTAATAGTATGCAATCTCAACTCCCTGTGATTTAATTGTGAGTGTGTGTCATAATACTAACGGAGAAGCAGCCCTGACCTGCCACAGAGTTATAAATACTAAGACGAGTTAGAGAGGAGGAAGACAGGGTGTAAGGAAACAAGACCCTGGAGACATGAGAGATTAAGTGAGGGAAAGAGCAGTAAAGCCAAAGGGATGACAGTATACAAATGCAACCAAAAAAGAGAATATATAAGTTCAATCATTTAGATTTATTTATTTAGACTTGTCATCTTGGTCTAAAAGTATTTGGAGTCATCTGTTTATCCATATTTCAATGTTCCTTGCTCTCTCTTGTCCAGCTGTCTGCAATGTTTGGGATTTGCGGACAGGAGCAACATTATGTTAAGCAGTGGCGGCCGCCCCCCCCCCTCTTCCCACATGTTTGATTGTCATTAAAAAATAAAAAATAAATTAAAAAATATATTTAAAAAAATATATTTTTATTTTATTTTTATTTTTAATAAACAAGGTAAATATTATATAGTTGGTATCAGTAAAATGCATAATCTACAATAAAATCTCGTTTAAAATAGTTTTACGATATCTAAAGTTACTGATAAGTCACATGTTTCCTGCCTGGCCGCAGCGTGTATCATTACCCTCTCTCGTCCGGGCGGTAGAAAGGAGCCCTCAGCCAGAGCAGCAGCAGCCAAGAAGCTGACTGTTGCTATCTGTAAACTATGCCGACGAAACATAATTTCAGCCAATCAGCGTCGTCAGATCTGATGCTCAAAGGGCGCCCTGTCAGCGCCCTGGCCTGTGTGTCTGTGAGTTGTTTAGACTCGTATCCAAGGTGATGCTACAGTAGTTGTCGAGGATGGCGGCGTCTGCAGGAGACTCCGGTGCTAGTGGATCGCCGGAGCTGTAGATTAACATTTACATGCTTATTGTAGTTGTAAGGGCAATGTCTGTAGCACCATGGAGCATATGTGTGGGCTGGACCTGTGTTTTACAGGAAAGGAGTGAGCAGAGGGTCGAGTTGTCGATTCTTGTTCAGTTTTCATCTTCCTCACCCTCTCAGACTTTGAGTTGCGCGCGCTGCTAAAGAGACGCGCTACCATGGAAACCAAACAATGGTGTAGCTGTATTAAAGTCTGAGTGGAAACAGTCATGAGTAAATCTGATTTGGGAGAGGGCAATGAAATCGGGAGTCTCCCGCGAAAATCGGGAGGGTTGGCAAGCATGACACACACACAATGTTATTTAGTCTCCTGATTTTAAATGGGAATTAAATCATTTGAGTGTTCCCAAAGCACCAGTGTTCTGCAGTTTGTGTGGGCCTACTGTACTGTTGCACAGTTTTGGAAGATTGATAGCTAACCACACTGAAGATTATGGATTATCTCATATTTTTAAGCCTCAATTTGTCCTCCCCCCCCCCCACCCCCTCTAACATCACCAGAAGTGATAATTTAAGGGGTCATTTCTCAAAAATGTCTTCCGGGGGAGAATCCCCCCGGACCGCCCTAGTATGGTTTGGTCCCTATTTCCATAGCCCCACCAAAAATATTTTCCACCAGCCGCCACTGATGTTAAGTATTGGGCCAAGGGATACATCGACATATGGACTGCAGGGGTTTGGATCTAACGCAAAACCTTCTAATTAAAAGAGGAATAATTAGCTTACAGCAACAGTTTGGTGTTAAAGAAAAAAAAAGTATTGCTAAATCTGACTCTTCTTATGAGTCCAAATCGATTGTTTAATTCACCTGGCATAAAGGGAAAACTGCAGTCATTAAACATGTAGATGTATGTGAAGCCTTTGACTCACCTGCATCCTTCATTAACAGCTGAACAGAGTCTTCCACATTGGTTGGGCCTGCAAAGACAGATAGAAATTCAGGATTATTGTATTGGCTGGAGTAACATGCATACAGTTGAAGGCTTTGTTCAATAATAACAGACAATCTGTAGGATGTATTGGACCCAGTGAGCCCATAAGACAGTTGCAACTTGAAGCAGCCTTGTCTCCATTATATCTGTCTATTTTCAATCATTTTACTGGTCTGTTCTCGACCTCTCTGTTAGTCCTTATTGTGTACTTAGTTCTCAAAATCAATAGCTTCCTCCCTTCAACCATAGAATTACACCAATCTGGTTTCCTCCTTGCTCCAGCAGAACCCATTTCCACTATGTCACGCGTGCGTGTGCGTGTGTGCGTGTGTATGTGTGTGTGTGTGCGGCAGTTGAGATCTGTGAGTGGTTGTAACTTTGGAGGTTGTCACCAGGGAACTTGAAGGTCAGGCCCATATATTGCATGGGACACCTTCTGTAACTGCTAAAAGCAACAAACTTCGATGCTTTGCTGTGTTCCAATATAATAAATCACTCTGAAACAAGGCTCTATTTCATGATGTAAAATGGGATCTCACAACTGAAGCAGTTTGTGTAACAGGGAAACTGATACAGTATATTACATGGGCAAGGCAATTTTATGTTTACAGCATTTTTCAAACACAAAGGTAATTAATTTGCCTTATGTGTTACCAATTCATTATAAAACAAGCAACCTAATTCAACAGTAACATGAGAAAAAAAATGAAATATCTTTACAGTATTAATAGAGTGCACAAGTATTATAAATAAATAAATAAAAATCCAACAGTACCACACAGCCTCCAGAACAGGACCATAACATTGAATGTTTTACATATGCTGCATTTTGTGAAGGCTCATAAAGCAATGTTTCCTGCATTAAAAGGTTGTTCAAAGTAATATAACTGTAATAACTGACCCTGGAGATTCTGAACCATTTCCAGTAGCACGGGTATTAGTGTCTGGTTGTAGGCGTGGAAGATATCCAGGAACAACACTTCTGCACATGGCTAGATAGAGAAAGAGAGCAGAGAGGACAAAAAGGTGGATTATTAGACATAATTGATTGCGGAAGTCATTTTGTTTTTCTCCCAGCTCTGCCCATTCTTAGCAGCCCGCTTTGATTAGGTTGGACACGCAGTGATTCATGAGAATGATTATCACATTAAAAATTAAAGTCAGTGAATACCCTTCGATATATACACAAAGAAGAGCTTCATAAAAATGAGGCTCATGCACAAACAGACACACAATGGCAATCAATGCCTTGAGGTTCCAGAGATAATACAAATCAATGAGAACTTGTCAGGGGATACGTGTGTTTGTGATTGAGAAAACTCATGAATACATGCTGTGTTTAATGAGTGCACATGTGTGTGACATCTTTGCATGTACTGGAGGTTTGACCTTCCCCCCCTGGTAGCCAGAGGTCAGGTGACACTTCAACACAGCTTCACCGGATTAAGACAACACAAGCACTTGTTCTTTAGGAAATAAATATAGACAGGTGGGAATATTGATAGGAGAAGGTCACCTGTAATCAGCCATTAGAATTGGTGACCATGGGAGGATTAGATGGATGGTGACATTTGATCCATGAACCATACTGAGTACAACAATGTGTTAATAAGAGGGTCAAAGGAGGGTGTGCACTGTGTGGAAAAGGTTCCTGTTTTATGAGTGTATTAAATAAAATATAGATTAAACTCCTGCAACATTTAAATGTATCCTTCTTAAGGTATATCTGTAGAATTGTACATGTATCGTTGCAATTCCTGCATGCCAAAATGTGTGTGGCAGCTGGTTATAAATTAAGAACTTTTACTCTTTTTAGGTCAAATTAATAAACGGCAACGCTCTACATTATAATTTATTTTAAACAGCAGAGCAGAGGGATTTCTAAGGGAGAGAGAAATGAGGGGTATACAGAAAGAAAAGAGACAGAATAGAGGATTATGTCATGACTCAGAAAAACAGCTGAAGACAAACCACTGCCTGAGATATGAGCAAAAGCCTGGGGGGCCACTAACTGTTTTATGATGCTGCGATGTATACAGCCTGCCCAGTACCACTGCATAAAACACTTTAAATGTTGAAAATATATCACACACACTAAAGGGCATTTGTACAAAAAAAAGAATAATAATAAAATTGGAATAATCTTCCGTTATGGTTATTTTAACAAAAAAATGTTTCAAGGGTGGAGTATGTGTGGATGTGTATGCCTATACTTACTCGTAGACTGTATTTCCAAGAGTCTCCACCGGTTTCTTCAACAGCTAGAAAAGAAAATAAGTCTCAGAGCGGTGGTCCCATGCAGAGCATTAGCAGAAGAGTGGCTGTCTATGGAGGACTGTCAAGCTAATAACAGTACATGACTGAACTATATTCTGAGATGACAAATGGTTGTCTTTTAGAAAATGCTGGTCTGAATTACAAACAGTGATTATTTTCTATGCAAAAGTCCAAATGTGTTCTTAAAAATGTTCTGATTCATTACAGAACTGAATCCAATTGCTTTAACTAGCAGAGCTTGACCACTGTTGATGTTGGTTAAAGTTTGGCTGTGCAGCTTATCACATAGAAATGTAGAGTTGGCTTCCTCCCTATTCTGGACTGAACCTGTTAACACCGGCAGCCTGCAGGTCCAGACAAGTCTGTATTTTTGGATTAGGCTTGAGTATCTGGGGATGTGCTATTACCAAAGCTCTCGGGGTCCTCTTCCCACATTGCCAACTCTTCCTCTGTGAGGAGGAAGTAGTGTGAGACTAGTCTGCGTCCAATCTCTGTCAGTGTGGGGTGTGTGAAGAATGCCGTCTTGATCTTGTGAGCCTCCAGACTCTCTGGTTTACTGTCTGAGGGCGGGAGAAGGGAGGGGGAAGAAAGAAAAGAGAACAAATAGAGATTGAAGGAGAGATGGAAATGTTATCATCCGTTTATCTATTATACCAAAAGTCCTCTAATAATAGCACTAATAGCTTTTGTTGGTACTTATCTACTCTTCAGAAGTTGCATTTTTTCCAATTTTTGGAATTCACATTTCAAAATGATATGGTATATATTACATTTTTTAAATATAAAAATAGGCTGCATGCTCAAAAGGCTTGATTTCAGGCAAAAGCTTTTTCGTCTTCTCGTTTTAAATGGGGAACTAAACATTAATACAAGCAATGTTGGTATTCTTCTGTAGGCCATTTCTTGTCTGTTTTCTAACATTAAACATACTATATTGGTTTATTTTGTTGTTACGACAACATTTCTATTCTCTGCCAATCATCTTGCCTTTTCAGTAAACATTTTAAATATTAAAGAATTTTTTTTTTAACCGCGAAAACAAACAACACCAGCAGTTTAGGGGGGGGGGGGGATTCTGATGTAAAGCAAAGATGAAAATTAAATTTTACTTTCAAAACTAAACCTATACTTAACCTCGTCATTAAAACTTCCAAACCTCCTCTTAACCTGTGGCCTCTGAACTCGCGCTACTCTCACAGAACTGGGCGTTTGGTTGTTAAACTCTCAGAAACACCTGTCCGTCTATCTGACTGACAGCAAGGGCCTAATAAATCATTCAGACGGCTGCTCGGAGCTGCGCTAGGTCAGTCAAGGCTCAACTTATCCTATAGCTATATGTAACCCTGATAATCGATATACTTTGTTTCTCCGTTTAGAAATGGAAAGCAAACCTCACGTCGAATTTAGCTCTGCCACCAAGGCACACTTAAATATTTGACTGAAAACCAACCATGTACACAAGGACCACAATATGGCTCACTCAGAAAAAGATTGCATCAAAGAAAGATCTTCAATAAGTCTCACCAAAGACGATACTAGCTGGCAGAACAAAGACGGAGTGCTGTGCTCCACACCTAATGAAGCACTGGAGGCTTCTGTCAGCTTGAAATAAACATGAGCCTTGGTGATGTACTGTGGCGCTCAGTGTTGTGTTCTTTTAGTCAGTGATCAGCTTTGAAGAGCTAGTGGCGTTTTCTGTTGGCCTTAGAATCATAGACTTGAAATTCAAATTTGATTTGTCTGGCTTAAATGTTTTCTTTCTCCTCATTGATGTCTGCAAGTATTATCCCTCGTGTACCGTGTACTTTACTCTCTTGGGTTGTTGTTTTGATCCTTTTTATTCTAAACCCTTATTGCCCCTCTTTCCCACCGCCGTCATATCCTACCCTCGATGTTCTTTGAAGGTTTGTAGGCTTCATTCTTTACAATCATCTTGATGAGGTTCATGCACTGAACAATGAAGCGTTCAAAGGTCACTCCCTCTCCTGCAGGTGTGAACAGGTAGCTGACGGCAAATTCCAGGGAACGCTGGATTAGGGGTATGAACGCACATGGATGGTACTCCAGGAAATCTAACAACTACAAGAGGGGGAAAGAGAAAAAACCAGAAGAAGGACAGACATTTGTTAGACGATATAATTAGTCTTCAATATCTTTGAATCAAACGTACAACTAATTCATAATTGACAAAACAGAAATGTGTCATTTATTGATATACAAGCCAACTCACAGTTTTAGTGTACAGTATGATCATCTTCTCCAGCTTTTCTCTGCATGTGCTGTCTGGACCAACCTGTCGATCTGCAACACAAAAAGAGAACTCAGGGTTGATACACAGCAGTGCACCTAAAATTATATAATAATCTTTAATATTTGGCAACTATTGTTCAATCTAAATTAGAGATGTAACGATATATTGAATATCGCGGTAAATAAATGTCTCAATACCGTTGTGAGACTGACAAAATATACCACGATTTTTTTTTTTAATCTTTTTTTTTTATAAACCTTTATTCAACCAGATGGTCCCATTGAGATCATCGATCTCTTTTTCAAGGGAGACCTGTCCAACATGGCAGCAAGTAGGTTACAACATGAACATAAAACAACAGATAACAATAAAGGACATCGTATTTACAGGGCTACATGTACATACCTAGAGACATTGACAAGTACCAACAGTATATTTATATCTCGCCCTGTCAATAACCCTTCTTGGCAAAAACTGTATTGTTTTTGAAGTGGTGGAGAGACAATGCACAGTTTTACCCACTGCTGTTACCCATGCCCAAAGCATATCTCTTTGTCCCAGCAACATCAGTACCAAGCAAGAGAGTTTTTTCCACAGCAGGGGATATTGTAAACACCCAAACATCCCAGCTTCTACCTGGAAATGTGGACATGCTCATATTCCTAAAAGATAACCTTGATGATGCTGAGTGAGTGAGTTAGTGAGTTAGAGTTGAGTTACTTGAAAAACTAAAGTGAAACTTGATTTATTCTATTGCAGGGTCTGATTATTATATTGTTGACACTTTAAAATACTACTATCCTACTAAAATGATGTACAAATCAGATGTATTATTTAATAAAGAAAAAAAATCAAGTAAAACAATTACAAAAAAAATTCACATTTGTTTTCTTTATTTTTTTAATATCGCGATAAATATCGTACCGTGGACTTTTAATTGCGATATTATCGTACCGTGAGTTTTTGGTATCGTTACATCCCTAATCTAAATGTGTTAAATATCTGCTGATTTTTGCGTTATCAGGGATTTAACAATGGCAGAAAAAAACTTTTTTTCCTTAATTATTTAGCTTCTTGTCTTATCAACATGATGGACCCTATGTAAAAGGGTAAAGAAAACGTGAACCGAATAAATATGTATGATAAATATTACAAGCAGGAGAGTAAGGGAAGGAAAAAGTGTCACAAAGGAATACAAGTATTCTGATTTCCACGTTGTTGAAGGTGAAATGTCCACCTCACGTTGCCGCCTTATAGTGACCCCATTACACATTGGTGTATATAATAAAGTTAACTTATAAAGGAACTAAAAAAATGACCATGAATGACTCACTTGTTGTACAGTTTCGTTCCATAAAACCAATCATGATGCTAGAGCCAAAACAATTTCCCCTGTGGTTTACTCCCTTGTCGGCCTCATTGATGAAACCATTAGTCTCTGACTTTCCTCCAATAACTGTGAACAGCCAGGGTCATAGTTTCCTTTCCCTTTATACACACACATTCATTTCTATCAGCCACTGCTCATTCAAAGTGACACCAGATTGATAAAAAAGGTTAGCTGGCTCAAAGATCACTTTGTCTTGCTTCTTTCAGATTTAAGGGGGTATGTAGAGCAAAAAACAACATTGCATTTTATTGACCTTCTGTCCATGTCAATGTCTCCTTGTTTGCAAGTGTAAAACAGCTGGTGAGCAGGTGTTGTGTAAAGTCATCAAAGTCATTGAGGTCACACATCTGAACCAATTAACCATGTTAATAACATCTATGGACTGAGATCAATAAAGAGAATGAAGACAGAAAAAAATATATGAATTATTTATGACAAATTCTAAATAACCTTGAAAAAAACGTTTGTGACTGCCAGAAAATGGATAGGTGGCCTCAGGTGGAGGATAGACATCTAGCAGGGAGAGCCAGACATCTTCATGGACCCAAAAGACTGCCCCCAAAAAAAGCCAGTTTACATAGCTGACCTATTCATTCTGTGCAGAGCTGATTTTCTCCCCAGCCCGGCTGTGAGCAGCAGTTCCCATATCTGCCCAAATACCAACAGGACTCCTGTCTCCATTTCCATCAGCAGAGTAAATATTGGAAGTGATATTTGTTACAGACATTTGCTACTATGGCAGTTTTTAGAGTCGTGTCTGACATTTATCTTTCACTCACTGGGTGTTGTCAGGACAAACTTCCATTGAAAAGAAGAAAGGAGCAGTGATAGTGAAATCCAACAGTGAGCGAATGTATCACCCATAAGGTTGAGGTTGTCTACCTGCACATGCATGTTTATACCACAAGGGGGCAGATCACCTGATGGTTCATCATTGTTTTATGCTGGAGATGAACAGAAGAAGTGTGTCGATGTGTTGTGCTTTGAGATCGTTTGAGATGCTGACATCTTGCACATGTGCCTTGTGGAAGTTAATAAATTGACGTTTTCTACACCTATAATACCCTTGCGGTCTGAGTGGTGTAACAATTTGGAGGTCCTACCGAGATTATTAACCTCACGGCGAAAGGTTCCCGGAAAAGCACGGTAAAGACGGATACTGGAGAGCGACGGGTAACGTGGTTCAAGTGTAGTGTAGCTAGTACGGCTCTGCCTCGTTTGTTGTTTTTCCCGTGAAAAAGTCCGGTCGAACTGCGTACTCAGAAACAAGATGTCAGATCACAGAGATGTTCTAAATGAGATTTTTAAAAAACTGTTTAAGACTGACTGTAAAGGAATTGCAGCAGTGTTGTGAGCGTAGCAACCTCACTGGAAAAGGATATGTGGACATTCAAAATAAAGGCAGACGTGATCTGGTAAAGCACGTTAAACAGTTTTGTGAAAGTAAGGAACTGTTGGAGAAGGAGGATGAAGTAATGTCCGTGCTTTTGGAACTAAACGATCTACTGGACAAGCAGGGGTAGACATTAACGGCCCGTCTACACTACAGGCATCGAAAAAGCTTGAAGCTGGGCGTGTCTGAAGCTTGCCCATTTTTTGCGAGCAACGCGACCAACAACCAATCACATGAATCTCCCGCCCCCGACATACAAAGCAATAGCAATGTTAAAACGAAGTAAACTGGATATAAAATCCCCAAACAGGCGAAAACCTACCAGTTAAACCCACTGTCTCTGCCACCTCCCTCCATGCCTGGTTCCTCCGGTTTGTATCCCGGTAAATAGTTCTGGTCGGAAAGAACCGGGTGATTTGCTACCGTAATTTCTCGTTTGGAATATGAGGAAATGAACTGCGGTCTGGCTCTCCCAGCTTGCACGCGGTTTGATTGGCTAGCGCTTGTACTGGCGGGAATTGCAAAAACGGGATTTGATTGGCTGACGCCAGCTTCGAGCAAGCATCGAGCCTCTTTTGACGCCGATAGACGCTTGCAACGCCTTGCCATGCTACCCACAATGCAGTTCGGCGAAGTTTGAAAATATCCTACGTCACCCCATTCAAATGAATGGGCGAAGCGTTGAAAGCATTTTTTGACGCCTGTAGTGTAGACGGGCCGTAAGGGTAAAATGCCACTGGCCCTCCGGGCCGGAGGAATTGTATTATCACTGGCCCCACCATAGGCTCTGTGCACAAGATGGCGTCTATCAACTTCCGGCGGCTGGGTGTGCGGCTGAGTACTTTCGGTTTGAGTACAGAGTTTTGACAGCTTGACAGTTTGTTATGTCACACCGAGAGCAAGAATGAGCGGATTTCGGGGTAAAGAAAAGCGATTGGCCTTCCAGCGTGTAACGGAGCCTACACACGGCGGTGTGCGTTGCCGCTTGGCGGTGGGCGTGTCTTGAGCTTGGAGAGTCAACGCGAGCAACGCGACCAACAACCAATCACATGAATGTCCCGCCCCGGACATACAAAGCAAAGCATTCATGCCACATCCATGCTGGCTAAATATACTGTCTATGCTTTCTAGCTGTCCATTCAAACGAAGTACACTGGATATAAACTCCCCAAACAGACGAAAACCTACCAGTTTCACCCACTGTCACTGGCACTGCCATGCCTGGCTCCTCCGGTTTGTATCCCTGTATGTATTGAGGAACTGGTCATATAGTACCGGGTGATTCCCTATCGCCACGATAATTTTCTCCTCCATTTTTTGACATATGGGAAATAACTGCGGTCTGGCTCTTCCAACATACACACGGTTTGATTGGCTAGCGCTTGTACTGTCAGATTTGCATACGCGGGATTTGATTCGCTGACGCCTCCGTCGAGGCGGCAAAAGTAGAACATTGTTCTACTTTTGCAGCGAGCACCGCGAGAGAAGCTACGCTTTGCTCCCACAATGCAGTTCGGCGAATCGTGACGTCACCCCATTCAAAGTGAATGGGCAGAAGCGTTGAAGCGGTGGGCGTGTCTTGAGCTTGGGGAGTTTACGCGAGCAACGCGACCAACAACCAATCACATGAATCTCTCCTGTCAATTGCATAAAAGGTTTTACATGTCACACTTTATATGATGAACATTTATGACATTAATCCCTATGGTGCTATTTTACGCAACATTCCATGCTGGCTAAATACTGTCTATGCCTGCTAGCTGTCCATTCAAACTAAGTACACTGGATATAAACTCCCCAAACAGGCGAAAACCTACCAGTTTCACCCACTGTCTCTGCCACCTCCCTCCATGCCTGGCTCCTCCGGTTTGTATCCCGGTAGGTGAACAGGGACTGATCATAAAGCACCGGGTGATTCCCTACCGCTACAATTATTTTCTCCTCCATTTTTTGGCATATGAGGAAATGAACTGCGGTCTGGCTCTCCCAGCATACACGCGGTTTGATTGGCTAGCGCTTGTACTGGCAGATTTGCATAAACGGGATTTGATTGGCTGACGCCTCCGTCGAGGCGTCAAAAGTAGAACATTGCTCTACTTTTGCAGCGAGCACCGCGAGAAAAGCTACGCTTTGCTCCCACAATGCAGTTCGGCGAATCGTGACGTCACCCCATTCAAAGTGAATGGGCAGAAGCGTTGAAGCGGCAACGCACGCCGCCGTCTGTAGGAGCCGTTAGAAAGTCGGCACTACATTGCTGTGTGCCCCTTTGAACAAAATCGTCCCGTTATCAGAATACCTTTATTAGTCCCACAGAGGGGACATTTGCAGCGTTGAAGCAGGAAAGAGCCACAGACAGCTTAGTGTTGAATATCTTACATGCGTTAAAAAGTACTAAGTTATAATATAATAAACAATATGCTAAAAAAAAGTTACATAATTTTCAAAAATACAGATCAAAAACAAATCAGATCTACAAATCAAATCCTGTAGCTGCAGTTCTTAGGATTTAGCAGCCCGGTATATATTAGTTATTAAAGATGGCATATGTAAATAAACTATATATTGCACATAAAGCACATATTGCACATAGTTTGACGGTATTTAACAGCAGCAAGTTACACAATGTTATAATCGGGAGATAAGTTTCCATTCATTTCGGCAAGCCTGGGCAACAACGATTAAAAGATGTCTTGCTCCCAAACCAATTGTGTATTTCATTACAAAAAGCAGTTATACCATACTATGTTTAGGTACTAATGAATTATATCCTCAAAACAAACGCACACATAAATAACAAAGGAAAATACATAATTTAATAAATCCACAATATGATAACATTTTACAGATTAATTTAATAAACTTTTACAAAACATAGGTTGATGTTATATCGGGGGGAAAAATACATATTTAAACATTTCAATTAGTCTCTGCCTATTTAAGTAATGCTAGTTTATATAAACAGATGAACAGATGTACAATATCCAGAAAGTAGATGCAAAAAATATATATAATGTGTGCATTTCCAACATATCCTCTGAAAGAGTGTTAGTCGTTGAGTTGAGTAGTGAGCCATTCGTTTTTTTTTTCATGGTGCGATGTCTGCTGAGAAGTCCTTGTATGCCTCGCTGACTTTGAGGACATCTGGGTCTGGCAGCTCCCCCCGCACCGCCTTGTAACGTGTACTCCTTTGAACATGTTTATATGATAATTAGGACTTTAAGAACAATTTTACACTCAGACAACAATCACAAAGTTGTAGCAGGCTACATACAATTACTTAGGACAATATATATTACCTTACACCGTCAGCAACTGTAAACAGCTTTGGCTTAGTGGAAATGAACACCATGTCACTCACTCTGCCTGGTTTCACACCCTATTAATTACACAAAATAATTGTCAAATTAATTGAAATGGTCGTTGATGCAACATACTAAATCAGCTCTGTTTGGAATACTGTAATTTGAGGACATTCAAACAGATACGCT
This sequence comes from Gymnodraco acuticeps, assembly GCF_902827175.1. NCBI lineage: Eukaryota > Metazoa > Chordata > Actinopteri > Perciformes > Bathydraconidae > Gymnodraco > Gymnodraco acuticeps. The sequence continues at coordinate 1,599,968 of NW_022990947.1, forward strand.
TGTATAGCCTGTCTCAGCTCTCTCAATGTATTATCTTATATTATAACTACATCAAATAGTGTTAGTTGAACAGCTTAACATAGATGTAGGGTACAAAACCAGCACTTACCTAACACTGGCCAATACAAATAATTGGACCCTACATGGATTATACTAACCATTCAGTAAAGAACAGCAGCCGTCACAAACCGTTTCTGGGGTTTCCATGAAAGCAGAGACGGTTTTCAACCTCTCATTAAGAATCTTTGATGAAAGCTAAGTTTGGGTTTAGCTAATGTATTTATCATTTCACACGAGAGGGTTACAAAACGAAAATAAATCTGTAGCCCCTTCATGCTACACACACACAGCTAGCTACCAGTTGATGTGAGCAAATGTATTGTCACTATGTAATCTGTTGCAACACGTCAGCTAGCTGGGCTTATTTGAGTCCTAAATCACAGGTTACCTACTCTAGCAACATCAAAACCCCAGTACATGAACCTGATTGAGGCTTTGAACCGATTAACACTTTTTATTTTCCTCCCTACTCTGAGATCGTGAGGCTTTTCATGCTTTCTCATGGACCTGTAACAGCTAGCCCTGATGCTCACTCTCCCTGAAGGTAGTTCTTTGTTTGAAACTGTGGGGAATTGGATATCATTCATGTTATCCAAAAAAACGTAATAGTACATCATTAAAATGCTTTACACTGTATCAACACTGTCAATTTGTCAAAGTTAACCAGTAACTACAGCTTTGTTTGTCACTTACCTTCATAATTGTCGACGTAGCTGGATATGTAGCTACATCTTGAACCCCTTTTCTCTTTTGCTCCTCGGGGCTGAGCCTGCCGCTTGTACCAGCCGATGTACATCACTGATGTTAACCTTCGGTAGGTCTTGGAGACATCGAGTGTAAAATAGTGCCTATATAATATCTATACGCTATCTCTCTCGCTATCTATCGCTCTACTATAGACCGGAAGTTTACAACCGCACACCCAGCCGCCGGAAGTTGATAGACGCCATCTTGTGCAACTAGCCAATTGTAACCACTGGCCCGGAGCATTCGTCCACCAAAAAAAAATCGACTAATAATGAAGAAAATTAACACATTTGTTGCAATAGTAATTTATGCACTAACTACATTACTACTTGGACTACAACATTTGAATCATCAGTTCTTCCTCATTGTCCTCAATTGTTCATATTTGGTTTATTAAAATAATGATATTGTGGTCATTGTTAAAAAATGTCTGCTATTATTATGAGTATTATTATTTGTATAATGCACTTTCTGCCTTCCTGTCATTAGGAGTTAGACATGTAATGGCTATGTAATAGATTAGATTAGAACCTTCATTCTCCTAAACTGCTGGGACGTTTCCCTATAGCCAATACCTTTATATTGTCTACTCTTCACTTACTTGTCAGCATAGGTCGGCATTGATGTACAGAGCCGACAGAAGACCTTGTTTATATTGGCATCATATTGAGAGGTGCAGCCAGTGACGCATCCTAAAACCAGGAAGTAAGCTGCTGGTTCCCTCGACAAAAAGCAATGGGATTTCTCCACAGGGTTTTGGAAAATAGCTGGAAATAAGGTCTGTGGAAAACAAACCTGTTTGATAAATACACGTTTTGTTCAGCCGGATAATCTCCACATGTCTACCCTACTTTTATAATTTTCGAATCATAAATCTAATCGATAGATTATAAAAGGGTTTTAGGACGCGTCACTGCACCACTAGAAGCCAACTCCATCGATCAAGCTGGCTGAAACTTTCTCTCCCTCTTCTTCTCATGCTCTCTGTCACTCTCCTTTAACTCCTCCGGTGACTTTATTTTATTTGAAGATAGTTTTTTGCCCGGTGCTTGGCCGGTTACCGCTGGTATTAAAAACATTTTTGGCGAATGGTTAGGTGGCGCGATAGTCTGTAGTGAAGGAGTGTGCTCCCGCTCACGGGAGCCTGCTCGCGCTGTGCTCCGCAACAAACAGCTGTTTGCTTTTCCCCCAACAACGACAACCGACTCACGGAACGCTATGTTGTAGCGTTAATAAACGAAACAATTTAACTAAATTGCTAGTCAAAATACCATTACCACAGGACCATTTTTTTAAAGCAATATCTTTAGTGGCCCGAACGGGCAAGTGGAAAGTACGTTATGCTGGCCCGGGGTGTCTAAATAGTGCTTCCGGGCCAGCGGGCCATTTATAATGTCGAGCCCTGTTTAAGAGAGCCAGCCGGAGACCGTCGTCGATGGGGCAGCGCCGCTTGCAGCCCACGAGAGAGAGGAGCAGGTGGATCCGTGCAACCCACGAGGGAAGCTCAACAGGGAGGTCACACGCAGCCTTTGTCGTCTCAGGAGCAGCGTGCGGGACATGGTGGCACCGGAAAACGAAACTCAGCGCAGAGGCAGGGACTCCATCAGCAACAACAGCTGCTATGCTGCTGTATCCAATGGATTCAGAAAGGACTTCAGGATTAACGGTGAGGTTGGTGAGTCAACCTCAAGAGATACACTGAGCTTTAGTAGCCTTGAGCACCAGATTGGGGGTTAAGGAAAAGTTATCCTGAAATAGAAATTATGGAAGCAGATATTCGTGCTGTGAGGCCAAGATTGAAGCTAAAGAGTAACTTAGAGTGGATAGGGTGAGATCAGTTTTTCCCTCTAAGACAGATATTGAGAGCACACTATGCAGAAAAGGATGCAACTGTGCTTTACCAGCAACTAACAATAGCTGTGCAGGGACTCAGTGAAACATCACTTGATTTTCTCATCCGAGTGTTGGATATGCGCCAAAAAGTCCTGTTTACATCTGAACGTGCCCAGTCTGGCCTGAGATATAACAAAGAGCTAGTCCAAAGTCAGTGTTTTCAGTCTATTATGACAGCCCTGTCAAATGACAACATAAGAGCAGAGATGAGAATGTATCTGCAAGACGAGAACAGTACAGATGAGTTACTGCTGCAGAAAATGCAAAATGCTCAATATAATGAAACTGAGCGGGCTCAAAAGATGAAAGCTACATCCAAAGCCAGTCATAGAGCAGGTTTGAACTCAGTAGAGCAGTGTGAGGATGAGAGCATCCCCTTAACAACTCCCAAATCTGCTAAAACTAGTAAACCAACAAAAGATAACTCCCCATTTACAAAAATAGAAGAGAGCAATACAGCAATCAGAGAGCTTACAGGACAAGTAGCTTCACTCTTGCAAACTGTTGAACATCAGAGGAAAAATGGTGATTTTCAATATAAAACCCCTGCAAATGCTGTTAAGAGACCGAGAAGAAGATGCATAGCATGTCAGCAAGACAACTGCAACCATTGTTTCCGGTGTGGCAGTGAAACACATTGGGCAAAAGGCTGCAGAGTTGGAGAAAAACACAAGCCGCAGGGAAAATGGCAGAGGCTGTGACTGAGGGACATGTCATGACCTTAGAATCCAAGTCCCACAATGATCCACGTCCTAATCATACCTCACCAGTTAAGCCCAAAAGCTCACAAAGAAGGCAGGAGGACAAAAACATTTACCTCACCAGCCACACTTCAGTACCCTTGAAACCGAATATGAAACATGGTGACCAACCAGCTCACTCACACAACCTTCGCATGAAACGCAAGAGAGTTGCACAGCTGATAGGCAGAAAATGTCTTGCTTGGTTTAAAATAAATAACATCAAGGCTCAAGCCCTGATTTGACAATCCATCCCATCAGTGACCTTCTGAGTGAAAATGAATTGCTGGACTTGAGAGCGGCCAATGGCTCTGAAATCCTTTTTCAGGGTTGGTTTGAAGTTAGTCTTAGCCTATGTGATCCAAAAGCTAAAACAGAATGTTCTGATGAGATTCTAGTTCCAATACTAGTGAGCAGGGACATTGCACAGAGACCCATAATATGTTTTAATGCTATTGAGGAGATTTTGAAAGGGGGAAAGGAGGACCAGAGTAAGCTTGGTGAACGAATAGCTCTGCTCAGAAACTCACTAACGGTACGTCCACACAGCAGCTTTAAACAAATCTTCCAACGCTTCTCTGCCCATTGACTTTGAATGGGGATAACGTCACTTTGCCTCGCTTTTCGCCAAACTGCATTGTGGGGGAGCGAAGCGAAGATTTCCAGGATTTAAAAGTTGAGCAATGTTCTACTTTTGAAGCTGAGCTGGAAGCGTCAGCCAATCAAGTCCCGATTTATGCAAATCTGACAGTAGAAGCACTAGCCAAGCAAACCGCGTGTAAGCAGGGAGAACCAGATCGCAGTTCATTTCCTCATATTCCAAACGAGAAATTACGGTAGCAAATCACCCGGTTCTTTACGACCAGAACTATTAAAGGGATACAAACCGGAGGAACCAGGCATGGAGGGAGGTGGCAGAGACAGTGGGTGAAACTGGTAGGTTTTCGCCTGTTTGGGGAGTTTATATATATATATATTGCTCGCATAAAATCCCCGGTTTTTTTTTGCTTTGTATGTCGGGGGCGGGAGATTCATGTGATTGGTTGTTTGTCGCGTTGCTCGCAAAAAATCCCCAAGCTTTCAGACACGCCCAGCTCCAAGATTTTTGAAAAGCTGCTGTGTGAACGTACCGTAAGGCTGGGGACAACAAAGGCAGAAGCACTACTCAACCTCATTCAGGGAGCTACACATGAGGATGTTACCCACCCAGTCAGGACTGGGCATACATCTGTGGTAGTTCCAGGGAGGCAAATGCAGTGCATGCTCTGTCGAAACCAACCTTAAAGTTAAAACCGAAATGCTATTTGAACCTGACGAGAACCTCTCGCTAGAGGAGGGACTCAAAATAACCTGTCAGTTGATAAATGTATCTTGCTCTGCTCGCAAAGTGAACATCTACGTGAGCAACACCACTCATGTCACCACTCAACAGTGCCAGGTAAAATTGTGATAGGGAGCATAAAAAGAATAACAGACTCCTACCCTGTTTACTCAGAGGAACATCAGGTTAGCTCGGTGGTAGTTGAAAAGTGTCAAACCCAACCCAACCACAGAAAAGTGTCAGAGTGATGGTCAAGGAAAACTGTGGGATCCACCTGTTAATGTGAACCACCTGACAAGTGAACAACAAACATTCATTAAACAAATGCTCAGGGAGGAGTCAGGTGCGTTTGCTACACACAAAGATGAGGTAGGCTACATAAAGAACCTAAATATGGACATTAAGTTATCTGATGATGTTCCAGTAGCGAAAACGTATAACGCCATACCCCGACCATTGTATGAGGAAGTAAAGAACCACTTTCAGGACTTGCTGCAAAAAGGCTTCATTCGTAAATCTGCCTCACCATATGCTTCCTCTGTGGTTTCTGTGAGAAAAAAGGATGGAAGTCTAAGACTGTGTATTGATTACAGGGGGCTGAATAAAAAGACAACGCCAGATAGGCACCCCATACCGCGCATACAGGAGATACTTGATGGACTCGGTGGAAATGAGTGGTTCAGCGTACTGGACCAAGGCAAAGCTTACCACCAAGGTAGCATCATTGAAGACTCAAAGAAGTACACTGCTTTTACAACTCCATGGGGACTGTATGAATGGAATAGAATTCCATTTGGCCTCACAAATGCACCTGCAGCCTTGCAGCGCAGTATGGAAGAGAGCCGAGAAGGTCTCAGAGACTAAATATGCATTCCATATTTAGACAATGTCTTAGTCTACAGCAAAACATTTGAACAGCAGGTGGAGGACTTGCGCTCTGTTCTCAGGCGACAGCAAGCCTGGGGAATTAAGCTTAGACCAGACAAATGTGAACTGTTCAAAAATGAGGTGCGTTATGTTGGAAAAGTGATCTCTGCTGCTGGTTACAAAATGGACGAAAGGGAAGTATCTGCAGTTAGAGCACTAAAGGCTAAACCACCCACCAGTGTTTCCCCTACCATTGTCTTGGCGGGGCGCTGCGCCCTGCCAACGGAGCCCCGCGCCCCGCCTGAAATTCAAGGTGTTTTTTTTGTTTGTTTTTTAAAAATATATATATAGCACCAAATTGCAACTGAAGTAATCTATCTACGGTCACTTTTCACATTGAACATGTGCTCTTTTATTAAATAAACTAAACGCCTATGTTATTTATCCAATGTATGTGCATGTTTCAGTGTCCACTGCTTTGCGTATAGAGTGGCGAAGACCCTCCCCTTCCGGTGGACATCCATGGGACCTTATTTCGAACAAATTATGTATTGAAGTCAATGGAGAGAGAAAGATTATCTTTCGATCTCGTTTGAATTGTGCCACGAATTACACATTTATGATGTTTGTCAATTTAAAAGATAATTTTGCAAGTAAAAAAAAAAAATGTGTTGTAAAACTGTGAAGTAACATTTGTTTGTGTGAAACGCTCAATGAACTACATCTCTGGTCTCGCAGAACAACACACGTCACCAAGATGGCCGTCACTACTGTCTTGTCAACAAAACGATTGTTTTCATTGTGGTGATAGTGAGGGTAGTCAGTTTTATCCCAGCAGCTATTGCACAAATTAACACATCATAGGAGCGTCACACAGATGCCTATTTTTATTTATTTATTTAATTGTGAATTTTGAATGTCCATGTTTGTACTAGTGTTTTCCTTCTTGAAATGTTTTTTAAATATTTTTGAGATTTGGTTGAGCAGGGTATACTTGTACTTTTACTAGTCCTTTATTAGAGATGTGTCTGTTGTTTGTGTTTGTTTTTAGTGTCAGGATGGAACCCTTGTCTTTTTCTCTGCAAACAGAATCTACCTACGGGTACAAATAAATAACCTGAACCTGAAACACGTCCAGAAGAATGTCATGCAAAGGTGCCTGCCTGCCTTCCTTTGATTCTCTCTGAACTGCCTGGTCTTTTTAATGTTTAATGTCAACCATTTGTGCAGATAGCGTGAAGTAGAAAAGATCGGCGATCACCGATGCTAGTGTTAGCATTTCTCCCCCGGGCTTAAATTGTGTATTATAGAATGATCACACCAGTGACAGTACTCTTCAAAGGGTTCACCAAATATGACCACTACTCTTACTGTTTAACATTTTGGGTTACTTCATATTAAGGCTAATAAAAAAAATGACAAGGCTGTAATGTAATGTAACTAACGTGCTAGCTACTAGCTAGGTAGCTAACTTGATCCAGCCACTCCTGGTCCTTTCATCAGGCGGGAAGCGAAAGAACGAGCAAGCCCCATTGCTGGTATAATAACAACCTGGTACTAAGCACACAGGCATCTTGTTAAAGTTATCTTATCTTAGCCAGCGCCATATAGATAGATTATATCTATATGGCGCTGATCTTAGCTATCTCTTAGTGGAGGTAAACAATTGTGACATCACTTACGCGACTCTGGGATTTGTAGTCTTTCTAGTTGCGTATTTTTCATAGTCTTATATTTCAACAGTTTTACGACAAACTGTGAATTTTTTTACATGGAAATAATTTTTTAAGATTGACAAACATCTTATGTGTAATTCATGGCACAATTTAAACGGGATCGAAAAATAAGTTCTCTCTCCATTGACTTCAATACATTATTTTTCCGAAATAAGGTCCCATGGACCGGAAGTAGATGGGCGTGACTTCGCCACTCTATTCACATTCTCCCTCCACTCTGTTTCTGAAGGGCAGGGCTCCGCTCCCGCCACACACACGAATGCACACTCACAATCAGACAAGAGCGGAGGAAAGGAGGAAAACAACAAAGTGTAAAAAAGTCAAACAAATCTGCATTATTGCCCCAAGCTCTGCTGTCTGCCCGTTTGTGTGTCCCCCCCTCCAAGTTTCAAATTCATTTATTATTATTTTTTTAAACCGCAAGCCGTTATCGTCACGGGATGAGGACACATACAACCTGCCCAGGTGAACGCGCGCAAACGCGACAACGAACGTAGCGTGCACATTCGAAAAATAGCTCACATCAAAGAAAAAGCAAAGGAAAGCACAGCAGGATGTTGAACCATGTGTTGAACCAGATGAAACAGAGGAGTCAGCAAGCTTAGATGAGGATGAGTATTATTGGGCTAATAGGTTGAGACCAGAGGTGGGACCAAGTCATTGTTTTGCAAGTCCGAGTCAAGTCTCAAGTCTTTGCGCTCAGGTCCGAGTCAGGTCTCAAGTCTTTGCGCTCAAGTTCAAGTCAAGTCCAAGTCCTAAACTTTGACAAAACGAGTCTTAAACAAGTCATTAAGTGCTTTTCACCAAATGTAATGTAACCACTCCGCTCCTCCGCTCCCTTCACTGGCTTCCAGTAATTGCTAGAATCTACTTCAAGACAATGGTACTTGCGTACCATGCTGTGAATGGATCTGGCCCTTCCTACATCCAGGACATGGTTAAACTGTACACCCCAGCACGTGCACTCCGCTCTGCATCAACCAAACGGCTCGCTGCACCCTCGCTGCCAGGGGGACCCAAGTTCCCATCAGCAGAAACACGTGGGTTTGCTGTCCTGGTTCCAAAATGGTGGAATGAGCTCCCCATTGACATCAGGACAGCAGAAAGCTTACACACCTTCCAGACTGAAAACTCATCTCTTTCGACTCCACTTCGAGCGATAGAATTACTAACAGAGCACTTATATACTAACAAAGGACTGGCTTATCTACAGCCAGTTGAGTAGCACTTGAAATGTTTTGGCTCTATGAAACCTGATGTACTTTATGATTCTGTTTTCTTCAAGGTTATATCTTCTTGGTCGAATGCACTTATTGTAAGTCGCTTTGGATAAAAGCGTCAGCTAAATGCAATGTAATGTAATGACATCGATCAACAGAATAATACTTAATAATCAAACTGCTCTTTATTAGTCACATTCATAATTTAATAATCCATTTTCTCTCTGCTGGTAAAGTAACGTGTGTTTTTCTAATTTAAGAGGGATCAGTAAGGTAAGGCTACCGTGACGGTTTGATTCAGAAGGAGTTTAATGTATAAGATCCCTGATGTTGAGGTAACCAGAATGTTTATTTCCACTGTGTACAACATGTTATAAGGGACCCACAATCTATCTGTATGCAAGGGATAATATGCAGCGAGGCGGTCTCTATAAAGAACACCTGAATCTAGATCCCTCTGCAGGTGGTACTTTAACTATATTTTGCTAATACTTTTGTACTTTTACTTGTAACATTTTGAATGCAGGACTTTTTATTGTAACCGAGTATTCCTAAACTCTGGTACTTTTACTCAAGTACAAGATCTGAACTTCTCCCACCTCTGACAATAAATCCTGGTTACCAAAAAAAAAAAAACCCTGCTCTGAAGGTTATTTTCATTTTACAAATCCTGCACTCAGCTTTGCTTTCTCCAATATCACTGAAATGCAGCCAGATGCTGCTTCTTTTTTCGGTTTTCGCTAATTTCTTGACTTTTTTCTACGCTCTAGCATTTAAATCCGTCTCTCCGTCGCTCTGTGCAGCTGGCGTGTACCACTACACCTGCTGTGCCCCCCACCCTTCTTTCACATAATGGTATGATCCTAGTGTGTCCTCGCATATGATTGGCCGCATGGTGGCCCAGCTAAATAAAGACCCGCCCCTGCCTGCAAGGATTCTCAGCAAGAGTAGGAGCGGCTGGAGATTCTGCTCTCCCCGACGGGAGGCTGCTCTTCTAGCGGCATCTCGCGATCGGCGTGTTGGAGACCTCTGAATTAAAGTATCAAGTCACCTCAAGTCAGAAGGCTCAAGTCCAAGTCAAGTCCCAAGTCATTGGTGTTCAAGTCCAAGTCGAGTCGCAAGTCTTTTGTGATTTTGTCAAGTCGAGTCTCAAGTCATCAAATTGGTGACTCGAGTCTGACTCGAGTCCAAGTCATGTGACTCGAGTCCACACCTCTGGTTGAGACATCGACATCATCAGTCTGAAGAGCAGGATGCTTCACCTCCAGCCTTTCCTAACACAACACATCAGCCTCAACTAGACGTTGACGCAGAGGAGTTCAGAATGGAGAATCCTGTGCAGATGTTTATGGACAATAACACTAGTGACACTCAAGAGCTAACACAAACTGTTCAGTCTGCAGACCTGCCAAATGTTCAAGAAAATGACCCTTTTGACACACAACCACGCAGGTCACAGAGAGAGAAACGACCCAGAGAAACACTGACTTAGGAGACATTGGGTCATCCTGTTCATCGTTTGGTAGGGCTTCACATAAACCCACTTTATGTTAATGCTCTTGCACCAGCATATGGACAATGCAATGTGCCCTGGCCATCTCCACAGGTGTTTGGGACGTACATGGTTCATCCCAGCTGCCATTCAACTGGGCGGCTCGCTACCACTCAAAAGGGTGTCACTTGTTGGGTGTCTCATCGCATAAACTTTCCCAAGGGAATTATTTTATAAACTCAGGAACTCTACATGCATTTCAACCATAGGCTACACACTACAGGCTAAACGGAGTTGCCGTACCACAGTTCTAGGTGATAGAAAAAGTCCCATGGTTCAGGAACTAAAAGATTGCGTAGTAGAACTTTGCTGATTGTTCAGACACTGTCATAGCGGGTAATGCTTCATCTACACTTTAAGGAGAACATTGGCAGACTCTAGTATCAATATCAGAACGAGGGAAGGACATAACTTGCCGTGAGATTAAGAGAAAAGAAAGAGTAAACAGGAACAACTTCAAGAGAGCAGGTGCGAAATTGAGAGGCAGTAATGGTTAAAAGAGTGAGGATGATAGAGGGAGAACAAAAATGAAAGAAATGTATCACACTAAAGCACATATAACTATAAGGATGTCTAAAGTGTATATTAAGATAGGGAAATTATTATAAAAGACTAATGTTGGGCAGGAACACAGTAAGGGATCACTTTCACACAATCCAACAGAATATTGGTGGATGAGACTTACATGTTTTGCTTTGAAAGGAGAGACAGAAAGGTAAGAATCATTTATAATTTTCAGACAGTTATCGCTTGAAGCAAAGAAAAGAAAAAAATAGATAAGAAAAACTAAATTAATGAATAGTGCAGAATGAGGTCGGGTCACGATCAGAGATACAGGAACACATATTTAAAGCATCCTTAACCTGCTCTCAGCAGTACAAAGATTGTCATTCCTTGAGTCAGACTCACACATGCTGTGGGCATAAGTTGTACTTAATTGTTATAGACGTATAAAACCCAAGCCCCTAGCATGACTTGGCCTGAAATTTAATTTGACACATTATGCTTGCTTTCATGAGACCTTGACATTGGGTATCTTCTCATTAAGCCTTTGAGTAGGTGAGCCTACAGTATTCATTAGATTAGGCACTGGTAACTACTGAATGGAAGAGCCTCGGATCAGAGATGCAGCAAAGATAAAGAGACAGATAAAGACACAAGTACTCACAGCATTCCAAGAACTGCTTTAGCCTCTCAAACACAGCGTTCAGGAAACCCTGAAAGGGAAGAGATGAAGAGAGGGCGAGATAAAGTTTAATGTCTTTGACATTTCAGCAGTTGAATCACTTGTGATTGCATCACCAGTACTGCTCAGAAGCCGGGGGAATAACAAATAATAATAATAAAAAGGGAATAACTTTAGTGTGTGTTGCATGTGTATCAATGCAAAGGCAAACTCGCCTCTGTACTCAGAAGTATAAATAAAAGTGCCGGCTTCACATTATGAAAGAAAATCTATTTCTGGGGCCTGGTGCAGATGTGGCTTAAAATAGGAAATTAGATGATAGATGGGGATACAATCGGTTTAGTTTTGCCGCAATGTTCAGCCATGAGATCAACAGCACTTTCTTTAATCACACACCCAGCAAGCAAAGCCTTCAAGTATCGCTCCAAACAGAATTCAGTGAAAAAACAGGGGTCACAGAGAAGGCTGGGAGATGTTGAAAAACAACACTCACGACAGGCAACTGTTAAGCTAATGGTGGGATTAGTAAAATAGGGGGAGGCAAGATGGGTGTAAAAATAGAGGGATAACAAAAACTAAAATAGAACATGGAGGAAATGCTTAAGCAGAAAGGAGTGCTAAGAGAAGTTTTCAGCTGAATAAAAAAAGGTTTGACAACTACAGAGTTAGAGAAATGAGGCTCCCGGCAGTTCTGGGGGGAAATAAGAAGCTAAAGTTAAAGGAAATGAATGGCAGCTAAATGGATTGCGCTGTTAAGAATTGACAAATTGAGACAGACAAGAGTTCGGTGGCCATCGAACGGGCATGTCAGCAGTAATTAAAAGTTAAAAAGTAGTTTGGTACAGAGAGAAGAGTGTCGACTAAACCACCGAGTTCAGTTAAGAAATAATTAAAACAGTGGTTAACAATTTAAGATTTAAGTTGGTGTTTGGTTTTTTTTGCGCCGTGTGGTCAAGTTTGAGTGCACTGACTTGCTCCAGGTTTAGAATGATGCAAAATACAGTTTATTGCTCAACTGAATCATATAATCTGTATTTTGCATTAAAAATGACAAAAAGATGCTCGTTATCTACTGGATGTTGCAAACCCACATACTGAGAAGCAGACCGATATATATCTACAGAACAATCTGTTTGTTTCTGATCGATTGAGATCTATTCTACCCCCCCTGTAGTGCCTGTTTGACAATCAAGCCAGCAAGATTACCAGTCATTCAACTGAAAAATGCATTTTAAAATTGATCACTGTGGCAGACTGTGTGAGAAATTACAATGCTCCTCATTCTCAGTGGCAGTGTGTTCCAACTCCCCGCTGTTCACTGCAATGCGCTGATTAGAAACTATAAACAGTGTGAAAACAGTGGCTTTAAGGGTCAATAACTTTGTATTTGTGCTCCAAATAACAAAACAAGCATTTTAATTAGCCTAAGACAATTCTCAAGTTGTATTCAATTCAGAAGAGCGGCAAATTTGACAAATGAAGAGCAAACTACAATATGTTGACTTGTTGACGTTTAGGGCATAATCCAGCCTAAAAGCAACACAGTTGCTGCTGCCTGCGGTACTTAAAGCTTAGAATTGTGTTTTGTTTATTTAGTTTTTATTTGCTCACAAGTTTGTTTGACACCAGAGTTGCAGGAGAAAGAAAAAGGCTGGAACTGATATTTAACCTGTCTCCTGTGCTTTGATTGGTCAGTAGGATGTGTTTTTTTTGTGTTGACCTCTTTTGTTTTGTTTCGCAGGACAAGTTACCCACCGTCATGGGACTAAAAACCCAGAGTTAACCCTGACATGACCAAATCCTTCCCAGAGTACAGTCCCTATTTCTAGTGATATTTGTAAAGATGATAGAAGTAACCTGTGAGAGGAGGTAAAGTGTTATGATTGATTGCACTGGTTGCCATTTCCAAATAATATGAAAACAAATTTCAATGGATAAATGTGCCTCCATAAATAACTAACTTCCAAAATGGGTCAATAACTTTGTATTTGTGCTCCCCACATGCCATCTGTGTTCAGGGGCTGAAGATTGATTTTGAAAGTCAAAGTACACAAAAACAACCAATTGGGTTGCTAGACAAAGCACACGCATATTCACAGCCGATTGCACATCATGCAGATATGTGTCTGGCTTATTATTAAGATTCACCGTTACAGTCCGACGTGCTGGGGACAGCCGGCTGAACCACACGGCATGACTTTGTTTATCAAAATACTCTTACAGATGGGATCCTTTGTTTCTCTGCAGGAGGCTAAATACTTCTCCAAGAGGGAACCTGCATGTCCTTTCCCTAGTCAGAATAACCTTGAATTCAGATTTTAAAACTAACAATGTATTATAATGTAGCAGTTTTCTCTGCATCAATTCCCACGACAGGGCGGAGGGAAGGAAGGAAGAGAAAATTGAGAGTTGATATCTCAACAACTTGATTACATCATCAATAAGTCGGATAAAAAGAGCACGTTTAAACCATCACATGAACATACACACATCCAAGCGAAGCGACAATAAGCAAAACAACCATCACGCAACCTTCAGCCTGTAGGCTAAAAGTTGTCTCATTAGTAAAATAATAGAGCGTGTAAACAAAACTACTGCGGTCATAACATTTATTTTCCATCTCCTAGTTGACAGGAAAGAACGAAAAAAACAAATGAACCAATGAAAGAAAATATATGAAGAGAAACAAAGACAGAGACAAAGAGAGCGCAGTAGCAAATAACTGCTCTAATGAATGTATATATGGTATTTCAAGGAGATATAAAGCCAAACAAATAGTTTTAAAGTTTTAAATATCAATTATTGTGTTTAATACTTTCTAAATCCATCATACAGGCATCACTTGATCATGGATTTATTCAAAAAGATTTGATGTTTTGGTCACAAGATGCTTCTGAAGACATATTTAAGAGGATATCTTGAAAAAGGTCCCTGTGATTGAAATGTAAACTATTTATCAATAAATCGATGCATTTCTTTCAAATTGGACTCTTGGGGAAATGATTCTCTGCACCACACAGAAAACCAAATAAGTGGTGTGCATGTGGCCTTGTTCTCTTTTGATCAATCCAGGTAAATATATACTTTGTTGGTTTTTGTTTGTGAGCTTCCTTTAAATCAAGATGACTTTTTTATATGTTTAGCACCACTATTCATGCGTCTTGAACTTAAGTTGTCTTTTACCATCATTTCTTTGTTCATTGGTTTTAGCCTCATTGCCAGCATTTTATCGGCCTTATTACCGGACTATTTTTGTTTTATTTGACAAATGCTGTTTCTTCATGTTCTTGCAAGTGCGCTCTGCAAAGTCACAGAGGCCTGTGATGTGTCACACTCATGTCTCTTTTTAATATTTGTAGACTATTTTCAGCTTTTTCATTAATTCTTCAGAAGAAGTCTTCAGAGTTGACTTCATCTTTCAATCCTCTCCATCCTTTTATCAGTTGAGTAGCCAATTATCCATGGCTTTAAATGCTTCCCATACTATCTAAATGTTTGATACTGACTGTATTAAGAGTGAAATTATGGATTTGTTTACATAAATGAGGAGGAAAACATGCATAAATTACAGTGGTATTACAAAGTGCACTGTAGAAACAACTTGAGATGAGTGTCCCTAAAAGCCATCCAGGTTAAAAGCTTCAGTCCTGGTAAATAATGTAATCCTAAATGCCTCCGAGCATTTATTTTCCTTTGTAATACAAAAATAAGAAAACAAACTCTCCCTTTCTTATATACTTTGTTACCTAAAACCTTATTTATCTGAAACATTTAATGCTATGCTTTCCACAAACCTTGATTGGCCAAACAGGAAGTAGTCAGAATCTGCAACTGGGGCATTTTGTTTAAATGATTCCATTAGCTCTAAGCCATGGGGGAACCAAAACCAGACACATGCTTCATGTTTTTCTTAACCAGAGAGATTTAGTCTAAATTGAATTAACAGTTTCATGGTGTTGGACTGGAGCACAGAGTGGGAGAAGAGCTCTATTTGAAGCAAGACAAAACACTTTCAATCTTCCAGACCGTTCACATATTGCACACTATGATTGGAGTCATTTTCAACTCAAAACACCCACAGCAAAAATGTCAGCTTTCCAAAAACTATGAGAGGTTCTTAACAGCCACAGCTGAACTTAAGGCTTACCATCACTTCCATATTCTGTTGTGGCTCTTGAAATCCAAAAACTGTCAGCTTGCGTAGCACTGAGGGGGGAGGCAGATACAAAAACAATCAGTATGCAGGATGTCACTAATCGCAAATTAAACACCACTTAAATTTAGTTTCACAAAGTACTTGCCCATATGAATAATTCCAGAAGTTCACAAAATGCCATCCTAATTAAGATTTCTTAATAGTTTAAATCATGTGATCAATGCAAAAGGATGGGCAGTCAGTTGTTGAGGCCATGATTTCCTTACCAGTTTGTATTTATAAACTAGAAAATGTGTGTGACTGAACTTGTACAGCTCTTCTCCCCTCTAGCTGTGATGTCACTCTAAGTCTTAACGAGCTCTCCCATACACACCCATTATAAAATGTGAAACAGTGTGAAGTTTTCACAAAACGTAAGCTGCGACTACCTGAGAACCGTACTAGATATCAAAAAATATCAAATTAGTCTAATAAAGTCCATAGTCTCGAGAACCGTTTGAACTTGTAAATTTTGTTCTACATTATAGTATGCAGAATCTGTATGGGGTCAAAGTGGGGTGTTTTTCTAGCTCTGTTCAAGGATTTAAGGATTTCCCATTCATTCCTATGGGGCAAATGATCGCAGTTTTTTTGCAATTTGCATGAAAACGGCTAGGCGAATCTCTTATAAAAACATAGCAACCCGTCATTCCGCACATTTTGATGTGTTTTTTGTGTGTTTCGTGTCAACGCTGCCGGAAGAGTAGCATGACAACATTTGTGGCGGAAGAAGGAGAATAAGATGGGATAAGTATGTTGAATACTAGACTGTGTGTGGCTTTGCCAGTCACACCGAATCAGCTCTGTGAATTAGAATGCAGGTGTGTCGTGTTTATGGGCATGATTGCAAATGTTACCTTTTAGAGAGAGCAGCGTTCTCTCCAGTGAGCCGAGGGCTGCCGCCTCATCTCTGGCATAGATCTGCTGGAAGAAGGTGTCGGTGTGGTGGCTCCACAGAGAGCAAGCAAAACTGTAGATGCCCGACGCCAGCTGCCAACATACACATAAAGAGCACAGTCAATCACACATGAAAATATTCTGGATCAGTGATCACATTTAACAGGCATTCGAGGTCATTCTGGTGAGAACATGAGTCGCATACGATTTTTCACACTAGATTTACATGTGTGCAAACCATCCCTTTCACATCAGAGACTCGCTCATTTCCCGTGATGCAGATGCAAATACAAAAGCACTTCCACATAATACACTCATATAGAGCAAAACAAAAGCAGGGCAAAGAGGCACGTCTGAGTCACAGGTCTTATTTGGCTCCAAATCAACTTCTCATTATAGTCACTGCCATAACACTGGGCCCAAACCAATTACATTTTCTTCCATGAATGCATTCTCCTGTAGAGGCAAAACAGGATCATCAAAAAGGTAGATGAAAGTACGCTCAGTCCCATTAACTGTGTAGTCTGGCCCAGTAGCTCAGACAATATAATAAATCTGCCATGGCACAATAATGAGTTTTGGATTATGCTCTAGTGGTTGGTGTTTTCATAAAACAAAATGAAGAGAAAATAGGTACACAGTACATCTCAGCAACTATTCACAACACAGCGTCACCATGTTAAAGTTTTTCAGTGTGTTAAAGCAGATAAGAATGTCAGATAAACTTAGATTTAGATGTGATGTTTAAAGAGATTTGCTACTACTTGATAGAGGACAAACTCACTGAAACTTAGTCTGAGAACTCATTGACAGTGTAGCTGTGTTGGGGGTACCAGTGGGGAAAATCTGACAATCTGTGTTACTTTAGATTGGTGTCATGTGCCTACTTAATGATAAATCTCTACTTTGACAGCACAGCATATGCTTTGATAGAGTCTCTACAGAAAACTGCAAGGCGGGCATGATTTATTTGCAACATAGCACCTTGCATTAAACAGATAACAGACGAATCTACGACTGGCTGCTCACCAGGATGTACCTACAAATGATACATGAGTGGTTTCCCGAATGCCATTTGGCTTTCTATGGCACGTTTAAAATAATCTGTCTATAGGCGTCCTATTGTGGAGCTTCGAGTGTTGTCATCGCCCTTCTGTTTCCGCAACAGAAAAACACGTTAGGCCATAAAGTGATGTTTTTTATATGTTAGTGTACCGAATTAACAATTCAAATGCATTTGGTGAAAAATATTATTTTTTATTTTTAAACTGCAAAAGGTACTCTTAGTCATAGAGGTTCTGTATAATCTTGAAGCCTGACATCAAACTCATTTCTGCATTCTCCCCCCTTATGCTATTTTCACATCAAGCAGATATTGTCTGTTTTTCAGACTTCACGTATATAGCCTGAAGGCGTTACTACAATGCAAAAAGTGCCACCAAAATGTAACGGTGAAATGTGGGTGTTTTACAATCATCCAACCAGCATATTTAATAATGCCGGCACCAACAGCAGTTTCTTTAAAATATCTTCTCAAACTATTTCTTCTTTAGATAACCAAAAATATGTCAATCAAGATTGAAGTGTTATATAATGAAGTTGGCCCCAAAGAGAAAAGCACTCTGTTACAGTATTTACCTAGCTGCTGGTGCTTGGAAAACAATCTGACCTCCAGTTAATGAGTTTCATGAATTTTTACCAAATTATTCAAGAGAGAATTCCAATCCATATAGGAATATTTTTTTTTTTTAAATCTCTGGAAAACACTGCAGTTGGAAAACCTTTGTTTATCCTTCTGCTGCATTTCTCTGCTCCCTTAAACAACTGCAGACAGAGACACCGGAAAGGCACATTCCTATAAAACACACTATTTCCACCATCTGCAGGCTGATTCCCTTTTCCAGGAGGAAGACCTTGTTAACGCAAGCCATCTAAGAAAAGTGCAGTTTTTATTTGACAGTCTGTTTTTGAACACCTGTCCAGTGGGATGATTTCCCCTCTTTTGCTACTAATAGGAACAAAAACAGTGACAGCACATGTAAGCTATACGGTTGTCTCTGTGTTAATCAAGTCAATAAAGTAACCAAAATGTCGTAGTTTCAGTATCTTAGTGTACCTTCATTTCCTCCTTCTCCTTGCATACAGCCGCCTCCATTTTCTTCATAACACCATCACTTATTCTTATGTTATCTCTCCTCCTGTCACCAGCCATCCTTGGTAACCTCAATCCATATTTCTCCTGCACACCCACACCCTGCTTCTTAATCACCCCCTTTCCTCTTTTTCTCCCACTATCCATTAAGCTCTAGGCCAGGCAAATGAGTTGATTTCACAGCATTAGCCTCAGCGAGTGGGCCAGTAAAACCATGAGCTAGTTGATATACTGCCATCAGTGCAACATCTCCCATGATGCAGTCAACATGGTCTACAGACTGTTTTTAGATGACTAGAGAGACGTGTGCACACTCATCAAGACACGCTTAAACCCCCACACACACGCTAAAATACTCATGTACACATCTTGTATCCTGTCCGTGCTAAATAAAGTGACATCAAATTAAAATTAGGGATGCACGATATTGGTTTTTTGAAACTGATAACTTCCTGCTTCTCAAGACCGATACCGATAACCGATAATAATATAATATATATATATATTAAATGTACCTGTAGTTTTTGCACACCTGGTGGTAAAAAAAAGACTAGTAGTGAGCAAATGACATGAGCATTACTACTATGAACAAAACTAACCCTGGGGTCGTCTCTTGCAAACTTCTTGCCTTTTTCAAAAGCCTCGTCGATAGGTAAAAGCCCCGGTGCCTTTGCAGCTGGCTTTGGATTCGCCGCTAGTTTAGCAGCGCAGGCGTCTTCGTCTATCGTGCACCACTAATTAAAATGGGTAAAAGAGCATGCCGATGTGTATAAATGGCTGATGTACCATTCATCACTCCAATCACTTTGTTCTTTAAAAAAGCAAACAAGTTGACAATAAAACTAAAGATTCCCTTGTTTCAAAGCTTCACGGTTTTATTTTCAGCCCAGGACTGAACAATAAGGTATAATATTTGAGATGGAGAACAGAGCATGACCACAGACAGGCCAGAATGCCTTGACTAAATGTATTGCACATTTATCTTAAAAATAAATAATCAGCAGCTAATGTACTGTCACATTGCAGAAGAAGAGGACACAACAAAATGACGTCATCGAAAGGGCGTCATTTGGACCTCAAAATGTGAAAACGTGATTAAAATATACATAACAATCAATATGAAAAATGATGACAGCTACTGAAACTGAGGTCATTTACATTTTTAAATCAGACATCAGATTAAAAACGTAAACATAGACTAAGAGGTGAAGTGCACCATATCCATGAAAATGAACAGAGGTGGATTGTCTTTCGTCTCATCGCCTCTTCACAATGGTTGGCATGCTGTGCACACACACATTGGCCACCAAGTCGGTTATGTTTTGTGGGGAGAGAGCATTCCACGGTCCATTTAGCAACAAAGTATTCAGTGCATCATTTAAAAACTGCACTGTTAAATGAGACTCAGACTGCCTTTGTTTCTCGTATTGCCTAAGGGCAAACATTTTGGCACAGAGGATGCATCAGCACAACTATGTGGTCTCTGTCCCTGCCTCTGAAGCCCATTGGTCTGACTCCGTGACTTTTATTTTCTTAATGTCTGTCTCAGTCTTTTCCCTGTTGGTCTTTTTGATATCCCCAAACCATTTCTCTTCATGACCAACTGCTGAAGTCTTCTGTTCTTTGAAACCATAGATGGCAAAAAGTGAGCCTTTGCTGATTCACGACCTCTCTGAAAGTTACGTTAAGTCACACAAACTACCGTATCTATTACACAATCTCTCTTACACACACACAACACAGACACATTTGTTCCCAAACATGTCAATCTCGCTCCAATCATGCATGAAAACAGACACACAGGTATGCACAGGGAATCTGGCCATACATCTCAGATCTGACATGTATCATATAGCAGCTGAACAGCATCTCCTAGAGGACATTTCTGAAACTGAAAACCTGCAACTGTCAAGATTATTTTATACCGAAAAGGTTTTAGGGGAAAAACAGCTAGGAAAAAAAATAACATGACAAAGTCGGAGGGCAGAACATGAGGAAGAAAAAGAAAGAGAGGGGAAAAGCAGCAAAGTTCAGTAGACAGAGTTCATGTTTTATTTTCTCTACTTATTGACCTAAAGTCACCTTGTCTTCAGGTGTGCAAAGCTACTGCATCAAGGGTAGTGACAATAAAAGCCATAGAGGAATGGTTAATGACCACAAATGACAAGAAATTTGATTCAGGTATTAGGTGGAGAAGGTGTTGAGAATAGACTTACATCCTGGAAAAGCCGCCGGTCCTGTGCCAGACGTTTGGACGCGAGGGTTTTGGTGACATGATAGAAGGTTAGCAGCGCTCTGTGCTGCTGCAGGCCGTCCTGACCCTTTATAGACTCCAGCAGAATGGGGATGAGCTCTGGCCATTGCCTGGGGCAGTCCAGACGGGCCACCTTGGCTATCAGCACTGCAATCTGAGTCGCTATCTGTTGGAAAAACAGAGCGAGAGAGAGAGACAAATGACCAAAGGCAAAGCATAAACACAGCAGAAGGTGGTTTTAAATGAGTAGTTTGGACAAGGAAGACACTTTCAATTGATATAGTATCATATTTATACAGCGTAGTGTGCATCCTATCCTGTAATCATCCCCTGTTAATGATGGAATCAGTCACACAGAATATGTTGTTTTTAAAGTGCTTTAGAAGAGTTAGATGTTTATAGCGTTTACTGATAGAAATGTTTGAATTGAGTATTTGAAAACCACCTTTAATAACCTATTTTATTATGTTTTTGTTTTATGTTTTATTGTTGACAAGAATAGTGGCATAAAATCCAGTAAAATCAGCAGGCAGTTTATTTGTCTCAACATATTGAATATGTGGTGCTGGATGGTAACAACCTATAGCCAATCATTTGCCCTGTTTTAAGAAACACCGTTTAAACTAATGTAGCCTAACGTAGCACCCCTGCAATGATCATGCCTTTATAATGGGGCTTGATTTTGAAACGTGTTGTGATTTACAGATAAGCTTCTCTAATATCTTGTCCAACCAATTTATATCAGTATGGGGGGACATAAAGATGATGGCCCTGACACCCTAAAAATCAGTTAGCTTGGAAATTATATTGATAAAGGGATTGTTTTATAAGAGTACTTTGAAATCTATTATATATTCAACTTTACTTTAATTGTTTTTGCAGATGCAGTTTCTCTTTTATTCTCAAATAATTTATGTAGCACCGATGGCATTGTATTCACTTTTTATCCGCTCATTCGACCCCCATTATCATTAACAGCACAACCCACAATCGGTAACAAGACAAAATAATGAGAATGAATTGCATTGTCTATAAAAAGCATGCTTCAATGCTTCAAACTCCTTAGCAATCTCATTAAAAGGAATGATAAATAATCTATATGCATGCACATTTAATTGTAATTGTCAATAAATCATCACGTTTGAAAGAGCTGGGTAAGTTCAAAACATTAGCCTGTATTATGGAACTTATAAATATAAACTTTCCACACGACAGTGAAACACCCACACTCGCATATATCACCCTGATTGGTTGGAGGAGAGGCTGTAGCAGCTGAGACTTAAGCACCTTCTTTGCTTGCGATATGGAGCCTATCAATCGTGATGTTGGAAGCTATCCCTCAGGGATACACAAGCTATAGGAACCAGGATGAATGGCCGACATTCAGGGCTGCCTCTCATGTCCTCTCGGACTGATGTATTACACACTGCTTGATTCTGAATTATTCGTTTGCTGCGCCATTGCACTGAGAACAGTTGAAACAATGGCCAAACAACCAACTTTATGTCTACATATGCTCAATCATAGTATAGTATTCGTTTATTAGTCCCCAAGGGGAAAATGGGTTGCAGCACATCACAGAGGCATTTAAAAAGTTAAGACAATACATCACTGACAACAACATAGACACAGATAAAAACAGACATAAGAAAACCAGATATCGGCAGACATGACAAGGGGCCTATAGGCCCTCATTTGCGAAATAGGGGGGACAGGGCCAGACCAGCTGGGTAAACAGTGCGTCCTAGCCATCATTTATTCAGGAGTTTGATGGCTTGTGGGGCGAAAGACAGCCTAGATCTGTTCTTTTTTAAATAAGGGGCACGATATCTCCGCCCGGATGGCAACAATTCAAAGTAAGAGGCAAGCGGGTGCCTCAGGTCACTCACAATATTGTGTGCCAGTTTTAAAACTCTGTCCTTATATAAGCATTCTATATTAGCAAATGAGATTCCTGTCAATTTACTGGACAATGTTATGGCCCTCCTGACTGACTTTTTCTGTGCCTCAGTTGCGTTGCCGAACCAGCATATAATGCCGAAGGAGAGCACACTTTCGATAAAAGCATGATAAAACATCTTCACCATTCTGTTGCCGACATTAAAAGACAATAATTTACGTAAAAAAAACATTCTTTGTTGAGACTTAGCAATCAGTGTCTTTATCCATCTATTCGTACATTATTCTTTATTATATTGATATAACTTGTGTTTTTTGCATAAGCCAATTTAGATCATTTGCATATATGCATTTATAATAATTTCGAACAGATGTCCAATGAGATTTGTCAATAAAGATTAATAAGAGAAATGGAATAGGTTAGTGGCTGCTTCAATCATGTTATTCAAGGCATGCACATTGTTTTATTGTGGCAAAAACTCTCCATCATCACAGAAACGGCCACGCTGTCACATGGAACCTAAGAATGGCATTCTGAGGGCAATTCTGATTGAGTTAGTGCAACATCTGCATTAAAGCCATCGTAACATTTGTCGATGTAAATTGGGTGGGGTGAGAACATATTTCACTGCCCAGACACCGTACCATGGCACACCGCCATTAAAGAGCAGTTGGGATTGTAAGGAGGGTGATGTGTGACGATGCTATAATGTATTCCAAAACGGTACAAAGGCTTTAGGTAATAGACTACATACACCCATTTTAGAGGTTGATCATGGTTCTTCTGGACGCAGTTTACAATGGCGTGTGTTGGATAAAAAACAGTTTTTTCCCTAATGAAAAGTCTTACTTTTTAACATTTTAATTAAGTAAAGACAAAAATAAGAAATGCAAAAAATAAATTCCCTGTTTTCCTCAGCTGCCTGTGTTGCATTCTGTTTGAGAGGTACAGCTGGTCTGATCGACTAAATCTAAATGCCATCAGCAAAATCATAATAGTCAGAAGGTGGTTGAAATACCAATGTATTGCATAAGCAGATGTGGCACCAACAAAATAAGCATACTACAGTTTTGGAATCACTGATGAAGTAAAACACAGAAAATAAAAAGGGGGATTGGACTCAAAAGGTTGTATGAACCATTACTTTGTAAATTGTTTTTTTTTTTAATAGTTAATGTTGCTTTAAATCAGAATAAATCAAACAAAATTCCACCAACCTGATTGACAGGCTCATTGAAGTTTGTGATGAGGCCAGCACGCAATGACGTCTTCTCCTCTTCTGATAATGCACTGTAAACAATCCAGAAAGAATGAGGGAGAGTATTATTTGTATTAGTTGGGATAACACTCTCTGTTACCACCTCATTATCAGTGATATACCATTATAACAGTCATGCTACAGTTGGGTCAAGTTTACTAAATGGATTCAAGATTTTATTTCATAAGGATGCTAGAAAACATAAGCAAGAACCACGTTTTGAAACCTTCCACAGCACGGTGAGAGTGCTAACTGCTGAGTCACAACTTCACTGATAATAGGGTGCCAGTCGCCGAATGCAGCTCGAACCCCAGAGAGATCAAAGAGACTACTTTGAATTTCATCTCAAATTCTGGACACGCAAACCTCATACCTTAAGATGGGGAAGATATGATTATGACATCCATCTGCCAAGCTGTTATGGGATCAATTATATCCCTTCATAAAACCTGACAGTGCAGGACCTGCCAGCTGCCTGATTTAATCAGAACGCTTTGAATAAACCCCTGCTGTCCTCAAAATCCTATTGCCAAGTCTGCATCATGAGCCTGAGGTTTTGCAAACGGAGTAGAGGGGGATTGACAATCTGTAAAATAAAACGTTCTCCATAATTGAGTCTGTTCTGCCTCCGACGTCAAATGCTGCTGAAGCTAGAAGGAGTGGGAGAGTGTTTGATATGAGAAAGAGTGAGGAATGAAATGCGCTGTGACCTCAGGCAGGAGAGAGGACATCTGGGTGGAAGAAGACGCATTACTATGGGGGAGCGTGGGAATTAGTAAAAACAGACATATATATTTTGGGAATTTGGAGAGGGAGGCCAGCTTAAGAGAAATATAGGATGAGAAATTAAATATATGTTAACATAAACTAGGGTGTGCCTGTTTTGTCAGTTATAAACTACAACTTGTGTTACTCTTTGGTGTGGTTATTTTTAATACTACAATATCAAATACAAATCTAGGCAAAACATAGCAGCTTCTTCTTTTTCATTAAGGGAACGATGCCTCACATTATCCAGGGATGTTGTATTGATGAAATTACTCGTTCAATTGTACCTGGACTAGGAATGTTTTAAGACACCATAGCACATTGTCCAGATTCTTGCAGAAAGGGGTTTTACACTATTTCAGCATGTTTGATTCATTGTGGTGTAGGTAATGGTATTGTGTAGGTATTTTAAAACCGTACAATACATTATTGTATGTCACAGTGTAAGCTTCGTGTAGAAACACCACATGGTCTTACATTGTATCCATCTGCTTGATGAATGGCAATGGGACAAAGGCAATGATCACCAAAATAACCCCTGAACAAAAGGCCTTGCACAGCACTTCAGCAATTCAGTTTAAAGAATTACTAAAAGAAGGGAAAAAACTTCTGTAAGAGGAGAAAACTTTAGAAACCACGAAAAGAATAGCAATAACGTTAAGGTGGTCAAAGAGTGGCCATCGTGCTGAGGCAGAGCTGATTACCTCTGTCCAACTGCTGAATTTAAGAGCAAATGTAACAAAGCCAGACAGTCAGGTCCCAAAGGCAGGCGATAGACGATCTTCCACCAGACAAAATACAAAAGAGATATGAATAATCAGGATGAAAGGTAAAAAAAATAATGAGAATAAAGCTGTGAAAAGTGAAGGAGGCAGAACTGCAGACGTAAGCTATATTGATCGAATCAGAGAGTGAAGAAAAACCTGAAATAAATGCAACTACAAATCTGTGACAAAAAAAGATCTGAGGAAAATGACAAAGCTTCAAAAACAGGCAGAGAGATTAAGACTGGTGAAAAGAGGCAGTGAGATTGAATGAGGAAGGGGAGAATAAAGAGGAGCAGTGGAAGAGAGAAGAAGAGAGAAGAGAGAAGAAGAAGAAGAAGAAGAAGCCTCTGATGGAGAGGAAGAGAGTAAGGCTGACAGTAATATGGCAACATGAGGGACAAGCAGGCACTTACTGAGGCGCTACTCTCCTCCAATATCTGTCGATGCCATTTTTGAAGTACAGCACAGCGAGCCACCTGACGTTCACATCCAGCATGTGGTTGTTGAAGATATTCTATGGAGAAAAGATAAATACACACATGCTTTTCTTAACTCAAATGGGTAATACCAGCCAAGGACAGACTCCGTATAATACTGTGTGACAGCTCAGTCTATGCTAGACAAAACAATGTCTTGACACGATTTTTGCATGATGTATTTAGGGATAAACATATAGAAAATAATACATGTTACAATGAATGGAGTTGGGCTCTATGCTCAGCTGGGCAGAACTGGGCCAATTCCTCTACTGAATGAACAGAGATAAAAACTGAAATCCATCTTCTCATTTACACCTGGCTGAGACAGTTAAACACATTTCCTAAAACATGTGTTTTTAATATTCCTTTAAGGATCAACATAAGCTGTGTGATTAATATACAACAAATGTTATGTGCTGTTTAGGGCAGGGAAAAATTATCAATTATTATATTTCTCTGACTTTAACATACACTGAACAAAAATATAAACGCAACACTTTTGTTTTTGCTCCCATTTTTCATGAGATGAACTCAAAGATCTAAAACATGTTCTATATACACAAAATAACCATTTATATCAAATATTGTTCACAAATCTGAAAAAATCTGTGATAGTGAGCACTTCTCCTTTGCCGAGATAATCCATCCCACCTCACAGGTGTGGCATATCAAGATGCTGATTAGACAGCATGATTATTGCACAGGTGTGCCTTAGGCTGGCCACAATAAAAGGCCACTCTGAAACGTGCAGTTTTGCTTTATTGGGGGGGTCTGGGGGGGGTCCGAAAACCAGTCAGTATCTGGTGTGAGGGGTAGGATTAGGGTTAGGGGTAGGGTTAGGGTAATGTTGTGAATCGAGTGGCCTGTGTTCGTCGTCCATTACATACGCCTGCCCATACCATAACCCCACCACCACCATGGGCCACTCGATTCACAACATTACCCTAACCCTACCTCTAACCCTAATCCTACCCCTCACACCAGATACTGACTGGTTTTCGGACCCCCCCAGACCCCCCCAATAAAGCAAAACTGCACGTTTCAGAGTGGCCTTTTATTGTGGCCAGCCTAAGGCACACCTGTGCAATAATCATGCTGTCTAATCAGCATCTTGATATGCCACACCTGTGAGGTGGGATGGATTATCTCGGCAAAGGAGAAGTGCTCACTATCACAGATTTTTTCAGATTTGTGAACAATATTTGAGAGAAATGGTCATTTTGTGTATATAGAAAATGTTTTAGATCTTTGACTTCATCTCATGAAAAATGGGAGCAAAAACAAAAGTGTTGCGTTTATATTTTTGTTCAGTGTACTTCTTAAACAGTGTAAAATACAACCAGTGTTTAAAACATCTTTGAATTAATACATTTAAATAAAACGATTCAATGGATATTTTAGTATTAGTACTAGAGCTGTCAGTCGATTAAAATATTTAATCGCATGATTGTCCATAGTTAATCGCACATTTTTTATCTCTTCTAAATGTACCTTAGAAGAATATCATTACAAATATTCAACCTGGAACCTCTCTCATACAATACAGTGTGTGTGTGTGTGTGTGTGTGTGTGTGTGTGTGTGTGTGTGCTGACTTTTCGTACACTGTCTGCATAAAGTCAAGTGCTCCGCGCAGTTGTCGGCGAAATGTCGCTCCTCTGTTTTCATTTAAACAGCTCCTTATATCCGTTAGCGCAGCTAGCTAGCACCAGATGCTAACAACAACAATACACCTAAGGTCTCTCTCTCGCTCGCGCCACATATACACACACCCTCCCGGTCCTCCCGATGGCCAGTCAGGGCCTGCCGGTGAGCGTGGAAGTGTGGTCTGCCGCAAGCGGACGGCAGGAGCGGGGCTGTCAGCATCAGCTTGTAGATGGTATTTTAAACTCGATGCGCTCTGAAACTACGGGGCGGCCGAGGACAAAAAATACACATGCGTTAATCGCATTAAAATAATTAGTGGCGTTAATTTTTTTTTGTGTTAACTTGACATCCCTAATTAGTACACAAATAAATTCTTAGCTGCCTGCCCTACAATACCTTCTTATTGCGTGTTCTCCAACCTCTCACTATCTTGTGTTTCTGTGAGTTATTGTGCAGATTGGAAAAACTCTCTTATGATTGTTTGACTTAAAGGTTGGGTAGGTAATTTTGGAGAAACCGGCTCGAGTGCGCTAGAATTTGAAAATACACAACCGGAAAAAAATCTGCCACTTCCTTACAGAGCCCCTCCTCCAACACACACGAACGCGCACATGACCAATGAGGGCACGAGATAAGTTTGTGCACAGATGGAAGGCTGACAGGCAGGTAGGCCATCCAGTTATTTTAGCCGGCTAAAATGATTGGTCGTGCTTTTTACAGTGCTACGGCTTCCACAGATGACATTTTGTTATGGATTTTTTGTCAAAGCACTTAAGATATTCATTGCTATCGGGATGTTAAGAGCATTCCATGGAATATGACAAAAAGTGTATCTCGAGCCGGTTTCTCAAACTTACCTACCCCACCTTTAAGTTACTTAAAAAAACTAGTGCTACAGAAAAGAGCATAAACCCAACGTTGTCCTGATTTCATGTACCATACACCACTCATTAATTGTTTGTTAGTAGATGTATTCTACTCATTTGAGAGCACCCTCACCAGGAGGACAGAGTAGAAGCCTGGCTGCGTCTCCCACTGTCGGAGCTGCTCCTCCGCAGGCTTCAGTTCAGACGTGTCCTGACTGGTAGCTTGGGTTAAGGCCTGCAGCACCACTGAACTGGCACTGTCCATATCCATCGATGGATATATCTGCAAGGGAATATGAGAGGCGGGGGGAGGAGGAAAGAACAGACAAGAGAAGAGTTTCATTGTTTTTGTGTGAAGTTCATTCTGATTTGAGGAAGAACAACATTTTTTTTTTTTTTAAGTTTAACCGTAGTGATAAACAGCAGAAGAACATTTCAAATGAAAGGCAGTCAAAACTAATCTACAAAGATTGTCAGTCTTTTTGTCTGGTTTTATCTTCTCACTGTTATTATATATCAAGCAGTATTAAAATCACACATGAATCTTTGGAATAAAGAAAAGAACAGAAGTCGACATAAGGATAACAAATCCTTTATCATTGAGGTCCTAGCTGTAAAAAAAAAAATTGGATAACTGATGAACAAAAGAAAATCGATAATATTTTTTACAAAATACAGCTAACTTCTCTTCGTCAGCTTTCAGTGCATTCCCAATTGTTTCAGAGAGTATATCTGACAAGAGTGAGAACTTTTATAACTACAAAAGAAAAACATTATTTCTGTCTGTCAACTAATCATTAAAGGATATTGCAATCAGGAGCTGAGAAGTAATCCAGAGTCTAGCTATGTTAAAAACACAGTTCTCTTTTCAACAGCCATATCATCTAAATAAGCGACGGTCATCTGTGAGACCAGTAGAGGTAGTGTGGGACCGTCCGAGTGAGGTATCCTCAGTGAACTTTCATTAAGAGTGTGGCTAAATATAGAGCAAGGCTGCCATCTGCAGCACAGAAACAAATGTCCAGCACCATGATCTATTGGGAGCTTCCAGAAATCCATGTGAATTAGTTTAGTCACTCCACAGAAATACAGTAGCAGTCCTTTGGCCAAATATATGGCCTTCGAACAGGGACAGATTGTTTCAATAGGCAGTCTCTGAATTATTGATTCACAAACAAATCGTGTAGATAGACTGTAAAATTGTGTTCAGTTTATAAAGTGTGAATGAAGCAAGAGAAGTACCAGCCTCTGTCTCTGGTGATATCAGAAGAGATACAGATTCACCTGCCAAAGATCATGCAAACATTACATTAAATTCACATGTGTGCTAATATTTGTGGTGGGATAGGCTGTCCCGGTTATACATTCTGGCATGTAACCATCAAATCCTGGTTTCAGAAACCTGGACAAGTATGTATTCAAGTTTCTAGGAACCCAAATATCATATTAGTTATTACATTATTCCAAAGACGACACATAGAATAGCCTAAATGTGTGTGATATCATGGTTAAGGAGATACAGTTGTTTTTGGTTACTTTATGTTTTTGGTTTTTATTTATTTGATGTAGTCTGACATTATGTCAAACAATAATATCAGGCTATATTGGCTCAATTGTTTAGTGTTTCAAGGGAGCAAATAACAATCAAGGTCCCAAAGGCATCCAGGAATTGAGCAAACCGAAGCAAGTCAACTTTGAAAACACTAATAAAGAGTGTTTTCCAAATAAAGCACATTATGTCACACCTTTCATTTCCACTACATCCTGTGTTTTCATCAGGTCAGTAATGCGTGTACCCTGATCAAATATGTAAGAAATAGTGCCTGCTTTATACATTTGTTAAAGCAATATACAACCTGTTAAACATTTAAAGTTGGCATTCAACTATACAAGGTACAACTAACACTTTATTGCTGTTGCAATATTCTAGCTACATTTGTCTGAACTAACCTCTTAAGTCATCAATGTTTTGAGGCTGTTATCCAATATTATCTCAATATGGTGTTTTGCACATGCAATGCCCTCTAACACTAGCTAACCTAGTTGTCAGATGATGGCTGGGTGAAGAAGTAAGCTAGCGGCAGCAGAACTTCATCAGCTAGCTCATCGGGCTAAATGTTGATATCATTATCTACGAAGCGGCTAAGATTGATTTCACCAAAGCCAATTCATCCTCTGTCGGGCCATATTACAATATAAGCGCTAACGTGCAGCTATATGGGTCCACGGGTATATAGGCATACAAACGTTTAGAAAATGGTTTCCTCTGTATGACTGTAGTAAGTGTTTGCATGGATGTATTACGCATTTCAAATGACACAACCCCATATGAAAGGAAGCGTGTCTATAAAGTGTCATATTTGGGTTTTGAAGTGCAGAGAGAACCAAAACAAGCTCAGTGGTAGGCTGTCAAAAGAAACCAGCAACTGTTCCATTACATTTTCATTATTTTAGATACATTGTTGACTTCATTAGACCTGCTGTATTGCCCATGTTTCTTTACTGGCCCTCTCTGCGTGTCATCTACAATTGAAATTTTAAAAAAACCATGAAAGGTGCGACACTGAGGTTCCAAATGGTGCAAACACCAAAGCTAACTTTGCTAGCTGGCTTAACTTATTCAACAGGGAACCAAGGGCCCACAACGTTTGTGATGCTAAATAACGTCCTCAAACAAACGTCTCAAAATAGAAACATAAAACGACACTTACCTAAAAGAATGACTGCAGAAAACAGAATCGGTGCTGTTGTTGTGGCTGCTAAAGCTCTGCTAGTGTAATGGGAGATGGAAACACACGCTTGTAGGAATGGCGCGAGCAACACAGCAGGCGCGCACTGATGACGCGTTAGGTTTGGCAGGCGTGCTTCGTCATGAATGAATGGAGCCATATGCTGTATGTGTCAACTTTGTTTGCATCCAAAATGTATGATGTTCACATATGTTCTTGAATAAATAAAGGAAGAAGAAAAAACAATACAATACTCAAGAAGGGGTTTATTATGAACAATTATGAACAAGGGTTGTAGGCATATCCCTTGCTGTATGATCTTTGAAATCATATTCCCATTCTTTTTCAGGTGGATAGTTAGACATGTATAGCTACTTTAGCAACATAATTCATAGAAGGGAGGGTAAAAGGCAGGGTATCAACGTTGAAGGTATTACAAAATAGTCATCAAGTGTTTTTAAGTGATTAAAAGAAAGCAGGCAGGTGACCGTAGTGTGTGCTTCTTGTCAAATAGCCCAAAATCTGAAATTTGTATCATAGGGATTTTTTTTAACTATTAGTTTTATCGGCATCCTGCAATTCTCCATGCAACATTTCATCAGTTTTGAGGGAAATTTACATAGTATTTATGTGTGTGAGTTTAGAATTCTGTGGTGGGGGGGAGGAATGGGAGTGTCCTCCTGCTGATTTATTCTATTCATTCCGTCTTGCTTTATTTTAGGTGAATCACTCAGAGCAGACATCAACCTAGAGGCTCAAGCCAAAATTGTTTGTTGTGCAGGACAAGTATGGATTTAATGGAATTGTTTTTCATCACTCTTGGTGCTGCAGTAGTTGTCTTCTATGGAATAAAACTGCTGCTTTTCAGTAGGATGCTTTTCCCAAAAATATGGTTTCCACTATCACAGTCTTTTTTTACCTCTTTGGGAAAGTGGGCAGGTGAGCTGTTTGTATGTGCATGTTCTATAATTTATGTTAGACCATAAGTCATATAGTGGATAATAAATGCTAGGACATAAGTTGTCAGTGACCCTTTTTAAAGGTATTATGTGGGCCAAAGAGTGCCTTTATTTGAGATACAGAGGTGAAAGACAGGGGGAAGGACATTGCCTGGAAGCCACACTTTTAACTACTTACTTCGGTGATTAAGCTCAACATTTGTAATTGTGTCATTATTATGGTGTTATGAGTACATTGCTATGCGTGAAGGTTAAGTGTCCAAATAGGCCTGCATGCAAATTGAACTGTGGCTGTATAGCCGTAAAAGATAAGGAACAGTTTCCATTTTTCAGACTAGTGTATACCTTTCTCTGTTGCACAAGATTACACTTGTTTAATGCACGAGCAGAGACAAGTTCTGACTTTCCCTTCAACTGTTTTGTAATGTGATCATATTTATGGTGCAACTGCTTGCAGCTGCTAACAGAAACAAGATCAATGTTTTTCATCTACAAAACATGTTGCTGCTTGAGTGACACATTTGAAAGAACATTTTATTCTTGGCTTACTTGCCAAATGCTTACTGGCAATGTGGTTGTAGTTACATAATAGTGATTGTATATTTATTAACTGTGAATAAGAAAATAACAAACACACTACACAATTTGAACAACAGCATAAACTGCCTGACTACCCTGTATCATTTTTGTGATGGCAATGCATTAAGGGTAATATGACAGAAGGGATTTATTACGATAAGGAACATATTAGTACTTTTACCAGCTGTTGCAAGGAATCACACTTGTAGGATTCCTACTAACTTGAGGACAGTGTCAGTGCATTTTAATTCAACCAAAAACATTCCTCTGCAGGTCCCAGGGTAGTCTCATTGAATTACGAAGCTCTCTTTAGAATCTTCTGAAGAGGTAATTCAGTCTCCCACAGTGCTTCAAAAAGCTCAATAAAAACACAGGGAATATGGGCTGATCTTACTTTCTCAAGCCCACTTTCATTCCATTCCAGCGCAGAGGAATACAGACACCGGAACGGTATGTTCTAGGCTCTATACATGCTGCCTTCTTTATTCTTACTTGTCCTGACAATTTGAAATACATTTGCATAATTGTGGACATCCAGATTGTAGCCAGTGCCCATCTTTTAACCTGAGTGTTCAATCCAATGTTTATATTTGAAAAACCTCCACCAGACAGAAAGCAGAGTCACAACAGAGAGCCAACAAAGTGATGAATGAAACCTATCCTGATGAGAAACTCATATTCACGACACATATATGGTATTGCTTGTCCGTCCATGTGGTCGGACGTATGGGTAACAACTTTTCCACCTTTCCACACATGTTTACTCTGATGTTTATATTTATCCTGATTAGTGACTCAGTCTTTATTCAAGTTGATCATGTTTATCTACCATAGGTGCGTCCAAAAGGAAATGTCCTTGTTTTGTATTTGTTTTGTTGTCACTGGTGATCTCACTGTGAATCAGCATACAACATTGTAACTCTGGGAACAAGGAAACCCTTTTCTGGCACTGAGAAACTGTTTTCAATAGGGACTAGAATATGTATGTTATATCTGTGTGAAAAAAGATTATATTTTTTTAAAAGACGGGCTATTAAAACAGTCCAGTTTATTTTCACAGCACCTGAGATGCTGCACAGTAACACTTTTAACATGTTTTTAAGTAGTGGTATCAACAGTGGTTTGTGTGGTGAGAAGTGTTGTCATCCAACACTGTTGTAATTTTGTAAGGACTGTGCACACATTTTTAAAGAGCATTGAGTTTATATTTTGAACTCAAAACATTTGTTTTTTCCCACAATGATTTATTATTACATCACAGTCCTGCAAAACAGTCTTTACCGTTTTTGAATAAGTAATGATGCCATGCCCATTACTTCATGTCTGAAAAGAGTAAAAGAGCCAATGATCTTTGTAATCAGGGTCAGGAGGTGATGGGAAAGAAGAACTCAGAAACAAACAGTTCCTCTCTGTTCACCGCAAATATCTTATCAGAACTGAGGAACATGTTGTATTAGTACAACCTGTTAGAACAGGATGGGTTGGTAGTGTAAACAAACACAAATACAATCCTGGGATTTGTCTGCCAGCAGAGGAAGAGAGCCGGTGTAATGCAGCTCTGATTCACAGTGCACATGGCATTAGGAATGGAAAGAATGGAAACTTCAGGAGAATATGATAACTAATACATTTCTTTCACTAAACCCTGCATCCCTGTTTCAGTGGTGACCGGTGCTTCAGAGGGAATAGGAAGAGCATATGCATTTGCAGTAAGTGATTCTTTAAATAGCCCTGCTTGTCTTTACATATCATTTATTTACTCTAAGTTGTAGTATAGGACACCAAAGTTAAACATAATAACTAAGAGAAAACACACACATCTTAACATTTTGTGGGTAGCGTTTTTTGTTTTTTACATTACATACATTATTTTCAACACTTGGTAACAAAGGTTGTATCTATTTATTTCCTACCCAGAACATTATGCAGTTTAAGATATTTACTATTTTATGCACATCTGCTCATTCTTTTCTGGCAACTGTAAATGTTTCATGTCTCTAACCGCTCATCACTGAAACATTGCTTCCCTCAGCTGGCTGAGAAAGGGATGAACGTGGTAATCATGAGCAGAACTAAAATAACACTGGACCAGTTGGCTGAAGAAATAGGTACAAACTTTCTATAAATGCTTTTTTTGTTGTGACTGCTTTTAAAACTTGAACGTCATACACAAATATGCTGTTTGTCATCTGTGATCAAATAAACAATGTACAGTGTACTGTATGCTTACCCTACATGTTCTCCTTTTAGTTGATACCACAGGGCAGCGGGTGAAAGTCATTGTAACAGACTTCATGAAGGACAACGTCTTCAGTGAAATCGAGGATCAGATTAGGAGCCTCGACATTGGGGTTTTAGGTTGGAATATTTATTTTTTACACAACTACATGTAGTGATTGTATGATTGAAACATTAACAGCTTCCAAATACACAAGAAACATAATATCTTCAGATTCCTTCCCTGTTTCAAAGCAGATGTTTTTTTTGTTCCCCAGTCAATAATGTAGGAATGCTGCCCAGCTTCATCCCCTGCAAATTCCTTGAGACTGCACAGCTGGACCAGGTCAACAAATATATTTAACCTTAAGGGATACACACAAAAATGCATTGCATGTATCCTTTAGCTCTTAATGTGTTTAATGCAGTGGTTCCCAAAGTGAGGGGCGCGCCCCTCCTGGGGGGCGCAGAGGCATGACAGGGGGGGGCGCGAGAGACCAGGAGAAAAAATGGTTATTTAAAAAAAAAAAAAAAAACTACTATGATACAGTACAGTACTATTACGTCTGGGTCTCTGTGTTTCATTAAAGCTCGGCTCTGTGTGTGTGTGTGTGTGTGTGTGTGTGTGTGTGTGTGTGTGTGTGTGTGTGTGTGTGTGTGTGTGTGTGTGTGTGTGTGTGTGTGTGTGTGTGTGTGTGTGTGTGTGTGTGTGTGTGTGTGTGTGTGTGTGTGTGTGTGTGTGTGTGTGTGTGTGTGTGTGTGTGTGTGTGAAACGAGCCATTTTGTATGTGTGCGCGAGAGAGAGAGAGCGCACCGGTACCGGAGATCGTTGTTGTTGTTAGCATCTGGTGCTAGCGAGTTACGCTAACGGATATAAGGAGTTTTTTCAACAACAAAGTGGAGGAGAGCCCTCTCCTGTCAGACTGAGAGACTCAGTGAGCTAAAGCAGGGGTTCCCAACCTTTATTGTGCCAAGGACCGGCAGATACATTACAATAAAATCGCGGACCGGTTGTCAATTTTAACTGATTTTAATATTTACTCACCAGCAGGTATAGCAACAGAGGCTAATTGTATGTAACAGCCTGAACAAATACTAGAACAATATGCATCCAAAACATATTAACAACGTTTAAAAAAGAACCGTCGTTTTTTGGTTTTTCGGAAAAACGGAAAACCAAAAAACCGATGTTATTCAGTTTTTAAACCAAAACGGGAAAACAGATAAATCAATGTTTTGGTTTTGTTTGTATGATTTACGGATAATCCAGTGATGGGAAAACGAGGTGAAGGCGCATTATGAAGGAGGGGTGTGGGTGTGTGTGTGTGTGTGTGTGTGTGTGTGTGTGTGTGTGTGTGTGTGTGTGTGTGTGTGTGTGTGTGTGTGTGTGTGTGTGTGTGTGTGTGTGTGTGTGCGTGCGTGCGTGCGTGTGTGTGTGTGTGTGTGTGGCACACTGGCATTTGTTTTCAGAAGATATTATGATAGTGACGTTCGTTCCGGTGCACGTCCGACAGAATTTTGCACTACATCGAGATTAAGATTAAACTAATTTATTTTGGGAACACCCGCATATAGGCTACCTATGGATTTAGCCAGATGTGTGTAAATTACTGTTCATGGTCATTTGAAAACAAATGCCGGTGTCGGACAGACACAAACACAGAGCTGAGCTGAGCAGAGCACACACACAAGTGCACACACACATCATAAAACTAATAAAAGGGGGAGTAATCGGGCAGTTCGATGTGTGTAGAGATGTGTGGAGAGGTGTGTGTAGTTAACACGTAGCAGCCTGCAGTCACTCGCTGTTCTGATTAAGGTAAACACAGCGAAGGCGGTGCGTAAAAAGGCACAGCTCTCGGCGCGCTGGTGCTGCACTTCTCAGAAGCGGAAAATACGTCCCGCTGCCTCCTGATGCTGCCTGCAGCCATTTCATGAAGTGAAGGAGGTTTTCCTTCTATAAAACAGCTTCGGGCAGCAGATACCGTGGGAGTCTCGTACATGAATTCATAGATCAAGGCAGACTGGTTTACTCTCCTGTTTTGTCAATCCGGTGCTTAAACAAAGGCAAGGCAAGGCAAGTTTATTTATATAGCACTTTTCAACACAAGGCAATTCAAAGTGCTTTACAAAAAAATGAAAGACATTAAGAAAATGGCATTTAAAATCAGTCATTAAATAAAATAAATAGCTCTACACCCCTGGCCGACATGTCCTTAAAATGAAGTCCGAGTTTGAAATATATCTCAAATAATGTATGCACCGCCATTTCCCCACATAAACATAACAGTCTGCAATTAAACGGTTGTCTCCTGTGCGCTCCTCTTCCTACTTGGCGCACCGGTAACTTTCTCGTGCGCACAAGAGGCTGAGACCAGGCTGAGCCGCCGAATCCCTCGGAACATCATAAAAGCCATTTTCAACGGTTATCTGGTGAAAGATTAACTAGGCTACTGGATGAAATAATATGACTGGTATAGGTGCGAACATTAAACAGTTTTTGAAAAAAATATTATGATAAAATATTTGTATATATTTATAATTCTGCAAATATTACGATAAACTCACAGCTATTTCGCGGCCCGGCAGTAACACCTGGGGTTGGGAACCCCTGAGCTAAAGGACTCTCTCAGTGTTATCTCAGTGGGTCTCAAACGTTTTGGTCACCATTAATGTAAACAATTATTTCCGAGGCACACGTTTATATGATCATTATAGTTATAAAAAAATAAGAGAATAAATTAAAAACAGGTATGAAATACTATATGACAGTAAAAAAGAATAAAGCTTAAAAGGGTGATTTGTAAAATATCCATAAAGAAAAAGGAAATCTGTTTACAGTTCTGTTTCATATGGGTGTTGGCAGAGGTATCCATAGATCTCTTAATTTTGCTCTCAAAGTGCACCAGATTGATGCTTTTAACTTCAATATTTAAAAATAAATCTTCCCGGGGGAGCTTGCCCCCGGACCCCCCTATGTATGGTCCACACACTACCGATAAAAATAGCACTTTACCCCTGCTTACACCTATATGCCGTGAGCTGATTATCGAGCCTTCATTGTAAAAGTTGCGGGTGCACTGCGTTGTGTATAAGCGTGGGGATTGTTGCAGTAGAAAATTCAACTGTAGCGACCGGTACATTAATGGGAAACCCTAAATGTTTGAGCACCCTCTATGAAACGTCAAGCTACTCCACAGCACCCCCAAAATAAATCTCTGGCGCCGCCACTGAGCCTGACTTGTGTTGGGGGGACCCGACTTTTTTTTTTCTCCAAAGCCTGACAGAAAAAGTTTGGGAACCACTGGTTTAATGCATTACTTTCATCATAAAACAAGACAAAGTGTTTTGTCATGATAAATGCCTTTGACAGGTAATAAGTAATTTTACGTTTTTTTAAGAAGCCCTTTTTAAAAAATATATAACTTTATCTTTTTCACCCCAGTATTCTCTTTCCCTTAATTATCAACACCACTTATACATGTTTATTCACGTTTTCAGACAATCACAACAGTGATAAACTGCAATGTGAAAACCATGGCAAAGGTAGGAGTATAATTGCAATTTTTCAGCAAAATAACTCTAAGTTACAATGTAATGTTTACCGTTTAGTGACTGGTGTGTAGTGTCAAAAACTCTTTACGGGTACAAAAAAAAAGATCAAATATTTTGTGAGTACAAGTGATGGATTCTTTGTTTTCATCCAAATGAACTTACCCTTACATTTGTCCCATATTTGATTTATTCTTTTTTTCCTCAGATGTGCAAAATAATCCTTCCAGGCATGGAGAGCAGGTTTCCTACCTTTATTTTCTCTTTTAGATGTGATAAAATCCTAACATGCATTATTTACATTGAGTTTTGGTAAAAATGCAAAACCAAATCGTTTTTGTCTGCCTCTACAGGGGTAAGGGGGTCATTTTGAATATTTCGTCTGGAGTTGCCTCCATTCCTTTCCCCCTGTACACCCTGTATGCAGCATCT
The DNA here is from genome assembly GCF_902827175.1 of Gymnodraco acuticeps. Lineage (NCBI taxonomy): Eukaryota > Metazoa > Chordata > Actinopteri > Perciformes > Bathydraconidae > Gymnodraco > Gymnodraco acuticeps. The sequence continues at coordinate 1,638,939 of NW_022990947.1, forward strand.
AAGGTAAGAACAGTCTTGCATCTGAACCTCTAGTATCTCTATCTCACGTTGTTTGATCACTCAGCTGTAATTTATTTTTTTATAATTTATAGGTGTTTGTGGAGAGATTCTCTCAAGGTCTTCAAGCAGAATACAAAGATAAAGGGATTATTATACAGGTACTTTGATAGAGACTCACCCTCAATGTATTTATGTTTAATCAAAAGAAGAAGGAGTGCGTTGTTGTCAACATTAAAGTGGTTTTAGAAATATTGTAACAACTTCCTCTTTCTTTATATGCTGCCTCTATTTTTCTCAGGCAGTGGCTCCATTTGGGGTCTCCACTCGAATGACAGCATACCAACAAACCAACATAGTGACTCTGTCACCAGAAGAGTTTGTAAAAAGCTCCCTGCAGTACCTACGAGCTGGAGACAAAACACACGGAAGTGTCTGTCACATAGTTCTGGTAAGACTTAGCGACTATAGCTTCTAGCTTGCCATCTGATAATGCCAAATAATGCCAAATAGAGACTGATTATCCCTGTGAATATGTGTGTGTGTGTGTGTGTGTGTGTGTGTGTGTGTGTGTGTGTGTGTGTGTGTGTGTGTGTGTGTGTGTGTGTGTGTGTGTGTGTGTGTGTGTGTGTGTGTGTGTGTGTGTGCGTGCGTGCATGGGTGTGCGTGTGTGTGTGTGTGTATGTGTGTGCATACAGGGCTGGTTACTGCAGTCTATTCCTCTCAAAGTGTTCTATGCAGAGTCTATGCTACGCAGCCTGCAGGGCTATGTGGAGAGGAACGCAGCACTGAAGGCATCCATCTGTGCATCAACTGCAACTTATGAAAATGTTAAAAATAAATAACCATATATTCCTTCCTTTAACCATGATATTTCTGTAAATTGATTATGATTACGGAACTAGTGTTGACAAACCTATGTTTTCTGTTTTTTAAAGAGTGTGGACAGTTGTAACTTGTGAACGTCTTATTATTAATATTATTGGTTACTTTACAGCAGTACTTTTTTGTAACACTGTCGGTAAGCCATCTTCATGGAATCTTTTCCATTAATGTCAATAGTTCTTCAGTTTCTAAGGTTTGAAGGTATTTCGGCATCTGCTCTTTATTCCACATATACATCTATTGATATTACACTCTTACAGTAGAGAATAATACACTACATTATGTAAGTTATATTTGATTTATATTAGTTTAATGGAATTTACTCTAATGATGGCGATTCAGTGTTTTTTAAGATAAGTGTGTAGGATCAAGTCATAAGTTTGCAGAATGCAATCGAATGAAGAATTACACACACACACACACACACACACACACACACACACACACACACACACACACACACACACACACACACACACACACACACACACACACACACACACACACACACACACACACACACACACACACACACACACACACACACACACACACACACACACACACACACACACACACACACACACACACACACACACAAAGACACACTTGTAACTGTCATTAGCATCCTCCTTGCCCCTTTAAGATGGAGAAAACATTGGATCCGATGAGAACACCACCAGGCGTCCCTGCCGTAGTGTCAGTAATTCTGATATTCACAAAACAAGCAAAGCCAGCTGTGGGTGGAAGAAAACTGACGAGCTTCTACCAGGTTCCTCGAAATGAGAACACATTGCATAAAAACAACATAACATACCATTACATAAAATACAAGGCATGGCTTTGATGGGCAGATGCAGATACGCAACCGTTTGAATATCTCCTACCAGGATGTCTGACCTGAAGAGTCCCTTATAATGGGGTGAACATGCTGTTTCGACAGCCGTGATGAATGATCCTCCCCATGAGAGATAGTGCAGAGAATAGGAAAAGTGGCTTGAGAAAGATCGAGAGAAAGGGGGGAGCTCAGAGTGACCCCGAGTTTAGATGATCCATGCCTAGCCTGTCTTTTCATGTATCGCATGTGATGCTTTTTGAGAGAGCAGAGCACTATTCACAACAACAACAAATCTAAAGATAAGAATTACAGACAAGAGTGTGTGTGTGTGTGTGTGTGTGTGTGTGTGTGTGTGTGTGTGTGTGTGTGTGTGTGTGTGTGTGTGTGTGTGTGTGTGTGTGTGTGTGTGTGTGTGTGTGTGTCTGTGATTTCACTAGCAAAGGACAATTGTTTAAAAAAACAAATATATTTTTGGGATAATGGAGTTGTAAACTATTTTAGTAGACATTTCTTAGTAGGGGATTCTAGTTTTTGCTATTACTTTGGTGTATTGGATTTGTGTTGGTTTTATTTCCTTTTTTGTATGTATATGTATAAATGGTCAATCTTTAAAGGTCACCTATTATGCAAATCCACGTTTTCATGTATTTTATACATAATAATGTGTCCCCTCTGTGTAAAGAGATTCTGAAACTTTCAGGAAAAAAGATTCTCTCTCTTTTTGTCCTGATCCATTTATATAAAAACCTGTCTGAAAATGAGCTGATCAGATTTTGGCCACTTTATGATGTCAACGTTGTTTTGGCTTGTGTAACCATTAGCCAATAACCAACCAAGGTACCCCCCCCCACCTTATCACCTGAATCCCCTCTTAGAGCACCATTGTGTTCTTTTTAACCAAATCTCTTTCAGAGGGGCGTGGGGAGGGGCTCCTTATTTTCATCTAAAGTAACAGACAGAGAATCAGCATTTTTTAAACAGGGCTGAAACAGAGGGGATTATGGGATGCTGCAATGGGTGATCTGTTCGGTATTTGGAGCCAAACACTTCAGAGACATGTTTTGTATATATCTGAGACCTATAATATATTGATGAAAAACAGTATAATAGGGGAAATTTAAATACACTTTTGTGGTGATAATGCAGTCCCTTAACATTCTGTTTCATTTGTTTTCATCTTTAAGTGTTTTAAGATTGGCAACATCATTTTGTTATGTAATTTTAAGCTCAGTCTGACAGATCCCTAAATATTGTGTTTTATCTTCCAACACCATGGTGTTTATAAAAAGTTAAAATCAAAATAAAGTATGTGAGTTGTATGTGAAATGTCTCATTGCGTTACTGGTTACTGTGACCTTCACGTTCTTCATTTTATATATAAAAAAATCCTGATTTGAGTAATATCTTTAGAATTACAGCATGTACAGTACGTGCCTGAGCGAATGAAATGGGAAAGACAAAGTGTTATTAAACTTCAGTACGTCAACGTTTAATGGTGCAGATTGGTGCTTAACTCCTGTTTTACATTACATTACATTACATTGCATTTAGCTGACGCTTTTATCCAAAGCGACTTACAATAAGTGCGTTCGACCAGGAAGATACAACCTTGAAGAAAACAGAATCATATAAGTACATCAGGTTTCATAGAGCCAAACATTTCAAGTGCTACTCAACTGGCTTTAGATAAGCCAGTCCTTTATTAGTATATAAGTGCTCTGTTAGCAGTTCTTTGTTAGTAATTCTATCGCTCGAAGTGGAGTCGAAAGAGATGAGTTTTCAGTCTACGCCGGAAGATGTGCAAGCTATCTGCTGTCCTGATTTCAATGGGGAGCTCATTCCACCATTTTGGAGCCGGGATAGCAAACCCACGTGTTTTTGCTGATGGGAACTTGGGTCCCCCTCGCAGTGAGGGTGCAGCGAGTCGTTTGGCTGATGCAGAGCGAAGTGCACGTGCTGGGGTGTACAGTTTAACCATGTCCTGGATGTAGGAAGGGCCAGATCCATTCGCAGCATGGTACGCAAGTACCATTGTTTTGAAGTGGATTCTAGCAATTACTGGAAGCCAGTGAAGGGAGCGGAGGAGCAGAGTGGTGTGGGAACATTTAGGAAGGTTGAAGACCAGACGAGCCGCTGCATTCTGGATGAGCTGCAGAGGTCGGATGGCACATGCAGGTAGATCAGCCAGGAGGGAGTTGCAGTTCTGCTTAGATCACTGACATGATCACAGTACCTGACTTCATCACCATGAGGTTTATAACAACTGATAAAGTTAATCATTTAAACCTTATTACCCATTCAATTGTCTCTCCTGTCATTCAAAGTCTTAGACTACCAACAAACAAAGGTTTGTTTACTAAATTAAATTATGCAACTTTTTCTAATATTGCTTTTAGAAATGACTTAAGGCATAGCATCCTTGAAGTAAGTCTTAGAGGGGTGACCAGCTAACAGAGGAAGACTGGTGAGTCTTCTTTGGAAGAAATCGTAAGCGTTTGTTAATAAAATTATCTGGGGGGGTAGTAAATAAATAAGAAAACCAACACTTAAGACATTTTCTATATCTGATGTCTTCAGTCTGCTATTTTTTGTATCAATTAAACACACTATTCTCAAGCCTTCATGTTACATATTCTACAAAATGTTTTAAAACGCTACAACAGTCTGAAGTGTAGTTCATTTCATGAGAAATTCCAGTGATCATGTAGCATTCAATATAGCCACTAGAGGGCACTAAATATAAAGGTTTCAGTGCCTCCTGATTGCTGTCATATGGATACACACAACACACACAAAAAACACACACAAAAACAAACACGCACACACAAACACACACACACACACACACACACACACACAAAGCTGAGGACAGGTCAGCAGATGGGATGCTTCTTGTTATCAATTATGTCTACAGCAAAACAGAACAGTTATTTTTAGGATAAATACACTGCCTATGCTTTTCAAAAGTCGTTGGAAATAAGTTAAATTATTCTGCATAAAAGGTGGAAAAAAGAACCAATCTAATATATACAGTACGTTAAAAACAAGCATGAGTGCTTTGCTGCCAAAACATATCTTTTTGAATCTGTCTAATTTATTAGTTTAAATTGTTCTGAAAACAATCTCCACCACTGGGATTTTCCAGGAGGTGTGTTACCTTTAATGTTCCTGTAGTTGCATTTCCTTAAAAGCCGCAGTCTGAGCAGCGTGTCACCTGCAGCAGAAAGTTGTTTACCACCGGTTGCTCATCAGCAGGGACTTTCCTCCCCTGGGGTGATCTGCAATTCAGTGAAGCAAACACATTTATGATATAATTTTAAGTGTTTCTAACATCAAATGAGGCCCTCAGAGTCGTTAAGTGATTATTACTACTTTCATAATCACAGGGTGTAGGTCAGGCTATAGTTGTATTCCATTAGAGAGCATCAATGTGGGAGAGCTTCTCTTCTTCCCTTGCAGAATAAATGGTTTTACCATGAATGGGATCATATTTTAGCACGTGTATCAGGTCAAACTGGCTTCAACACGTCTAACGCCTCTAGCAGATGAGAGATTTATCAAGAAATGGGTCAAAGGAAAAGCATCGTTTTCATTGCACTGTGTTACCATTTCTTATGTGGGTGGTCAGGGCTCCGAGGATAGTCTCTGTAGGAGGAGATTGTGTGTGTGTGTTCCTGTGTGTGTTCCTGTGTGCGTGTGTGTGTGTGTGTGTGTGTGTGTGTGGTGTGAGCAGGAAAAAGAAAAAGAGAGAGATGCTGCCTTTGAGGGTGCTCCCTTTGTGACTCCTCTCTCCTCCTTGGACACTGCTTGCTTGTTGTTTCAGTAACAGAAGGGTCCAGAGATTATCCAAGACAAGCACACAGCCACTGCAGCCCACCCAGGAGCCAAGGTCAGGACCACTAACCTTCAGACACTTATGGCGCGTTTCCACTGCAGCGGGTAGCTCGCTTTAAGCGCGCCGAGCCGTGCGGGGCCCGTTTTTGGTTGCCTTTCCACTTGGCCTAGTTTTGGCCCGAGGCTACTTTTTCACCCTTTTTCTGGCCCGACTAAATCGTGGTTCTATCGAGGCCAACAAGCGGGGCCAACAACCGGGCGGAATATGCTAAACTAGTGACGACTCTGATTGGTCAGAGAGAATCGTCACAATTCTCGCGCGACTTAATCCCTAGTGTCGCATATATTAAGGGACGCTTGCAGCATTTTTGTAAACCTAAGAAAATGGCAAAGAAAAACATACCGTGGTCGATTGACGAAGTTGCGACGTTCCTCCAGTTTATTTCTTATCTTTCTATGCTGCTGCAATACAAACATTTTTTTATTTTGTATTTGTACAATGCCATGCCTTTTTATGCTGCTGCAACAAATATATATATATTTTTTATTTCTATTGTACATACAATGCCATGCCTTTTTATGCTGCAACAAAAAACACTTCCCAAATTGGGATTCAATAAAGTACTTCTCATTTTATCTCTTGTTGATAAATGCATCATCTGATTTCCTGCCATAATCTGATTAACAAACTGATTTCCGTGAGCATGTAAACAAAGTCACTGGGTTGCCACTCACACACAACATTACAGTTTTGGAATCCAATCATAAACTGAAATGTACAATTAAAGGGCTTTAAATCAGCAGAACAAAAACTCAGATTCACATGAGGCAGAAGTTATAGGCCTATATTTTTCCTAAATAAAAATAGGCTACAACTAATACCATTACTAATAATATTTGTGGATCTTTAAAAACAAAAGCCTACAATATCACTCAAAAACAATTGTAAAAATAGCCCAATTAAGATCTAGATATAAACATACATGCATTTATAAAGCAATAAGAAACACCATCAGTTAGGAAAAAGCCCATAAGATAAAAGTTAATTTTAAGAAGAGATTTAAAGCAAGAAATTGAGTTTGCTTGCTTGAGGTCCTCCTCTAAAACATTATTTGGTAACTGACACATTACTTAAAGTAAAATATTTCCTTTTACAAATAAACTGGAAGAGAAGGGGGATAAGAGATCATTTGTATTTATGTTTACTTTCATATTTGCTCAAATGTTCTTATTATGGGGAAGTACTTACTGGTGCTTGAAAATCAAATATTTACTAAATAGTCAATTCTGATAACATTTTTTTGTTTAAATCATTTGACAAACACATATGTGAAAGACAAAAATAGATTTATTTATGTTCAATACAATGTAGTAATAATAAAAACAAAACGTCACTAGCCTTAATGGCCCACAATCTTTCAATGTCGTGTTTATAATTACAAACACAAGAAATGTATATCAACTTACTGAACCATGATGTTATGAACCAAAACATTCAAGTTTCCTGTATACAATGAATATTTAGCTATTCAGGTAGCGCATCAAACTCTAAGCCGGTCGCAAGCTTCCACAGTGCGATGGCCACCCTCTTCTTTAGAGGTATACACTCGCGGAATGTTGTGTCCTGTCTCTCCATCGCTGGCCGCAGTTTGTTGCACAGGTATACGTAGGTTTCCTCAGACATCCTGAAGTTCTCCACCCACTGAGTGTGTGTGAAAGATGGAACAATCACACCCCACCACTCGGTTGCTCGGTCAAGCATCCAAACACATGGTCTGCGGTGGCAACCTAACTTCTGAAATACACAAACAAAAGCATACATATTTTAATACGTAAAAGTGGTAGCTACAATTAATTAAATACTTGAAACACTTTTGTCATATAATGAGCGTGAAACACTTTGGTCGTATAGTGAGCGTGAAACACATTGCTAGTTAGCGAACGTTAGCTTACCGAGTAGCATTGTCGTTGAGTCGTCCTGGAGTAGTCTCTGCCGCGTTGTACGATTGCCATAAGTCTCCCCTCAGCTTCTTCTGTATTACGTCTTGCTATAAGCAGCCTTTTCCGAAACAAAGTTGTCATTCTTGCAGTGGTAAAAAACCACATACCAAGAAGCAAGGACACGATGGCTTCCACATCCTCCATTGTTGTTGTGTGTTTTGTGAGTTGTGTCGCATTGAAGATGACATCACGGCAGTTGTATGCAGCGTCGCTCCGCCCGCCAAAAAGTTGATCGCCCCGCCTACACTGCGTTACTATGGTAACTACCCCAGTTCCTATACTGTAATGGAAACGCAGCATTAAAGTGAGCCGGGCTAAACCAAACCGAGCGAGGCCGAGCGAGGCCGAGCGAGGCCTGCAGTGGAAACGCGCCATTACACACACTCACACACTAAACCCGCCTCTCGGATAACTTTCCAGGTTGACCCAGGAGTTTTAGTTTGAGTGTGGAACTCATTCATCAGAATTTTTAGAAAAAATGTAACATGGTAATTGTTGAATCAAGAAAGCCATTTACCCACAACTTGGACTAATGCTGAACTCCCCCAAAAATATATTTGAGTAAATTATCGGAAAGCAATACATCTCTAATAGGTAATTACATACATTATGCACTTTTGACATATTTCCTCAACACATTCTCACTCCCAACTCATACTATAGTGACGTTATGTCAGGATCCCTTGGCGTCACTATCAAACGCAGTGGGGGGCCCCTTTAACGTAAATTAACTACTATCAATCAGGGAGTCCCATTGAACGTTGGTAATAGACGAGTTAGGATTGCGGAGAAATGCTCTCCGCTGACCCATTCTCACAGCGTTTATCAACCTTTTCTTACTCAATATCAAGCCACACTTATTGTTTTTACTACTTTATTTTAATTGCATAATGTCTGACTTTTGTTGCCGTTAGTTAAGGGGAGAGTAGGGGCTCAGAATACTCAAATCTGTATTGTTTCATAGTTTTTTCCTTCTACTTTTTAAATTATTTTCTACACTGTTATTTACTCAACAATAAGACACAATTATCCTTGTGATTGTATAATGTTGGACTTTTGGAGTCAGTCAGGACCGAGGGTCGGAGCAGCTCATAGTAGTTGCTTTAGAGAATTTTACACCCGGAAGTAAGCATTCTCTCTGCTTTGCTTGATAAACCCCGTGATTAGTCCTCAAGCTCTGTGATTGGATGTTGGAGTGGCTGTGCGCCAAGGTTACGCCGAGCGTCAAACAGCTCTTTGAAATTGAATGAAACCACGGCACACTATCCAGAACTGGATTTGAACGGGTCCACCACCCCCCCAGAACTACACACGCTGGCTATTGTGTTTTGCAACATTTTCTATTTCATCCCCATCTTTTTGTCCGTTCGGGTCCTGGAAGACCGGAAGCAGTGGGGTTCATAAAAACATGTTCTTACTCAATATCAAGCCACGAGTATTGTTTTTATTTTAAATCGTATAATGTCGGACTTTTTTTGTCGTCTGTGAGGAAAAGAAATGTGGCTCAGAGCCTCAGAATACTTCGGCGCCACTCGATGACGTAGTATACTTGAAATAGTGGCTCTGCAGCAGCTTTACTCGACATTGAGAAACGGCGCCTTCTTGATATTTTCTATTCTATATTTCTATCATTGACCTTCTACTTTCCCCCTATTTGTATGCGTTTTCATCAAATATAACATATTCAACAAGAACATTCAATAACGTGCTTTAATCACTAGGTGGTGGGGGTTAATAAAACTGTCAAGTTTACAGTGTTAACACAATAAAATATACTGCTGTTTCCAGTTTAGTTTATGATGGGTGTATTTTGTTATCCACACATATATTGTTTTGATATTTGTAACACCAAACCGACAGAAAAGATGGTCTTAACATGACCAAGTGGTCCAGTTAATAAAAAATATATTATCAAACATAATATTAAAATTAACTCTTATTTTGAAAATACAGCTTCCTGTGTTCGAATGAGCTGCTCTGACCCTCGGTCCTGACGGACTCCAAAAGTCCGACATTATACAATCAAACAAATAAATAAACAAGGATACTTGTGTCTTATTGTTGAGTAAATAACATTGTGTGGTTTAGAAAATAATACAAAATTAGAAGGAAAAAACGAGGAAACAATACAGATTTCAGTATTCTGAGCCCCTACTCTCCCCTTAACTGACGGCAACAAAAGTCCGACATTATACAATTAAAATAAAGAACTAAAAACAATAAGTGTGGCTTGATATTGAGTAAGAAATAGGTTGATAAACGCTGTGAGAATGGATCTGCGGAGAGCATTTCTCCGCGATCCCAACTCGTCTATTACCAAGTTGGTGTATAGGCTACCAACGTTCAGGGAGCTCTGTCAATGGGACTCTAGTTGAACATTTACGCTATAGGGGCCCCCACTGCGTTTGATAATGACGCCAAGGGATCCTGACATAACGTCACTATAGTACGAGTTGGCAGTGAGAATGTGGTGATTTCCTTGAGTGGCTTTCTCTCCTTAAGTTGTTTTTCTCCTGAATATGCTGTGCTTGTCAGACTGACTACCAGTATAAATATTAAATTATTTATACTAGCTGAAATATTTATGTGACATAATTACCCCTTTCTCTCTCAAACTTTGCTGCAGAGGCCACAGAGATTCAGTCGCAAAAGGAGATCTAGGGGTAATTATTTCTTACAGGAGTAATACCCACCACTTCTCTTCCATCCAGGATGGAGGTCTTTGAAATTCAAGAAGATAATTCAAACCCTTCATCTTCTCCAAAAGACCCGGCTGTCAGGGACTGGCAAGGGGAGCATGCAGGCAGAGGAACAGAGGTAGAGAGGATGAAAAAGGGTGGAGGGAAGAGAAAGGGTGAAAATGGAAATGTTCTAGAGAGAGAGATGGATCAGAAAAAGTGAAAAGAAAAGACCAGTGACTTCTCTGACGGCCCAGTGCTAACATATGGCTGAGCTTTGCTTGGATAGCCTCACTTCAAGGAGAAGAGCCCTGCAAACATAAACAGTAGAGAGGCTGCAGCTGGAGCAAGGGAGGCAGCCGCTTGCTTACCCAGAACTCTCTACATTAAACAATGGATCAAGTGACGCACAGGCCTTTGGCAGTGCAACAGAGATCCAGGCGGCTCAGAAAAGCCTTTCTTCCGTACGTTTATATCTCTGCTCTCTCAATATTTACCCCACGGGGAAACACACAGTTTTCCATTCCTTTTGTTCTGAAAGGAGCAATCGAGTAGACCTCCCTTCATCCCAATCACTTCCACCTTCAAGACCAGACAGGTTCAGAGAGGACGAGTGTCTTTTGTGCAAAATTAATGTCATAATTCCAGCACTTCCACTCATGCAGGTGTTCAGAGTGAATAGATTTAAGCTTTCCTTCAAATAAATTCATTGGCAGTTTATTTTGAGCCGTGTTGAGGAGAAGCAATAAAAATGAGGATTAGTCCTTTTACTGTGTGCATTAGGCTACTGCATTACAAAACATAGTGTGTGTGCGTGCATCTGTGTTATATCTCTTTTATGGACGGGCACAATGGGGAACGGAAGGGCCCAGGAGCCAGTGAATTAACCTAAATTGCAGCTAACAGTTGCCCGGGTAACTGGATATATAGGAATGAGTGGCAAATGGTGTGTAATTTCCTAACGAAGAGGGGGAGTTGTTCTTTTTCACATTTAGAGACCTCCTCGGCCTGCAACCGTAACAACAGGAGGACTCTGTACCCCTCTATAGGAGTTTTTTGTGTGCTGAGTAACCATTAAAGTTTTTTCATAGGCTTCATAGGCTGGATACAAACTGTTTATCCTGTTCCCTCATAAACACCAATGACGGTCACCTAAATACACGTTTTTAATGATACTTACATTGTAACAGTTGCCCTAAGGAGAATCCTACAAAAATGATGCATATTTCCACAGCCTTAAAGGCCCTAAAAAATAATGTTCTCTTGCTGTGATGGGATCCCATAAACAGTGTGGATTATTAAATTATATACAGTCTATGATTATTTCACGAGACATTCCTGTATTTGTGTTTTGTCTGGACTTCCCCAAATTCGAATTTGGGACACGCTTTTAATTGACCTTCTATAACATGACAATATTTTCGAGTCATACGGAATATGTGCATACTGCAGAGCTTGGACACAGGAGAGATTTAAATAATATCATTGCTAGAACTTTTCAGGTTCAGAACCGGTTCTTCGGTTTAGCTCCGGCTCTTTTCACACCGCCCAGAGTCCGACTGGTGCTGCGTCATTGCGTCATGACGTAACCATTTGCGTGCCTGCTTCATAAAGCCAAACCGCGCGGAAACCCCTCACAGCTGACATCGACAACAACAACAATGGCCGATTGTGCTCCAGCTTCCTCTGTACGTCTTCGGAAGACCAGTTTCCCAGTAGGTAGCTGGTCTATTCAGTGGACCACTGCTGCTTGTTAAGTTTCTCCATCGTTGTGTACAAACTGGATAAAACGCCGGCTTTTTGTTGTTGTTCAGGAGTTGATCCTGCCCCCGCCTCAACGTAAGCGTGACGTATGTGGTGCTTTTGCTCTGGTCGGACAATTTTTTGGTGCTCGAAATGAACCGGATTCCGGAGCTAAGAGGCTGCTCCGCTACGGTGTGAACAGGAAAACCCGGTGCTTTTCAAGCTCCAGCTCCGAACCGGCCCTGATTCACCGTTGGTGTGAATGAGGTAACAGAAGCTCTTTAGAAAAAGTAGTCTGAGTTATTGCGACAAAGATCCTAAGAAACACACACCGATGACCTGATGACCCTCTGTTAGTTAGCCTACCAGAACCCACAGGATAACTGTCGAGACTTCTTTCATATAATAATACCCTTATATAATACTTCATTAAAAAAGAGCTAGTTCTTTATCAGCCTCTTTATGCAAACCTTAACACATTGCAGAATGAATTCTTTTGAAACCTGAGCCAGAAAGGACTGGAGGTCCAGGTCAGTAGTCAGTACGGGTCAACACTCATTCACAGCTTTTAACAAATCAAATCAAACTAGGTGTCACAGCCTGACATCTGAAAAATAAATCTACATTGAAACGGCCGCCCTCTGCCGCGATTTCTGACTGTCCCGTTTATATCAGTCTCACACACACCCAGGTGAAAGTGACAGGAAATATAAACAAAGTGTTCACACTGCCCTTGACACAGAGAGTGGAAACACTAATGGGAGAATCGGAACACAACTTCACTTTTGTGGTATTTTTTGTGACTCTTAGGTATAGCAAATTACACCTGAGACATTGTCGGTAGGCAGCCATTCATGGGTGTTGAATGTCTCACTCCAGATCCTTGACAGAATACTGCCGTTAGCATTAAGGATAAGAGAGCTTTGTTTGCCACTGAGCCATGTTAGCTGGCCTCCATTAGCCTCCAACCACTGTCACTCAGACGGTGAGCCTTTCTATTGTCAGTTAAATGCAAAGCCTCTCTGCTATCTCACTTGAACCAGACTATGACCACAAAAAGACAGATAGGGATCTGCGGTTCTCAGTTGACGGTGAAACAGAATGAGAAAAGCAGAGGGAAGGGTTTGGGATAAGAGAAAGGGCTTTTTATTCTCTGTCTGTGATTTGAACAGGTGTGACAAATGTGTGGCCTTGGTATATGTGTGTGAAGATCGTCCAGATCTACCACCCAGAAGGCCTACATGCACGAGCACACACACACACACAAACCCTAACAGAGCTGCCTGTTCTGTTGAGGCATGTAGGGCCTTTTTTCTTCTGTTTATTGATAGCTATCAGCACTTTCTCATTTCTGCTAAACAAAACACAACACTTACAGCTCTCTTCAGGGTTGTACTTTCTCAGATGAAAAGAGGGCAGACACAGCTGTGAGGTTTAGCACATGAATGCACGCTCATTCACATACACCCACATTAAGGGCTTTCTTCTTCACATTACAACTATTAGTTTGATAACAGTCTTTTTTATTTCTATGGAGTGGATTTCACAGAGGATTGGTGGACGGATGAGTGTGAAAGTGACTCCTCATCCCTCTTCTCCCAGCTCCACTAAGTCTTTGACTGCTTATTTTTATTTCACTAATTGCGCAGCAGCTTCCACTATTAGAGTTGAGCCACAGACGATCAGATTACTGTGCAGGGAAACTACACCATCTACACAATATGCAATCTCATGGGGAGCGGGAGGCAGTGATGTGTTCAAAGTGAGGGAGATATAATAGCCATTAGGGAGCTTTAAGTGATATCTCTGCAGGGCCACCCCGGTGGCAGTCGTGGTATCCAATAACGATGATAGCTAATGCCTACAGCGGAGTGGGATTCCCACTTATCATCATATCAAGTGCAGCCACAGTCTGGGCCTTGATACTGAACTTAAACTACTGTACATGTGAACACAGGAGGCAAACAGCTTTGTATAGTTTGGTTCACCTATTTTTTATAAAGAATTGGAGCCGACACCATTAGTTTGAGCTGCAAATATTTTGGTAATCCATTCAAACAAAACAAAATGTTTAAGGCAAACATGCAAAACATTTGATAACTTTAATATATTTGAAAGCTTCTGAAGTGCGAGAATGTTATGTTTTGTCTTTGGGATCTCTAAGAATAAAAAAATATTTGAAGACATCTATTTGGAAATGTGTGTTTCCCTTTTGGCTCAATTTTATATACAGTACATAGTAAATGCCAATGAAATAAAACAATTTACAGGGCAATAACTTCCATACAATTTAGAAAAGGTTTTAATTCTCAAAGTGATCAAGACTCTGTTTAACCAAGTAACAGTCTGCAATATGATTACTCACTAATTCAATGAACACTAAAGATCTTCAAATGTTGACACTAAAAAACTAAAACACTCTTTAAAATAATAAAATAATAGGGCAAAAGTAATAAAATACAAACTTGAGAAAGTCTGAGGTAGGAAAACCTGCTTTAAATAATCAACAGGGACATTTCTATGTATCTTCTTCAGAACTGCAAAAGTTAAAAAAAGTACAAAATGTAACTAATTGTCTCTCTTGCATCATTTCTTCCACAGGAACTTGTCATTAGTCTTCCAGAGACTCTCCCTCTCCTCTTTTCCTGACCTACCTCTAGCTGCAATACGAGTGTTGATGCAAACCCTCTGTACTTCTGCCGGGTCTGTTAACCTGTTGATGCTCTCCTCATTACCTTCATTCAGGATGTCCCAAAAATCTTTGCGACAGCCCTTTGACACCACCTGATGTGTAGGGGGCTTGTTTGGAGAGGACAGCGAGTCTATGACTGCACCAGAATCAGTATTAAGAGTGATTTTGGATGGAGAAGGCATGGTAAGACATGGACCCACTGACACGTTGGCCAGTGCAGGAGCTGTCTTCGGGCTCTGTTTGACTCCCTTGGGTTTGGGTTTTAGCAGGTCATCCAGAATTGAGGTGTCTCCTATCAGATCTTTAAGGAGGGAACGATGACTGGAAGAAGATGTGGCCTGCTCAGGAGGAGAAGAGGTCAGAGGATTTGTTCTCTGGCCTTGAAGAGTTTCACTGCTCCTGGAAGATAGTTTCTGCCCTTCCTTTGCTGTGGGTTTGGTTAATGTGGTGGACCTGCCATGGCGGAGGTCCTGAGAAGAAGGAATATCTCTGTCTGTGCTTGTCGGGAAAGCAGCAACCTCCCCAGATGTCAGACCACTGCTGCTGGCCTGATCCAAGCCAAGACCACCGAAGGCTCCAGAACCAGAAACACTATTCATCTTTGTCCTCTTATGTCCTCTGGCACTGCAGACCGTCTCCTCCTGCTCGTCTGACTCAAGGCTTGGAACATCACTTGGAGGTTCTAGGGCATTCTTGTGTGGGATATTTTGCTTTTTTAGTGGCAGTAGAACATTATTTTGCAGGTTTCTATGCTTTGTCTGGGGATCAGGAACATCATTTTGTGGGCGTCTAGACTTTTTCTGCTGCACAGAAACATTGTTTTGTTGGGTTTCAGGCATAATGTTAGGTTCAGGATTATTCTGAGAGTATTTAGGCTTCCTTTTGGCTTTTGGCACATCCTTTTGTGGGGTTCGGGTATGTGTTTGAGATTTTGGGGATGTTCTGGTAGATGTTGTGGAGGTAGTGGTTGAAAAGGAGGTCTGTGCTGAATCAGATTCTGGGAAATAGTTTGTGACCGTTTTGTCAAGGTCAGGGTTGTTTAGTGATGTGTAATATTGTCGTAGCCACGCCAGTCTCTGGGTCGAGTTTTTCCTCAGAATCTCAAGTGCAAACTGATGGACTGAGGGGAAGTTCAATTGTTCTGCCATTTCCTCGAGCTGCTGCCTAAACATAAGAAGATAAATGACAAGGCAGAAATTTGTTTGACAAACATCCATGCAAAGAAAATGTGTATGTTTTTACAAGTAATATCAATTGGTAATATTATGTGAATTAAAACATCATATTCACACACATACAGTTAGTACAAGTCCTGACTTACTGTGGACATGTCACATGTGAGCATACAGTGAGGTACTTTAAATCCCACTTAAAGTATTGTCTTCAAAAAACCAGGAAACCCATCGTATTAAATCACATATTCTGTGGGTCCAACAGGCCTAGGATATATGAACAGTTCTCCACATATTCAGGCTCATATTCAGAGACCCATGCAGTATGAGATGTTTTTCCTGAGCTCAAAAGCAGTCATTAAAACGTTGGTCTCACCAGACTTGGGGACAGAAATACTTCAAAGTCACTGTCTGGCATTATGGTGGAGTTATTACCATTTGTGGCTTTCAATGGAAAAACAATAAATACAAGTAAGAGCAGTAAAACATGATGTGAATGTGGTTTCAAATCATTAAACAGCAAGGTTAATTGAGGGGATATCAATATAACTGGTGTATACTAGTTTCCCTCCCTGGTGAGCCTCTGGGCAGAGATACAGGCTCACCCTTGGGAAGTGAGATTGGAGCCATAAAATGTGTCTGTATATGAGTGTTTTGGGAAGGTGGGGGGCGGAGGTGAAGCAGCCGGAGAGACAGAGGTGTGTATTTGAGCAGTGTGTGTCTGTACGTGTGTGTGAATGCTTGTTAGGAAGTGTGTACATCAGTGTGGGTTTGGAAGTCCTCGGGCGATCGTTTTTGGTTAGAGTCAGGAGGGCTGTGGTTGTGGAGGGGAAAACTCCAGCACAGTCTGGCCTGAACATAACTGGGTAATCTTTGGCATGATTCTGGGAAATAGGTGGAGAGGGATTAGCTCAGAGGTGGTCTTTCGCTAAAAACACATGCATATAATTCCTGAGGCCCAGGTGGGGGCGCTCAACACCATACCTGTGGTAAGTTTTGGCCTCCTTCCCTACGCTGCCAGGAATCTCTCTCTTCCTACTTCACTCTAAAGACCACCTTTCTTCTTTTCATTCCCTGACTTGATTTATTCGTATTCAAACCATGCTGGCCGCTTACACTGAGTCAGTTTTCCTTAACTACATCTACCGGTACCCATAACTTTGGTTCTCGTCCATGCCCTCTCTTACCCCCTATGTTATATTTTACAATAGACATGTTTTATTCTTCTTTATTCTCAGCTTTTTTGCACTTTCCCATCTGCTGTCGCCTTTGTTCTTTTTGTCTCACTTCCCCTCATCTCTTCTGACACCTTTTCAGTACCTGCATATGGCTTGAGGAGTCTCTCCAATGATGAAGGTCATGTTTCTGGTTTGGTGCACACTCTTTTTGGCAAAGCTGACTGGATGGTCCACACTGGGCCTCTCCAGTCTGACAGCAGAGGGGCAGGGCGGACTGTCTGGCGGGCTCGATGACAGACTCTGGTACAATCAAGAACATAAAACATTTAAACATACCAAACAATTACCATTACAAATTAAGGACGTCTGATGTTGGAGCAGGTTCCCCATGTCCTTAACGCAGCAGCGCGGGTTCAAATTTGAGCATATTTTTTCCCCTTTTCTTTTTTACTATTTTGGCTGTACCCTCCATTTAAAGGCAAAAAGCCTTGACAGGGCTAACATTTTTAACCTGAGGACACACAACACACACCTGAGGACACACAACACACACACACACACACACACACACACACACACACACACACACACACACACACACACACACACACACACACACACACACACACACACACACACACACACACACACACCGTGTGTATAGGACCTTAAAGGAAAAATTAAATCAGAACTACTATGATCCAAAAATCATACAAAGGAATCAACAGAAGTCCATAAGTGACCATTTTGTTTGCCAGCAGCCTCTCTCCCCTAGTCTGTGCTGTTGGCTGAGATAAGTAGCATGATATTGGATGTAAACATGTGGCATTCGGGACCACAGATGTTGATGGTAAAGGTAAAACAGCACGACTGAAACCTTGTTAAGCTACTAAAATAGATTATGTTTACATCCACTCTCATGTGGTAGTGAGCATATGTGCCTGATACAGTCAATAAAGTCTTTTAAAATACAATTGAATGAATCTACTCCGATTTGGCATGGCATTGGCCTACATCAGTTTTATGTATTACCTCCTGTGTGCCTAGAAGGTGATTGGCCGGGAGCTGAGAGTACATCTTGCGCTCGAACACGTCTCGTACTGCAGCTCGACTCATCCGCTCCTCTGCTTTGCTCCCGCCCACAACGCGCTGGTTAGAGTGGGTGTATAACACCTCGTGTACACCACCTTTAAAACAGAAATATACATCATTAATGTTGAATAAAAAAATTAAAAGTCTCATTAAGAATTATAATCATTTAATCAAAGGTATTGAATTTACCTAGCACACTGTCAATAGTTATATCCTTTCCTTTGGATGCCGGGGATGTCTGACATTTCAGATTTGTAAATGAAACAGCTTTGGGCATGCCTGCTCGTCTCTCGGTCCTGATGGTTGCAGCTATTTGCCCATCTTTTGTCAACTCAAACCTAGATCTTTCTATTTGTGGAGATGTTGAGGGACATCCTGGAGATCTCCCTTTCTTAACAGGAGTGTTTTCCTCTTCTGAAGATGTGAATGTCTCTATGTCCTTTGTGTATTTGGATCTGGCCTTGTCCCGAACACTAGCACTTAGACACTTTTTGTTGTGGTCCAGATTTTCTCTGCAACTTCCTCTACCATGTGAATTTAAAGTGCTCCTCTTGGGACAGGTCTTTGCCTCTATGTCCAAATCCTCTGATTCATCCGAGTAACCCTTAAAGCGGCGCACTTTTGGAACTGAAGTTTTGAGCTTGTTATGTTTCTTTTTGTCAGGTGAGGGATTTCCATCACTCTCCTCATCAACAGTAATGTTTTTATTTGTCCACTCTTTCAGGCCCCGTCTCTTCCTTACATTATCATCACTCTGTTTAAACAATGAGACCCTCTCTTCTTTGCCACTATCTCCATTCTCACTGTCTTCTATGTCTGAACCCCAGGTTTTCGTCCCCAATTTAGGGGGACCGACTGATGCATTTCCTGCATCAGAGCTTTTGCAAATACCAGAGGAGGCACCCTCCACAGTCTCTTCCTCAGAGGGGCTTTCCTCGATACCTGGACTACTGTCCCCTTCTGCTAACTCTGGTTTCCCTTTGACCCTTTCGAGGAGCCTGGAGAAACCGTGCTGAAGGAGACTAACTCGACCAGGACCAGCAGCAGCACTGTTGCCATCCGCTGCACCGGGCTTTGACCCCTTTCTCTTAAGACCCTGTTCTTCATCATCCTCTTCACTTCCACTGCTGAAGTCCAGCACCCCTTTTGGGACATTTGATGCACCTCTGTTCTCCTGGGCTGGTTCGTTATTTGGTACAGGGTCATCTGCAGGTGGGGAATCGCCAGGTTTCTAAAATGAGACAATACAAACAATCAGCTAAGAAAGTGGGGACAGATTGAAATAGAAAGCAATACAACGTAGGTACTAAGAGAACAAGAAATGCATGTCAAAGATTTAAATAGACAGTGTGGGAAAGATTTAGCTCCAAAATAGCACAAATCAGCTTCAAATTCCTCACTTCCCCTTGTTCTTGCCATCTTTCAGTGGAACAGCCCATATGAGATATTATTGTGTAACACAAAACAGATGTTTGTAAAAGTAAATCACAATACAAATAAATGTGACATATGCCCTCGACCATGATGTAATATGAATAAAAGATAGGGGTCAAAACATTTCCTTGACTTGTATGAATGGGAGCATTATGAGAGAGACCACCAACAGTGATTCTAATTTCATCAATTTTCCATCAATTCCTCCGTACTTGTGTGCATGTTGGTGCTCACACGCCTCCAGCCCCTGTCTGCGTGTTAAGACACCCCAGTGTATCTGTGTTTTTGGAAGAATCTGAAAGGCCTCAGTGGAGCAACAGCCCAGTTAAAAAGGACCTGGATGATAAGGGCTATCACTGTGTAAATAAATAGCTGAAAAGCAGAAGATAGGCTTCCGTGTGGTCCGCTCCTTCCATCAGGATACACAAGTAATTACATCTAGCTGTTGCACCCTGCATCAGAGAGAAACTGAGAAGCACACAAAGAGAACCTCGTCCTTCAGTTTTACAAAACCACAAATAATTGAGTGGAAAGATGTGTTTTTTGTAAGCCAAAGACTTTAAGTTATGCTCCACCCAAAATGTATTGCATTGCAGTTATGATTCTTTTGTAAAACAGTATTAAATATTTTTGCGATTGAAAGGGTCGGGAACAGTCCGTTCCTATAGTAGGTTACGTAACACAAGATTCCAGTTGTTGCCGGTTTGCACAATACAAAAGCATCAAAACCTCCATAGAGACTTCTGCTAATGCAAGTAGTCCCTTGCTAAATGTAGGCATATATACTGTACTACATCAGTCAAAGTATAACCATGATAAGGTGACATGAAAGTAGCATAGTCACATTTTTATGAACAAATGATTATAAGTCAAAGTAGAGCCGTTTGAGCGAATTCAAATAATCTTTTTGTTACTTTTTACGGCAATAAAAAAATCATTATATGGATTTATTCTAACCTTCTGAACCCATGCTACCCCCAACAGCTGTGAGGAAAAACTACAAACTTTAAAACCTACAGCAGCGTGATAAAGATAAGAACCGTTTTGGCCATGTTGTTACTTTCCCAATGTTCTTCCTTTAAAAGTAGCATAATACGTCTTATTTTGTCACAGTGGAAGCTGATTATCTTTCCTCATAAATGGGGTGAACAGGAATAAAAAGAAGAATTGAGAAAAGAACAAAGATAAATAGTCTCAGCTAAGGCAATAAACTGAAATGAGATTGCGTGAGATGGTTGACAGACAGATGGTAGGGTCCCTGTTGGAGGTACTCCATCTTTCGCGTGGGAATGGGAGGATGAGGGGGCCGCCTGGGAGAGAAGACGCAGTGAGGGATGGGAAGATGAGAAGGGCATAACTACTCACGCTAACTCCCTCCGTCCCCTCCTCCTTCTCCTCAGCCGTGTATGTGCTGCTTGTCATTACGCCGGCCTCAACTTGTCCTTCTCGCTGACGGGAAAGCAACAAATTAGACACACATTTATCAACTTAACCGTGTCAATAACAAAAATATATTCAATTATGTACATCAACAAAATAATTATCCTTCAGTTTTCATTTTTACTCGGCTGTACAGTTTAAAATTCAAGGAAATAACAGTGCAGTAAGAAACTAGAGTTGTAATGACATTATCAGTCAATTTGACAACATATAGTATCAGTACACTCCAAATAAAATAAATAAACTATACGTTTTCTTGACTGTTTTGTGAAACCTTGTATTGTGACATTGGAAGGTGAGTTGAGTAAGTACGCTACATCAAAACACATCTTCAATAAAACTGTAAAAGCTATGGAGGCTTTCTAACCTCTAGTATCTCGCGGGTGAGGCATGACCCTAGGGTCTGCAGCCTGAAGAGGTTTTTGATCCCAAACAGCTCCCCCTTATGGACACCATGCCCCTGCACTGCCTCAAAGTACCGTCGCGCACTCTCCTTGCCGACAACGGAGGACTGAAGTTGCTGAAAGATAGGACATTTGGAAACACTGTCAAAACATATTATTGTGCTGGTTTTTTTCTGTTATTGTTTGACGGGTGTGTTGTTAAGATTATCTGGTACCTGTTTGTAAATTTGTCTGAGATAGATAACCTCTTCTACGGTGCCCAATGAGATCAGCCTAAGAACAGTCACATCTCTGCACTGGCCAATTCGATATGCCCTGAAAACAGACACAAACATAAACCCAAAAGCACCGGTCAGCACATCATATTACTAGGTACACTATACTGGCAGCTGAATGTGGTAGAGATAAGCAGCATCAGAATAAAAAACTGAAGTATTTGAAAACTTGGCCCACAATCTACCTGTCAATAGCTTGGAGGTCATTGGCTGGGTTCCAAGTAGGGTCAAAGAGTACAACCACATTGGCCCCTACGAAGTTCAGACCAAGACCACCCGCCCTGACGGAAAGAGACAGACATTTGAAAATGGACAAAAATAAGTGCTTGTTCTTTAAACAAACCACTACAGGTTTAAAATGGAAATATGAAACTTTGTTATCTAATTATCAATGTTTGACTAACATGGTGGAAACCAGGCAGAGGTTGATGTGAGGAGAGATGTTGAACTCTTTGACAATCTGGACTCTCTCTTTGGCTTTGGTGGTTCCGTCCAGCCTGATGTAGTCGAGCCCCCCGGCCATGCAGTAGCTCTCCAGCACATCTAACAGCTGGCAGGTAGAAAACAACAACAAAGTGTTCAAAGTCAACTGTTAATAAACAGGCATCCCTACATCTGTCATGTGAATTCACCCATCGCTAAGGTTTAAGAGTTTGTATGGGGTATATAAAAAGCAAAGGATTCACTAACAAATATGATACAAATGAAACAGAATATCCACAGGCATGTATTTAATATATATTTAGAGATACACTATAGGGGTTGCTGAGTCTTGCACAATCACATCTGTATGGGCTCTATGATTACCAAAAACGCAAAACATAGGCCATGAAAATATGACCTCATAGCAGCGAGAAATATTATTACGGTCTCAGGTGACAGCAACAATTACACTCTGAAGAGTTTAATTATCTTTAAACCTCTAATTGCCCCCACACAAAGGCTCACCTATTAATCTATGTCATGAGAAAACCATGCCTCCTGCTACAATTTGTAATCTGCCCTTACAGCCTTTGCAATTAAGTGTGTGTTTAGGCCTGTTTGTGTGTTGAAAGGCTGAATGGATAAGAGCGAGTGTATAGCTCTAAAACCATCAGCGTACTTCTCTTAATAACATAACATTACTGTGAGCCTCCAATCATTTCCCTACAGGAAAACATCTTGCCATGTTGCTCATCTGAATCTTACAATATGTCGTTGCACTCATATTTGCAAACATGCCGACACACAACAATTCTGATTCAAACACAAGGTACCCACAAAAACTGAGCTCTCACCTTGGTTGAGAGAGAAAAAATAAGTATTTTATCTCTCCTTTGCAAGTAATGCTTCATGAGCTTCTGCAAAACCTGAAAGAAACACAGATATAGTCACTCACAGGGAAACAACCCATATATGAGCAGATATGAGCCTTTGTTCCCAAACGTTACCATCATTTTCCCACTGTACAGCGGGTCTGACAAGGCCTCAAATGCTTCGTCTTTGCATCTCTGCACAAAGTCTGGGAACTTTTGGAACACCTTTGCACAGATGCGCCCCACATACTTTTCCTGGAAGATACAAATGAGTTGTTATAGGGAACCAAACTAAGAGATTTCAACTGAAGGCTGGACAAACTTTCCGATGATAGCTCTAATGAACAAGTGCAGTAAATCAGTGATAGGTTAACATGACTCACCTGTTTCTTACTGGTTCCTGTGGTAGACTGAAGCAGTGCTGCATGGTTTGCAATCTTCCTCAATATTGCCAAGTAACTAAAGTATAGACTCTTAATTTCCACACCTTCTGAATTTGTCTGCAAAACAAAGAATCAGATATTATTTGAGTGCTCAATCTTTGTTTTTTTCCACTACATGAGAGTTGTTCGTGAATGCTAACATTAAAGAGTTATTCCCACACTTTGACCAAATGGGCAGTTGTAACTGGCTAATGTTGCATTTGATTTTCTTTTTTAATTCACTGCATTTTATTGTTTTTAAAAAGTAAAATGCAGAAATACCAACTGGATCCTTAAAGGAACATTTTCGCAACATGTTTGTTTAAATTAGTGAATAACCCCCCCAAAAACGTTGTTCACATACAACCCAATTAAAAGGTGAATTTCAGATTTGCAGTTAACAGCTCGAGCTTTAGAATTAAGTTCAACCCATTACAAAACATAGCATACAGAGTCACAGAATAGTCAAAGCAGTGAACTAACTTTATAGCAGCAGCGTCCGCGGTTGCGCCCACTTTGACAGTCACATTTCTCTGAAGACTTCAGAATTAACGTCACATCTTCAGAGTCCAACACCGTCTGATACACAGTCTGCTGAAAGTCTGTCAGGGAGCAATACACCACCTAGGAGAAAACACAGTCCAGCATTTGTCTAAGAAGTGTTGCTTATATACATCATAGAGCTGTGGAAATATGGTAATAGAATATAGTCCAGAAATGCAAAAGTCTGGTTACATTTCACCAATCTTACCCTGTCATCCTTCTTAGGCAGTTGTTCCTTGATGAGAGCTTTAGTTCTTCTGAGGAACAAATGGGAGATCTTCCTCACCAGAGCTCTGACAGTCTTCCTCGCGGTAGCTAGGGCACGTTTGGTTGCGCTGTGCCTCTGCCCTTGCTCAATCGGATCCGAAAAGTTGTTCTTGAAATGTCCTAAGTTGCCAAGACAACCCGGTATGGCCCTTCATTAAAAAATAAAATAAAAATGTCAAACAAAGTTGCAAATGTATCACTTACGTTACGAGGGCGGAATTACTGAAATGTGCTTATAATATGAAAATGGAAAAAGGGTTGTCACATAAAAGTCTCTTCACCTACCAGTCCATGACGCACCACAGCTCCTCAAGGTTGTTCTGTAAGATGGTGCCAGTGAGGCCAACTCTGATCTGATGAAAATATAATTTCTTATTAAAATGGTGTCATATTTCAATATATTTTCAATACAGCAGAGATGAAGACAACTTGTGACTTTACACTTCCTGATGACACCACCAATGCTCTCTACCAAAAGTATATCTAAACCGAATCTAGTTACACACTAGTAATAATACAATTAAAACATAAAGCTCTTTGACCTTGCATTTCAGATCCTTCATGGCCTGAGTGATCTGAGAGTTTGGATTTTTTAGCTTGTGGGCCTCATCCACAACCACAGCAGACCAGTCTATACTGCAGGCAGGGCAAATGTGTATTTTATTAATAAGAACATTAATTACGCATATGAGAATTACATTAAATCCACACATACAGGAAACACGTAAGATATGGTTTGTTGCTTGAGTGAGTTGAGCATGTTTCTTACTTATTAAACTGATCAAGACAAAGGCGCAGAGTCTCGTAGGTAGTAAGCGCAATCTCAATTCGTCCCTTCTTGATACGAGCCAGCTCCTCCTCTTTCCTCAGCCCGTGGACCACCACACATTGGAAGTGACCCCATGTGTCCAGTTCATCTTTCCAGTTATAAAGCACTGAGAGCGGGGCCACAATGAGGAATACCTAGACCAGATTGTGGACAAACAAAATAAAGAAAAATGAATACTCATATCTGTAGATGTACAGTATTGTGGCACATGAACATAGCAAGTATTTAAAATGAAGTACTTATTTATCCTGACATCTTTTATAATTCTGTAAATTTAAGTTAAGTGTTTCAATACCCACTTTGTTGGGTTTACTTTGCTTGGAAGGCATCTGACTCTGCAGAAACTGAGGCCTGTTTTTCTCGATGTCCTCCCATGTGCCTCTTTTGTGCAATACAGCAGCAAGGAAACCAATGACCTAAGATAAGAACAAGAGTTAGAGAAAATAAGAGAGACAGCCACCATAAAGAAAACAATTAGATATTAAGTGTGCAACTATTTTGTACCTGTACGGTTTTTCCCAAGCCCATGTCATCCCCCAGGATACAACCTCTGGAACCGATGTAGTTTTTGTAAATGAACCTGATACCTTCTCTCTGGTAATCTCTCAGGTATCTGTTGATGGTGTAGGGGACACTATCTCCATTAACATCACTCAACTCTAAGGGGACACAAAGCCTGGTGTCTGCAGCGATGCAGGGAAACATAGGTTTCTCCTGGAGGAAGTGATTCAACCCTGGTCTCATGAGTTTTGAGACAGGTACAGCTTCCTCCTCTTCTTTTTCTTCATCTTTTGCATCTTTTTCAAGGTGAGTGAATTGCACCCATGCTGTAGTATCAGAGATGGAGGTCAGTCTCTTAATTGTGGCCTCTTGCAGGGTGCCATCTCTCGGGTCAGGAGCCAAACAACTGTCCCCCTCACGCCATGTTGCTATAATACAAACATGTCATTAGTTTACTCTTAATGTATTCTCATACAACATTTACTTTACCTAAGGAACACACCGTTTTATTAGAAGTGGGGTATATTTAGTCACATTTTAGCCTATGATTTGTTTTAATGGACGGAAAAGATATAACAAGAAATCGCTACACAATAAAACCATAGTATTTGATGTTATTTGATGGAAGAGTAACTTCAGTAAGTTTAGTTAATGATTGCTTGAAAATAAATATGGCTAACTATTTGCTAGCTTCAGAGGCTTTTTGCGTAGCCGTATGATTGTGTCCAGCTCAAATGTAACAACAGGTAAAAATATGCATTTCAGACCTTTCACAACTGCAGAAGATGAAGCCATCAGGATTCATTAAAGGTGTCCTACCTCCTCTTCTTCGTGTGGAGAAAAAAAGTCATGTAGCATTCTAGCTAGCTTGAGTGGCTTAACTTAGCAAACACATTGAGCAAAGGAAAGAACGGCGACAATATCGAACTAAAAACAGAAGAAGTTTATTTTTGTTTATCTAATGCTTTATCCTCACGCTAAGTATACAATGTGCCTTAAAGATAAATAAAGGCACAGAGCAAGAGCAAGAGCAAGAGCAAGAGCAAGAGCAAGAGCAAGAGCAAGAGCAAGAGCAAGAGCAAGAGCAAGAGCAAGAGCAAGAGCAAGAGCAAGAGCAAGAGCAAGAGCTGCTGCAGCTCCACTGCAGCTGAGTGAATGTGTATCTGTTCTGACAACGAGTAAAGCACTTTCGACACATTTTACCGATTTCGAAATACAATTAAATCGTCAATGTTACAATCCACAAAACACAAATTCCGTAAAGTATATATTTTAAGTAATGACCGTTTTTCTCCTTCATTCTTTTTTTCTTTTTACAAATTTCACTGTCGGACATTATGTTGAAAGTGCTTGATAGAATCTAAATTACATTTCTATGAAATAAACTACAACAAAAGTTAAATGCATGTAATTTTCAAGAAATGTTGCCGCCAAGGGAGAAATTATGTATAATAATACAAATAATTGAGTTGTCAGTGGTTTATTAGAGAGTATATATCATATAAAAATAATATATTGATGGAACATTTAGGCTGCAATCCCATAATGTTACATTATGAATCCTACCAAAAACATGTAAATTATAAAAAGCCATCGTCCCACGTAGGCCTACAAATACATTTATGAATATTTATAGATATTATTTGAACATTCCTTTTATTATTAATGTTCAGTAGCCTAGGTTCTCAATCTTATCTTATGATTCATATTTAGGCCTCTTTTATTTCATGGTGTACCTTATCCTTAATATTGCATTTGTACTTTTACATTTAACTTTAATATCATAATATAATAATCAGGCATTCTTTACCTGGTTTATTAATTCAATGTTTATTTGCACTTATTGTCAAGCACTATTGCTTGGAACCATACTGGTTCATATGTTTGTAGGTTTCTATCTTTATGCTCTTTGAGACTGTTTATGCCTTAAATTGTTATAATATATATATATTTTTTTTAATTAGATTTATATAGGCCAAGTTCGTATAAAGTCTACTGCGTTCATAGCCTTTTGGCCATATTGATGAATACCCAAGTTGTTCATGCATAAGACCTAAATCTTTGCATTTATAATCGAAAATAATGTATATATACACATTATGAAATAAGTGTACACAATTCCTGGTCCGATGGTATAGACAAAATTGGCATTAATTCACTGAAAGAAATAAAACATCTGCTAAGATTTTAGCATTAGAAATCCTTGGTCAGAATCAGAATCAGAAATCCAGTCAGTGTATTTAACCAAAAGCCTTGACTGATTAAAAGCCTATAGGCTGGAGTGAAACTGTAGAGAGACTGCGAGAGCACTGACACTGGAGACAGGAAAGGAAACACAACAGCATCAACATATCAACAGTCAAGAAAATTAATTACACATGCAAGTCAAGTCAGAAGATAAAATAAAGTCAGTAAATTCATCTAAAAAGACCTGAGACTTGGGATTCCGTAGAAATACAGAAAAAGAACGGTGAAGAGATGTGTTTGTCTGTCCTTGTGGGTTGATATTATTTTCATCAACAAGCTTACTTTCAGGTTGTCTGTTGCTATGCAAAAAGAGTTGTAAACACACAGTAACACTGTCTCAGTTCTCCATCCCCGATTTGACTTTCCCTAAACGTTGGCTGTGGCGCTGCAGATGAGGCACGACTAGGTCCGCTTTTCGCTATGGTACACTGCCATACAAAAATGTAACTTTTTGTTCCTGTTTTTTCAACACTAGAGATTTATAGGGCAGCTGCCACAGATGTTCTCATAAAGAAAGTCCAAACACTGATGTCAAACAGTTTACATACTGCACTGGATCTGACACACACTTGTTCTCTCACTGAACCACAAGAGCCTTCTCTGGCCTCATTTACAATAATACATTACTGCTCAAGCATATTGAGTTGGGATAAATAGAGCATTGGCTGCAGATAAAAAGTTCTCATCAACAGCACAGATGACTCGTTGAATTTGTTGAGTGACTTTGTCAAGTCGGCTGTAATTTCTGAAATTAAATGTTGGTTATCATATCCTTTGCTCTTTATTAAGTCTTGATGAAAACTTACATTTTTTGAAAAACATCTGATTTATGATGTTTTTTAGTGTTCCAGCTAGTAACCATTGCAAACCCTGCTAAAGACCCAACTGCATTGTTGTTTTTCAAATGTAGAAATATGAATATTATAAAAAACAAACCTTTCATGTTTTAAGTCTTGAATGTTCAATTATTTAAAAAAAACGTATTACACATGAACAATATGTTTCCTTTTTTTAATTTAAAATTAAGTTAAATGTTATTACTCAATATAGAACAAATATATTAAAACATATATCTATTTAGCTATTCTGCAACGAGTAGTCAGAAAGTAAATTTACTCTAATTAAAAACGTGTTTAAAGGCATACATTTAGATGTTTATGTTTTTCCGGGTAAAAGTGGGGCTTGGTTTGTTTAACCTTGAAATGCATCATATTTTATTTGTTACATTTTTTTCTAAATGAAGTAAAACTGGGTCAAAATCAAAACATGATTACTCTGAGCTGTGTTGTTTTATGAGAATAAAGAGACACAACATCCAAAACCTTGAGTAAAGTTAAATGATTTTACCTAAGTACCTACATAAATAAATGTACTTATTTACTTTTCAACACTGCTATTTGGTTTTGGTTGTGAACAGCAATGTATAAATTATATCTCACATAGGCTCCGCCCTCTACTGGACACTATGGGTACTACTCTCTATCATGCTGTGCGTGCTTTCACCTACTGAGTTACGTAAACGTAGCCGGCCAATCGGAGAGGGGTCTGCCTGCAGACCTCCACTCTCAGGACAGTTCCGGTGCAGACCTCCACTCTCAGGACACCTCCACTCTCAGGACAGGAAGTGCACGCTAAGAATTCCAAAATAAAATCACCACTATCAGTACAGTGCCACTTTTCAAACAGGAAATGCACGCAAATACAAAATAAAATCGGATCTTGACGGATCGTGACACTTATTATATACATATGTATATATCTATATCTATATATATATAGATATATACGGACACCTTGTATTGTTGTTACTATCAGTACAGCCGCAGCGCCACTTTCCGAACAGGAAATGCACGCAAATACAAAATAAAATCGTACTGACACTTATTATCTATATAGATATATATTTATTTATAAATACGACATCTTGTATTTTAGTTACACCCGCTAGACAACAGTGGAAGGTTAGAGAAACAACCGTGTTTGCCGGGTGCACCGCAGCGGAGGTGGGGAGGTTACAGCTGGGAACCTTCACCCCGCTGTGGGACCCGTGGGACCCCTGTACGGTGCGTCTTGGTCACGCTTCATATCGGCCGGCCCGGGAAGGAAGAGACACGCAGAGTGGGGGAAGGCCCCCACCCCAACGCAGCACACCCTCCCGGCCATCAGAGTCGAACCCGCAGTTCGGAGGAACCGACCGCCAGAGCAACCGACCGCCAGAGCAACCGACCGCCAGAGCACTAGGCCGGGCCGGCGCGGAGGCCCTCCGACAGTGGGTCGCGTTTGCCATTCGATCAGTGAGAGGAGAGGAGAAAAATGCAACACAAATTGTCAAAATCCGTTAATATATGGATGAGTGGGGGGGGTGGGGGGGGGGGGGGGGGGGGGGGGGGGGGGGGGGGGCTGGACACAGGCCGTGGGGGGACACCCGATACTGGGCAATGTCCCCGGTAGAAACCGGGTGAAATAGCCAAAAAAAATTAAAATAATAAAACCGGGGAAAAGTGAAAAAAAGTGTCCGAAAATAGGCACTCGTGAGGCGGACAGAGTCCCCTGTCAACTCCCGTTACATTCCTCCATGGTGTAATTTGAGCGAAAAACTTTTACAAGAACCAGGCTGGGGGGGTCAAAAGGGCTTGACCAAGGCCGACCCAAAGTGCACGGTGGGCGGACTCATCACCTCCGTGATGAGTCTCCATTGTGATTTGAAAACTTCCATCAAATGAGTCCTTCGGTGGGTGGGAAAAAAAACGCGTCAGAATCGTCACTTCCTGTACTGACAGTGGAGGTGTCCTGAGAGTGGAGGTCTGCACCGGAATTGTCCTGAGAGTGGAGGTCTGCAGGCAGGCTCCCATGGCCAATCGGGCCTACCTGAATGTGCGCGCAGGCCCACAGTATATACTGTAAGGCTGGCTACGCCCTCCGACCGTCATCCTTTTTCTCTTCAGCGAGCAGACAACTGAACAGGAAGCTAAACGAAAGAAGAAGAAATAATAATAGACTCACCACTCCTGGGAGCTCGGCCTTGCCCTACCTGCCCTGGCTTGATCGCGGGCGCCGATCCTCATTGATGGTGCTTCGAGTGTCTGGTGGCTGACCACGCCGTGGAGGGTGGCAGACATTCCCCGTCCTGCAGTGCCTGTCGGGCGCTCACACGGCTCAGACGTCAACATCGCCTGGACCACTTCGAGCAGGTGCGTTATGTCTTGCCGGACGAGGCACAGGACCAGGAGGACATGGAGGTGGTGGAGATGGAGGACCAGGAGGTGGCCGAGGAGGTGCCCTTCGTGTTCACCATTCCGGCGGGCCGCGCAGCCCCGTTTGTCGAGGAGGAGGAAGACGAGGACTTCTTGCTGTTGGGCGCAGGAAGACCAGGGCGATTATGTGGACCGCTGCATCGGACAGATGAATAATCTGGTCCATGGTGTGGTGGCCGCAGCTGGCCGCGTGATGACCCTGGCCACAGTGGGATCACGCCATGTGTGGTTGGGGCTCACGGCACTCTCCAAAAAGGACCGTGGCGATCTCCTTGGAGCCCCCGTATCTACGGGAGGGCTCTTTGGGTCGGTCACCACGGTCACGCAGCGCTTCCGCCGCTTGGAGGAGGAAAGAGTGCAGCTCAGCCGGATGCTGCCGCTGGCTCTCCCTCAGCAGGGCGAGCGCGAGCCCACGGTAAGAAGGAGAGAGAGGTGCAGGTCCAGAGCACCCACGGCTCCCGCTGCTTCTCCTGCTTCCCCGGCCGGTTCTGCGGGGCGGTTCCAGCACCCACAGGGCCAGGCCGGCCGATCCTAACAGGCCTCTGCCCCAGCTCCGCGTCAGCAGAGGGCTCCGTCTCGGAGTTGACGGGCGGTGGGAGGAAGTGTCCCGGCGGAGAGGGCTCTCTCTCTCCAGCCCCCCATGGTCAAACTTCCTTTTATGGAGGGTTTGGCGGCGGAGTGGGCCACCAGAGAGTACCACAGCTTCATAGCTGCGGCTCCACAGCTGATTGCACATCCTCTAACGCAATGTTATGGGGAATGGAAGCTCAGCTGTGTATTGACAGAGTGGATGGACAGGACGCGGAGACTGGGTTATTCACTCCAGTTTTGCAGCATCCCTCCCCCGTTCAGAGGCATGAGAGAGGCAAATCTATCATCCCAAGAGGAGATACCTCTCAGCAGAGATTCAGGCCCTGTTGCAAAAACAGGTGGTGTCTGTTGTGCACTCTCAAGACAAAGAGAAAGGGCACTATTCCCTGTACTTCCTGGTTCCCAAGAAGACAGGAGAATTCAGGCCCATTCTGGATCTTCGACGCCTGAACCGGCACATTGCCTGCAAAATGTTCCATATGTTAACTATAAAACAGTTACTGGGACTGGTGCAGACGTTCGGCTACTCCCTATCCCCACACACGTTCAGTAAATGTGTGGCCACAGCGCTGCAGCCGCTGCGCGACCATGGCATGAGGATGTTCTTTTATCTAGATGACCTCATGGCCAGGTCCAGGGAATGGGCAATGTTTCACACAGCCCAATTGATCCTACACCTAACCAAGTTGGGTTTTGCGGTCAATTGGAAGAAGACGTAGGGATACCTACAATTTCAGAGGCATTTTTGTAGAAATACTACGTCCTACGTTGTGGACCAATGTAGTTATTACACGTTTTTTTGTGAAACTGGGTTAAAGCACTGTCATGGAAGACATCGTTGCTACTTGCCTTGACTTCGGCCAAGAGAGGGTCCGAGTTGACTGCTCTGTCGGTGCTCCCAAGTTATCTTTTGATCCGGGGTGACCGTAGCGGGGCGACACTCAGACCGAACCCCTTCTTTGCTCCCAAGAGCCTAAGGAGTTCGTTCAGGTCAAGGGCTATTCAGTTAGGTGGCTTTAATCTTCCACCCCATATTGGGGCCAGGGAGGCTAAATTGCACCTCCTCTGCCCAGTGCGTGTGCTAGCATGTTATGTAGAGCGCACGGCTGCCATTAGGCGCACTGAACAGCTGTTTTTGTGCTTTGGGGATGGTGTGGCTGGAAAAGCTCTCTCCAAGAGGCGCCTGACAGGATGGCTCTGCTGGTGCATTACACATGCCTATGGACGGGCGGGGAAAGCCCTCCCCACTGGGGTCCGTGCACACTCTACACGGGCTGTGGCTGTGTCAACAGCCTTATTCAGCGGCATGAGTGTAGAGCAGGGGTGGGCAAACTTTTTGGCACGGGGGCCACTATGAGTTTTGAAATTTGACAGACGGGCCAGTAGCAGATCCCAACTGGCTTTCCTGAGACCCACCTGGATTAATTTAGGAAAATGTATTTCAAACAGGAGAGACGTGATGTATGAAATACATGTTTATTACCGGACACCTGGTATAGAACATTATGATTGACAGATTACAACAATGAATCAACTGATGTTTGGAGATTAGGCCCCGGTTTGTAGGATAATCATTCGGGAGGGGAAAACCACTCCGATGAACCCCCCGGGGTCTAGACACTGGTGGTGGTGATAAGTGGTTCGGTCTGGTCTGGAGGAAGAAGGATTAGCTTGGCCCTGATTTAGAAGACAGGAGGCGAAGGGGTGGAGGCGGGTTGTGCGTTGACACCTGAAATGACAACTGACAGAGAGGGAAGAGCAGATTTAAAGGGTTTAGCAGGTGCAATGATTGCTAGCTGGGGAGTACCGCCCCTGATTACTTAATGGGAGAGGAGCTTGCAGTGACGTGTAACACCAGGGGTATGGTCTTCCTTCTTGAACTTTCGCTAAGCTTCATTTCTCTGGACGAGGTGTTTCCTGCAGCCATTGCTTTCATGTTAATCTTGTTTGGATGAATCAAGGTTTGATTGAAATAAAACATAATGTTAGACCAGCAGCTTGCTTAACTTCTGTTGTTGGTCACAATCAATTGCTGGAGAGGGCGACCAGAATGGAGGTCTTGTCTTGCTTCATGAGCTCCGGGAACACCCCATCTGTGCTCCACCTCCTCTCTCTCATGAGTCACAGGGGCCACTACCGGCCAAAATAAATTACCACCAAGCCAAAAATGACAGTTTCTGTGCTTTGTAAGTTTTGATTGCAGAGATGGAAAATATGGTTGATAATTCATGATTTTCATTTTGCATCACTCATTTGTTTTTCTAACCACTTTAATAATGTCCTTACAATTCATTCATGGTGTGAGTGTGCATTCACTTGAAGAAACTAAAAACAGTTGGATTAATATGACGTTTATGACATATCTGAAATGTACACATCATATAGCTTATGATGATTTGGCTACTTTTTCATCCTTCCATTTCTTGCCACAAGTCAAATACAGTAGTTTGAACATCATAATACTGAATATACAATTGCCTAATTAATTATGATGATGTGAAATTACTTACAAAGCAAATATTGTTATCTTTTTAAATTGACATTAATGTATGTTACTATGAAGGTAGATATGGTGCAAAATGGGAGAGTGTGTAAAACCTGATGTGAGCACTTGCAGAAAAAAATCTGAGCTTGTGTGCATACATTTACACTTGTATAAAATATCCACGTAACTGTGAACCAAATGTACACTTGTATAAAATATCCACGTAACTGTGAACCAAATTTGAAGTCACAGAAGAAAAAAAAAGTTTTGTAGCTTGTAGAAAAAAAATGACCTTAGTGATGAAATGTTCACTTGCAGAAAAATACATATTTTTTAAATATATTTTCCATTACAACTGCAACTTTATTTATTACAACCTCTCAAATCAGTCATTACAACTTGACGAATCTGCTCTGTGGCAGTATAAATCGACGAATCTGCGGGCTTGACTTTTGCTACACTTCTTGCGATAAATGTGTTGCAAAAGTAATTTTCACCTGTAGATGTGGGGGGAGGGAGGGGGGTTGGAGCGAAGGGGCGGAGCTATCAGAACAACGAGGCTCGGGTCAGTCAGAGCCGTATAATAGAAGAGTTACGACAACGGAAGTCCAAAAACGGTTATCGTCACGTGGTTCATGTAGACGAGGATCGTTCCCCGGAAGTTCATGGCGGGCAATGTGAATGCACTGATAACAGGAGATAGAACTACGATTTTTGGTAATTATTAGTGAATAAAGGTTTTGATTTGCAATATTTATACAACAAATCGATATGTGTATGTATTTACATCAATATGTTTTAAAAAATAAAATAGAATTTGCTAATATTAAGTGATATTAGGATTAGTGTGAACAACTAGTTTACATGGTAGGCTAACAGTGCCTTGGTTAAAGAGCCTGTTGCTGTTTATTTATAGCTTTGAATTCTTTAAAACCAATATTATCTTCTTAAACTTGTATGGTAGTCAGGAGCATCACTTTCTAATGTTTATTGATATATTTAGAGGGAGGGGATCTAAAGTAATGCTTTAAAATTCAGATTAGATTAATGTCTACCATTTTCTTAAATTCATGGTAGTTTCAGTAATCCCATGGTAATTGAGGACACAAGTTATCTAAATGACTAATGTCATCTTTATGGCTTTCAGAAAGGACAGGAGACCGACAGGTGACTATCAAAGGACTAGCAGCAGCAGCATGATGATGATGATGTTAAATGTGTTGTTTTAGGAACATCCATTGCAAATACATGGAATTCAATAAACATTGAATAGCATATCATGCAGTTTGTCTGTGCCTTTTCCTCCGTGTTTTCCTGGTTTGCTGTGCTGCCTCCCAGTCGCCACCATGGTTTGCTGTGCTGCCTGGGGATGCTCAAATCGCTCCGAGAAAGGAGTACGAATGTACGGCTTCCCCACTGACACAGAGCGGAGGAAAAAATGGCTGGCTCAAGTCAGCAGGAGCAATTTCACGACCAACAGCAAAAAAATATGTGAGGTAATTATATACAAACACTGCATTTGCACTTTTTCACAAAACGAAAACCACACCATTGGGAAAGCTTAATGTTTTGTTTAATACAAAAAAACAGGGAAAGGCTTGAAAAACACAGAGTTGAGACTCAGGGTGCAGGGTGAGGGTCTCAGTGCAGGTATTCATGCTCCATTGAATCCCCCTCTGGTTCTTGTGCTGAAAGAGGGATAAACAGACAGGAGAAAGGGTTATACACACCTATATAGCACACCTATTGGATGGGAAATTGCCTTGGGGAGATAAGGTGTGGTCTTTGTTCCCAACTGAAGTTATGGAACTTTATTATTTGTGAATTTAATAAAGTATGACAAATGGCATCAGTAACAGATGTGATATGAATTTCTATAAAGTTGTCTCACATTCTTGGTCATATTTGATATACAGTATGTAATGAGTATAACATGTCCAGTAAGTATAAAGTGTTTCCTAATACTGTGTATTCAACCACTATGGAATATGTATGTGGGCAGACAAGATTCAGACACAGTTGTTCTGTGTGTGAAGTAACCTCAAGTCACTCCGCAGGCACATTTTGATGCAGACCAGTTTGTCAAGACAAAAAAAGGGCAAGACTAGGCTGAGAGCAGAGGCTATACCCACCATCTTCGTGCATCGCCCTGTGGTCAAAAAGAGAAGGGCCCCTGCACCACGATTCACCCCGGGACCTGTATCTACAAAGCCCATAGCTCATGATCACAGCTATAGTGTGAAAGGTGACACAGGTATAATAAGTATGAACTCTTAGTAACAAAAGTAATATTTCTTATTTTTAAGTGGTATAATATTTTAAATGTTCGAACATTTACAGTGCCATGTCTTCTACTTACATTAGTCTCAAAGATTGAGGGAAGAAGGGATGAGGAGACTGAGAGAAAGGAAAGTGAGGGTGAAGAAAGAGAGGACATGGCTAGTGAGGAGAGACAGGGAGGGCGGACACCACCCACTCAGCCAGCAGCCAGTCAGCATACGAGGGAACCAGCAGCCAGTCAGCATACGAGGGAACCAGCAGCCATTCAAACAGATCTATTACAACAATTAAAGAGAAAATTAAAGAGCCAAGAAGGAATCACCAAAAAAGCAAAGGCTGCACTAAGAAAAATCAGGAAGGAAAATGCAGCTCTCAAGAAAACAATGAAAATTAGGGACAAGAAATATAAGAAAACGTTTTCAAAAGACCAACTGAAGGCATTAGGCAGACTCACCACAAAGGGGATGAAATGGAGCAATGAGACAATTAAGAAGGCTTTAAAAATGCGCTTTGCGAGCGGACCAACGGGTTACAAAACTCTGCAGGAATTGAAGATTCCCCTTCCAGGAATAAGGACACTGCAAAGAAGGATGCAATGTGTTAAGTTTGAGCCTGGTGTGTTGACAGAGGTCTTTGATTTCCTAAAATTGAAGGCAGATAAATTGACAGACCTTGAAAGGGAGTGTGTGTTGACCTTGGATGAAATGGCAATCACACCAAGTGTGGAGTTAGACATGATTACAGGCAAACTGTACGGTGATGTGACTTTACCAGGTCACACAGGGGTGGCAACACATGCTTGTGTGTTTATGTTGGCTGGAAACACAACACGGTGGAAGCAAGTAGTGGCATATCATTACACTGGCAATTCTACCAATGGAGCAGAGTACAGGCCAATCATTATTGAGATAATACAGAGGGCAGCATCCATAGGGCTACATGTGCTTGATGTCACCACCGACATGGGTAGCCCTAACCGAGCCATGTGGAAATCCTTTGGGGTGGACCAAAATAAAACATCGGTGCCACATCCAGCAAAACCAGACAGGCAGCTCTATTTCATGCCCGATGTCCCACATCTGGTAAAAAATTTAAAAAGTGCCCTTGTCCGTGGGCAGGTGTTCATAATTCCTGAGGATGTTGTTAACAGAGAGAACCTCCCCTCTAACGAGGTTTCTGTGGTCCCCATTAAGGACTTATTGACCTTTCAGGAAGGGATGGCCTTAAAAATAGCTCCCCATCTTTCAGCTGCAGCCATCGAGCCAAGTCACTTTGATAAGATGAAGGTTGGTCTTGCTCTAAATGTGTTCAGTAAGGCTACAAGTGCTGGGCTGAAATACATGGTGCAGCAAGAAAACCGCCCTCTGTCATACCTGACGACAGCGTGGTTCCTGGAGCAGGTTGATCGTTGGTTTGATCTGATGTCATCTCGCCATCCAATTACAGCCCTGAGCAGGCTCAAGATGGAGGAGTACCAAAAGGCCATCACCTTCCTCCAGAACATCGTCCATCTGTTTCGTGGGATAAAGATAGGTCAAAAGGGAGGTTGGAAGCCTGTTCAAACAGGGGTGATAATGGCAACAACATCAATGTTGGCCATACAAGAGGAGATGCTTAAACAAGGACACAGGTTTGTGTTAACGTCAAGGTTCACACAAGACTGCCTTGAAAATACATTCAGCTGTGTGAGGTCTAAAAATCCTGTCCCAACTCCAGTGGAATTCCATCATGCACTGATAATCATATCTGTGGGGCAGTTCCTCACCACCATCAGCTCTGGGAGCTACCAGGAAGACCACAGTAGCTTTTTGGCAGACTTCCTGGACACAGGGGAGCCAAAAATCACTCCATCAGTCAGAGTGGAACAGCTGATGGCGGTGAACAGAGCAGCAGCACCTGACCTCACAAAAACTGAGAAATGTATTCTCTTCCATCTTGCAGGCTACATCGTCCACAAAATCATCAAGTTTGCCAGCATCTGTGAAAAATGCAAAATTGCAACAGAGCACCATGATGAGAGTCCTTCTGGTGACAACAGCTTGTTAGTGGACTTGAAAGACTTCAAAGCAGGTGCTCTTTGTCGTCCCTCCCAAGAAGCCTTTGACTTCATTCACCAAATTGAGGAACTATTTAGGACCAAGACTGGTTCCTCCCTCATGCAGCTCCCCAACGCAGTGGGTGTCTTGGAGAAAGAAGCTCAGGCCCTCTCCAGCAAGCTTCCGTCATGCTGTGGAGTACAACAAAAACTCGTAAAAAGATTTATACGGCTGAGGCTGAGAATTGAGGCAAAACAAATCAGAAATGACAGAAAAAAAATAAAATTAAAAGATGGCCATTTTGGAAGCAAGAGCCAATCCAAAAAGGTGAAAAGGAACAACAGCAGCCAAGCTACCACATCCAGCAACCCCCAAAACGATCCACAGCTGCAATCATTTCCATTAGCCGTTGCAATGGAAATATTTGGACTAAACATTGCTCTTCCACCTGCCAGCACCCAGCTAACATCACTGCCCCTCCACCCGTAACATCACTGCCCCTCCACCCGTAACATCACTGCCCCTCCACCTGCCAACATCACTGCCCTCCACCTGCCAGCACCCAGCCAGAGGAGAGCAAACAACAAAAACAAGCAAGGTGTCCCGTCATGTACCTGGAAGTTTGGGTTGGCAAAATGGAGTAAGAGAGGGACTTGAAAAACCTTGGTGGCTCTCTACTCCTGTTGTTACAGTTGTCTTGGTTACAGCTCTCACATGTTTTTTTGTTGCCATTTCCACATCTTTAGAAAATATGAAATAAAAAATTGAAGTGAAATCAACCTCTTCTCTGGAGAACAAACTTTGATTTCTCTGTCTTGTGAGTTTGCAGTCTTGCTCCTCCACCTGTAACATCACTGCCCCTCCACCTGCCATACAGTAGGTTACTAACAAGATTACTTATATAATACAGTGATAGAATACATGTTTAGTATGCTTACTTATATAAAACAGTAGTATTAAACTTACCTTGTGTTTTCACACTCACTTAAGTCCCTCTCCCTTTGCCATCAATCCAAAATCAGCTGAGCTGCAACATTATACAGGCAGGTAATAATCAACATAATCACAAGGACACAATATGGCTCTGCTAAAAACACTCACTCTTACACGCACCAAAGTTATATTTATCTAATATTTAACTCCCTCCACCCCCGCATACAATCCCATTTAGAAGCCCCTCTTCTCTAATTCAACAACGTTGGACCAAATGACATTAAGAGAACGGAATTTACAATTAAAAGGTTGTTCAACGTCTGTTGCTAACTTGCTTCGGTATCCTAGCTTGATCTGTTATCTGTTAACTGAAATCTACTGAAATCAGTAGATTTAGGGATAATCCACTGACATCCTTTAATACACATGTTAATTTGAATCAGATG